>NC_082648.1:105728611-106037444 GCF_028023285.1 Balaenoptera ricei
AAGAAGCTGTTCTCAGGTCCTTCCAGAAAACAGGAAGCAGCTGTTCTCAGGTCCTTCCCGAAAACAGGAAGCAGCTGTTCTCAGGTGCTTCCCGAAATCTGGAAGCAGCTGTTCTCAGGTCCCTCACGAAAGCAGGAAGCAGCTCTTCTCAGGTCCCTCCCAAAAACAGGAAGCAGCTCTTCTCAGGTCCCTCCCGAAAACAGGAAGCAGCTGTTCTCAGGTCCCGCCCGAAAACAGGAATCAGCTGTTCTCAAGTCCTTCCCGAAAACAGGAAGCAGCTGTTCTCAAGTCCTTCCCGAAAACAGGAAGCAGCTCTTTCAGGTCCTTCCCGAAATCTGGAATCAGCTGTCCTCAGTTCCTTCCCGAAAACAGGAAGCAGCTGTTCTCAGGTCCTTCCCGAAAACTGGAAGAAGCTGTTCTCAGGTCCTTCCCGAAAAAAGGAACCAGCTGTTCTCAGGTCCTTCCCGAAAACAGCAAGCAGCTGTTCTCAGGTCCTTCCCGAAAACAGGAAGCAGCTCTTCTCAGGTCCTTCCCGAAAACAGGAAGCAGCTGTTCTCAGGTCATTCCCGAAAACAGGAAGCAGCTGTTCTCAGGTCACTCCCGAAAACAGGAAGCAGCTGTTCTCAGGTCCCTCCCGAAAACAGGAAGCAGGTGTTCTCAGGTTCCTCCCGAAAACAGGAAGCAGCTGTTCTCAGGTCCCTCCCGAAAACAGGAAGCAGCTGTTCTAAGGTCCCTCCCGAAAACAAGAAGCAGCTGTTCTCAGGTCCCTCCCGAAAACAGGAAGCAGCTGTTCTCAGGTCCCTCCCGAAAACAGGAAGCAGCTGTTCTCAGGTCCTTCCCGAAAACAGGAAGCATCTGTTCTCAGGTCCTTCCCGAAAACAGGAAGCTCAGGTCCTTCCCGAAATCTGGAAGCAGCTGTTCTCAGGTCCTTCCCGAAAACTGGAGGCAGCTCTTCTCAGGTCCTTCCCGAAATCTGGAAGCAGCTGTTTTCAGGTCCTTCCCGAAAACAGGAAGCAGCTGTTCTCAGGTCCTTCCCGAAAACAGGAAGCAGCTGTTCGCAGGTCCTTCCCAAAAACTGGAAGCAGCTGTTCTCAGGTCCCTCGCGAAAACAGGAAGCAGCTCTTCTCAGTTCCCTCCCGAAAACAGGAAGCAGCTCTTCTGAGGTCCTTCCAGAAAACAGGAAGCAGCTGTTCTCAGGTTCTTCCCGAAAACAGGAAGCAGCTGTTCTCAGGTGCTTCCCGAAATCTGGAAGCAGCTCTTCTCAGGTCCCTCCCGAAAACAGGAAGCAGCTTTTCTCAGGTCCCTCCCGAAAACAGGAAGCAGCTCTTCTCAGGTCCCTCCCGAAAACAGAAAGCAGCTGTTCTCAGGTCCTTCTCGAAAACAGGAAGCGGCTCTTCTCAGGTCCTTCCCGAAAACAGGAAGCAGCTATTCTCAGGTCCTTCCCGAAATCTGGAAGCAGCTGTTCTCAGGTCCTTCCCGAAAACAGGAAGCAACTGTTCTCAGGTCCTTCCCGAAAACTGGAAGCAGCTCTTCTCAGGTCCTTCCCGAAATCTGGAATCAGCTGTTTTCAGGTCCTTCCCGAAAACAGGAAGCAGCTGTTCTCAGGTCCTTCCCGAAAACAGGAAGCAGCTGTTCGCAGGTCCTTCCCGAAAACTGAAAGGAGCTGTTCTCAGGTCCTTCCGGAAAACAGGAAGCAGCTGTTCGCAGGTCCTTCCCGAAAACAGGAAGCAGCTGTTCTCAGGCCCCTCCCGAAAACTGGAAGCAGCAGTTCTCAGGTCCTTCCCGAAAACAGGAAGCAGCTCTTCTCAGGTCCTTCCCGAAAACAGGAAGCAGCTCTTCTCAGGTCCTGCCCGAAAACAGGAAGCAGCTCTTCTCAGGTCCTTCCCGAAAACAGGAAGCAGCTCTTCTCAGGTCCTTCCCGAAAACAGGAAGCAGCTCTTCTCAGGTCCTTCCCGAAATCTGGAAGCAGCTCTTCTCAGGTCCTTCCCGAAAACAGGAAGCAGCTGTTCTCAGGTCCTTCCCGAAAACAGGAAGCATCTCTTCTCATGTCTTTCCCGAAAACAGAAAGCAGCTCTTCTCTGGTCCTTCCCGAAAACAGGAAGCAGCTCTTCTCAGGTCCTTCCCGAAAACAGGAATCAGCTCTTCTCAGGTCCTTCCCGAAATCTGGAAGAAGCTCTTCTCAAGTCCTTCCCGAAAACAGGAAGCAGCTCTTCTCAGGTTCTTCCCGAAAACAGGAAGCAGCTCTTCTCAGGTCCTTCCCGAAAACAGGAAGCAGCTCTTCTCAGGTCCTTCCCGAAAACAGGAAGCAGCTGTTCTCAGGTCCCTCCCAAAAACTGGAAGCAGGTGTTCTCAGGTCCCTCCCGAAAACAGGAAGCAGCTGTTCTCAGGTCCCTCCCGTAAACAGGAAGCAACTGTTCTCAGGTCCTTCCTGAAAACAGGAAGCAGCTGTTCTAAGATCCTTCCCGAAAACTGGAAGCAGCTCTTCTCAGTTCCTGCCCGAAAACAGGAAGCAGCTGTTCTCAGGTCCTTCCCAAAAAAAGGAAGCATCTCTTCTCAGGTCCTTCCCGAAAACAGGAAGCAGCTCTTCTCAGGTCCTTCCCGAAAACAGGAAGCAGCTCTTCTCAGGTCCTTCCCGAAAACAGGAGGCAGCTCTTCTCAGGTCCTTCCCGAAAACAGGAGGCAGCTCTTCTCAGGTCCTTCCCGAAAACAGGAAGCAGCTCTTCTCAGGTCCTTCCCGAAAACAGGAGGCAGCTCTTCTCAGGTCCTTCCCGAAAACAGCAAGCAGCTGTTCTCAGGTCCTTCCCGAAAACAGGAAGCAGCTGTTCTCAGGCCCCTCCCGAAAACTGGAATCAGCTGTTCTCAGGTCCCTCCCGAAAACTGGAAGCAGCTGTTCTCAGGTCCCTCCCAAAAACTGGAAGCAGGTGTTCTCAGGTCCCTCCCGAAAACAGGAAGCAGCTGTTCTCAGGTCCCTCCCGTAAACAGGAAGCAACTGTTCTCAGGTCCTTCCTGAAAACAGGAAGCAGCTGTTCTCAGATCCTTCCCGAAAACTGGAAGCAGCTCTTCTCAGTTCCTTCCCGAAAACAGGAAGCAGCTGTTCTCAGGTCCTTCCCAAAAAAAGGAAGCATCTCTTCTCAGGTCCTTCCCTAAAACAGGAAGCAGCTCTTCTCAGGTCCTTCCCGAAAACAGGAAGCAGCTCTTCTCAGGTCCTTCCCGAAAACAGGAGGCAGCTCTTCTCAGGTCCTTCCCGAAAACAGGAGGCAGCACTTCTCAGGTCCTTCCCGAAAACAGGAAGCAGCTCTTCTCAGGTCCTTCCCGAAAACAGGAGGCAGCTCTTCTCAGGTCCTTCCCGAAATCTGGAAGCAGCTGTTCTCAGGTCCTTCCCGAAAACAGGAAGCAGCTGTTCTCAGGCCCCTCCCGAAAACTGGAATCAGCTGTTCTCAGGTCCCTCCCGAAAACTGGAAGCAGCTGTTCTCAGGTCCCTCCCGAAAACAGGAAGCAGCTGTTCTCAGGTCCCTCCCGAAAACAGGAAGCAGCTGTTCTCAGGTCCCTCCCGAAAACTGGAAGCAGCTGTTCTCAGGTCCCTCCCGAAAACAGGAAGCAGCTGTTCTCAGGTCCTTCCTGAAAACAGGAAGCAGCTGTTCTCAGATCCTTCCCGAAAACTGGAAGCAGCTGTTCTCAGGTCCTTCCCGAAGACAGGAAGCAGCTGTTCTCAGGTCCTTCCCAAAAAAAGGAAGCATCTCTTCTCAGGTCCTTCCCGAAAACAGGAAGCAGCTCTTCTCAGGTCCTTCCCGAAAACAGGAGGCAGCTCTTCTCAGGTCCTTCCCGAAAACAGGAGGCAGCTCTTCTCAGGTCCTTCCCGAAAACAGGAAGCAGCTGTTCTCAGGTCCTTCCCGAAAACAGGAAGCAGCTCTTCTCAGGTCCTTCCCGAAAACAGGAGGCAGCTCTTCTCAGGTCCTTCCCGAAATCTGGAAGCAGCTGTTCTCAGGTCCTTCCCGAAAACAGGAAGCAGCTCTTCTGAGGCCCCTCCCGAAAACTGGAAGCAGCTGTTCTCAGGTCCCTCCCGAAAACTAGAAGCAGCTGTTCTCAGGTCCTTCCCGAAAACAGGAAGCAGCTGTTCTCAGGTCGTTTCCGAAAACAGGAAGCAGCTGTTCTCAGGTCCTTCCCGAAAACAGGAAGCAGCTGTTCTCAGGTCCTTCCCGAAAACAGGAAGCAACTGTTCTCAGGTCCTTCCCGAAATCTGGAAGCAGCTGTTCTCAGGTCCCTCCCGAAAACAGGAAGCAGCTCTTCTCAGGTCCTTCCCGAAAACAGGAAGCAGCTCTTCTCAGGTCCTTCCCGAAATCTGGAAGCAGCTCTTCTCAGGTCCTTCCCGAAAACAGGAAGCAGCTGTTCTCAGGTCCTTCCCGAAATCTTGAAGCAGCTGTTCTCAGGTCCTTCCCGAAAACAGGAAGCAGCTGTTCTCAGGTCCTTCCCGAAAACTGGAAGCATCTCTTCTCATGTCTTTCCCGAAAACAGAAAGCAGCTCTTCTCAGGTCCTTCCGGAAAACAGGAAGCAGCTCTTCTCAGGTCCTTCCCGAATACAGGAATCAGCCCTTCTCAGGTCCTTCCCGCAAACAGGAAGCAGCTCTTCTCAGGTCCTTCCCGAAAACAAGAAGCAGCTCTTCTCAGGTCCTTCCCGAAATCTGGAAGCAGCTGTTCTCAGGTCCTTCCGGAAAACAGGAAGCAGCTGTTCTCAGGTCCTTCCCGAAAACTGGAAGCATCTCTTCTCATATCTTTCCCGAAAACAGAAAGCAGCTCTTCTCAGGTCCTTCTGGAAAACAGGAAGCAGCTCTTCTCAGGTCCTTCCCGAAGACAGGAAGCAGCTCTTCTCAGATCTTTCCTGAAATCTGGAAGCAGCTCTTCTCAAGTCCTTCCCGAAAACAGGAAGCAGCTCTTCTCAGGTTCTTCCCGAAAACAGGAAGCAGCTCTTCTCAGGTCCTTCCCGAAAACAGGAAGCAGCTCTTCTCAGGTCCTTCCCGAAAACAGGAAGCAGCTCTTCTCAGGTCCTTCCCGAAAACAGGAAGCAGCTCTTCTCAGGTCCTTCCCGAAAACAGGAAGCAGCTCTTCTCAGGTCCTTCCCGAAAACAGGAAGCAGCTCTTCTCAGGTCCTTCCCGAAAACAGGAAGCAGCTGTTCTCAGGTCCTTCCCGAAAACAGGAAGCAGCTCTTCTCAGGTCCTTCCCGAAAACAGGAAGCAGCTCTTCTCAGGTCCTTCCCGAAAACAGGAAGCAGCTGTTCTCAGGTCCTTCCCTAAAACAGGAACCAGCTCTTCTCAGGGCCTTCCCGAAAACAGGAAGCAGCTGTTCTCAGGTCCCTCCCGAAATCAGGAACCAGCTATTCTCAGGTCCTTCCCGAAAACTGGAAGCAGCTCTTCTCAGGTCCTTCCCGAAAACAGGAAGCAGCTCTTCTCAGGTCCTTCCCGAAATCTGAAAGCAGCTCTTCTCAGGTCCTTCCCGAAATCTGAAAGCAGCTGTTCTCAGGTCCTTCCCGAAAACAGGAAGCAGCTGTTCTCAGGTCCTTCCCGAAAACAGGAACCAGCTGTTCTCAGGTCCTTCCCGAAAACTGGAAGCATCTCTTCTCATGTCTTTCCCGAAAACAGAAAGCAGCTCTTCTCAGGTCTTTCCCGAAATCTGGAAGCAGCTCTTCTCAAGTCCTTCCCGAAAACAGGAAGCAGCTCTTCTCAGGTTCTTCCCGAAAACAGGAAGCAGCTCTTGTCAGGTCCTTCCCGAAAACAGGAAGCAGCTCTTCTCAGGTCCTTCCCGAAAACAGGAAGCAGCTCTTCTCAGGTCCTTCCCGAAAACAGGAAGCAGCTCTTCTCAGGTCCTTCCCGAAAACAGGAAGCAGCTCTTCTCAGGTCCTTCCCGAAAACAGGAAGCAGCTCTTCTCAGGTCCTTCCCGAAAACAGGAAGCAGCTCTTCTCAGGTCCTTCCCGAAAACAGGAAGCAGCTCTTCTCAGGTCCTTCCCGAAAACAGGAAGCAGCTGTTCTCAGGTCCTTCCCGAAAACAGGAACCAGCTCTTCTCAGGGCCTTCCCGAAAACAGGAAGCAGCTGTTCTCAGGTCCCTCCCGAAAACAGGAACCAGCTATTCTCAGGTCATTCCCGAAAACTGGAAGCAGCTCTTCTCAGGTCCTTCCCGAAAACAGGAAGCAGCTCTTCTCAGGTCCTTCCCGAAAACAGGAAGCAGCTCTTCTCAGTTCCTTCCCGAAAACAGGAAGCAGCTCTTCTCAGGTCCTTCCCGAAAACAGGAAGCAGCTGTTCTCTGGCCCCTCCCGAAAACTGGAAGTAGCAGTTCTCAGGTCCCTCCCGAATACTGGAAGCAGCTGTTCTCAGGTCCCTCCCGAAAACAGGAAGCAGCTGTTCTCAGGTCCCTCCCGGAAACAGGACGCAGGTGTTCTCAGGTCCCTCCCGAAAACTGGAAGCAGCTGTTCTCAGGTCCCTCCCGAAAACAGGAAGCAGCTGTTCTCAGGTCCCTCCCGAAAACAGGAAGCAGCTGTTCTCAGGTCCCTCCCGAAAACTGTAAGCAGCTGTTCTCAGGTCCCTCCCGAAAACAGGAAGCAGCTGTTCTCAGGTCCCTCCCGAAAACAGGAAGCAGCTGTTCTCAGGTCCCTCCCGAAAACTGGAAGCAGCTGTTCTCAGGTCCGTCCCAAAAACTGGAAGCAGCTGTTCTCAGGTCCTTCCCGAAAACAGGAAGCAGCTGTTCTCAGGTCCTTCCCGAAAACTGGAAGCAGCTGTTCTCAGGTCCTTCCCAAAAACAGGAAGCAGCTGTTCTCATGTCCTTCCCGAAAACAGGAAGCAGCTCTTCTCAGGTCCTTCCCCAAAACAGGAAGCAGCTCTTCTCAGGTCCTTCCCGAAAACAGGAAGCAGCTCTTCTCAGGTCCTTCCCGAAAACAGGAAGCAGCTCTTCTCAGGTCCTTCCCAAAAACAGGAAGCAGCTCTTCTCAGGTCCTTCCCGAAAACAGGAAGCAGCTCTTCTCAGGACCTTCCCAAAAACAGGAAGCAACTGTTCTCATGTCCTTCCCGAAAACAGGAAGCAGCTCTTCTCAGGTCCTTCCCAAAAACAAGAAGCAGCTCTTCTCAGGTCCCTCCCGAAAACAGGAAGCAGCTGTTCTCAGGTCCCTCCCGAAAACAGGAAGCAGCTGTTCTCAGGTCCCTCCCGAAAACAGGAAGCAGCTGTTCTCAGGTCCCTCCCGAAAACAGGAAGCAGCTGTTCTCAGGTCCCTCCCGAAAACAGGAAGCAGCTGTTCTCAGGTCCCTCGCGAAAACAGGAAGCAGCTGTTCTCAGGTCCCTCCCGAAAACAGGAAGCAGCTGTTCTCAGGTCCCTCCCGAAAACAGGAAGCAGCTGTTCTCAGGTCCCTCCCGAAAACAGGAAGCAGCTGTTCTCAGGTCCCTCCCGAAAACAGGAAGCAGCTGTTCTCAGGTCCCTGCCGAAAACAGGAAGCAGCTGTTCTCAGGTCCCTCCCGAAAACAGGAAGCAGCTCTTCTCAGGTCCCTCCCGAAAACAGGAAGCAGCTCTTCTCAGGTCCCTCCCGAAAACAGGAAGCAGCTGTTCTCAGGTCCTTCCCGAAAACAGGAAGCAGCTTTTCTCAGGTCCTTCCCGAAAACTGGAAACAGCTGTTCTCAGGTCCTTCCCGAAAACAGGAAGCAGCTGTTCTCAGGTCCCTCCCGAAATCTGGAAGCAGCTGTTCTCAGGTCCTTCCCGGAAACAGGAAGCAGCTGTTCTCTGGTCCTTCCCGAAAACTGGAAGCAGCTGTTCTCAGGTCCCTCACGAAAACAGGAAGCAGCAGTTCTCAGGTCCCTCCCGAAAACAGGAAGCAGCTGTTCTCAGGTCCCTCCCGAAAACAGGAAGCAGCTGTTCTCAGGTCCCTCCCGTAAACAGGAAGCAACTGTTCTCAGGTCCTTCCTGAAAACAGGAAGCAGCTGTTCTCAGATCCTTCCCGAAAACTGGAAGCATCTGTTCTCAGGTCCTTCCAGAAAACTGGAAGCAGCTGTTCTCAGGTCCTTCCCGAAAACAGGAAGCTGCTGTTCTCTGGCCCCTCCCGAAAACTGGAAGTAGCAGTTCTCAGGTCCCTCCCGAAAACTGGAAGCAGCTGTTCTCAGGTCCCTCCCGAAAACAGGAAGCAGCTGTTCTCAGGTCCCTCCCGGAAACAGGAAGCAGCTGTTCTCAGGTCCCTCCCGAAAACTGGAAGCAGCTGTTCTCAGGTCCCTCCCGAAAACAGGAAGCAGCTGTTCTCAGGTCCCTCCCGAAAACAGGAAGCAGCTGTTCTCAGGTCCCTCCCGAAAACTGGAAGCAGCTGTTCTCAGGTCCGTCCCAAAAACTGGAAGCAGCTGTTCTCAGGTCCTTCCCGAAAACAGGAAGCAGCTGTTCTCAGGTCCTTCCCGAAAACTGGAAGCAGCTGTTCTCAGGTCCTTCCCAAAAACAGGAAGCAGCTGTTCTCATGTGCTTCCCGAAAACAGGAAGCAGCTCTTCTCAGGTCCTTCCCCAAAACAGGAAGCAGCTCTTCTCAGGTCCTTCCCGAAAACAGGAAGCAGCTGTTCTCTGGCCCCTCCCGAAAACTGGAAGTAGCATTTCTCAGGTCCCTCCCGAAAACTGGAAGCAGCTGTTCTCAGGTCCTTCCCGAAAACAGGAAGCAGCTGTTCTGAGGTCCCTCCCGAAAACAGGAAGCAGCTGTTCTCAGGTCCCTCCCGAAAACAGGAAGCAGCTGTTCTCAGGTCCCTCCCGAAAACAGGAAGCAGCTGTTCTCAGGTCCCTCCCGAAAACAGGAAGCAGCTGTTCTCAGGTCCCTCCCGAAAACTGGAAGCAGCTGTTCTCAGGTCCGTCCCAAAAACTGGAAGCAGCTATTCTCAGGTCCTTCCCGAAAACAGGAAGCAGCTGTTCTCAGGTCCTTCCCGAAAACTGGAAGCAGCTCTTCTCAGGTCCTTCCCAAAAACAGGAAGCAGCTGTTCTCATGTCCTTCCCGAAAACAGGAAGCAGCTCTTCTCAGGTCCTTCCCCAAAACAGGAAGCAGCTCTTCTCAGGTCCTTCCCGAAAACAGGAAGCAGCTCTTCTCAGGTCCTTCCCGAAAACAGGAAGCAGCTCTTCTCAGGTCCTTCCCAAAAACAGGAAGCAGCTCTTCTCAGGTCCTTCCCGAAAACAGGAAGCAGCTCTTCTCAGGACCTTCCCAAAAACAGGAAGCAACTGTTCTCATGTCCTTCCCGAAAACAGGAAGCAGCTCTTCTCAGGTCCGTCCCGAAAACAGGGAGCAGCTCTTCTCAGGTCCCTCCCGAAAACAGGGAGCAGCTGTTCTCAGGTCCTTCCCCAAAACAGGAAGCAGCTGTTCTCAGGTCCTTCCCCAAAACAGGAAGCAGCTCTTCTCAGGTCCTTCCCGAAAACAGGAAGCAGCTCTTCTCAGGTCCTTCCCGAAAACAGGAAGCAGCTCTTCTCAGGTCCTTCCCAAAAACAGGAAGCAGCTCTTCTCAGGTCCTTCCCGAAAACAGGAAGCAGCTCTTCTCAGGACCTTCCCAAAAACAGGAAGCAACTGTTCTCATGTCCTTCCCGAAAACAGGAAGCAGCTCTTCTCAGGTCCTTCCCAAAAACAAGAAGCAGCTGTTCTCAGGTCCCTCCCGAAAACTGGAAGCAGCTGTTCTCAGGTCCGTCCCGAAAACAGGAAGCAGCTGTTCTCAGGTCCATCCCGAAAACTGGAAGCAGCTGTTCTCAGGTCCTTCCCGAAAACTGGAAGCATCTCTTCTCATGTATTTCCCGAAAACAGAAAGCAGCTCTTCTCAGGTCCTTCCCGAAAACAGGAAACAGCTCTTCTCAGGTCCTTCCCGAAAACAGGAATCAGCTCTTCTCAGGTCCTTCCCGAAAACAGGAAGCAGCTCTTCTCAAGCCCTTCCCGAAAACAGGAAGCTGCTCTTCTCAGGTCCTTCCCGAAAACAGGAAGCAGCTCTTCTCAGGTCCTTCCCGAAAACAGGAAGCAGCTGTTCTCAGATCCTTCCCGATAACAGGAAGCAGCTCTTCTCAGGTCCTTCCCGAAAACAGGAAGCAGCTCTTCTCAGGTCCTTCCCGAAATCTGGAAGCAGCTGTTCTCAGGTCCTTCCCGAAAACAGGAAGCAGCTGTTCTCAGGTCCTTCCCGAAAACAGGAAGCATCTCTTCTCATGTCTTTCCCGAAAACAGAAAGCAGCTCTTCTCAGGTCCTTCCCGAAAACAGGAAGCAGCTCTTCTCAGGTCCTTCCCGAAAACAGGAATCAGCTCTTCTCAGGTCCTTCCCGAAATCTGGAAGCAGCTCTTCTCAAGTCCTTCCCGAAAACAGGAAGCAGCTCTTCTCAGGTTCTTCCCGAAAACAGGAAGCAGCTCTTCTCAGGTCCTTCCCAAAAACAGGAAGCAGCTCTTCTCAGGTCCTTCCCGAAAACAGGAAGCAGCTCTTCTCAGGTCCTTCCCAAAAACAGGAAGCAGCTCTTCTCAGGTCCTTCCCGAAAACAGGAAGCAGCTCTTCTCAGGTCCTTCCCGAAAACAGGAAGCAGCTCTTCTCAGGTCCTTCCCGAAAACAGGAAGCAGCTCTTCTCAGGTCCCTCCCAAAAACAGGAAGCAGCTGTTCTCAGGTCCCTCCTGAAAACAGGAAGCAGCTGTTCTCAGGTCCCTCCCGAAAACAGGAAGCAGCTGTTCTCAGGTCCCTGCCGAAAACAGGAAGCAGCTGTTCTCAGGTCCCTCCCGAAAACAGGAAGCAGCTCTTCTCAGGTCCTTCCCGAAAACAGGAAGCAGCTCTTCTCAGGTCCTTCCCGAAAACAGGAAGCAGCTGTTCTCAGGTCCCTCCCGAAAACAGGAAGCAGCTGTTCTCAGGTCCTTCCCGAAAACTGGAAGAAGCTGTTCTCAGGTCCTTCCCGAAAACAGGAACCAGCTGTTCTCAGGTCCTTCCCGAAAACAGCAAGCAGCTGTTCTCAGGTCCTTCCCGAAAACAGGAAGCAGCTCTTCTCAGGTCCTTCCCGAAAACAGGAAGCAGCTGTTCTCAGGTCCTTCCCGAAAACTGGAAGCAGCTGTTCTCAGGTCACTCCCGAAAACAGGAAGCAGCTGTTCTCAGGTCCCTCCCGAAAACAGGAAGCAGGTGTTCTCAGGTCCCTCCCGAAAACAGGAAGCAGCTGTTCTCAGGTCCCTCCCGAAAACAGGAAGCAGCTGTTCTAAGGTCCCTCCCGAAAACAGGAAGCAGCTGTTCTCAGGTCCCTCCCGAAAACAGGAAGCAGCTGTTCTCAGGTCCCTCCCGAAAACAGGAAGCAGCTGTTCTCAGGTCCTTCCCGAAAACAGGAAGCATCTGTTCTCAGGTCCTTCCCGAAAACAGGAAGCTCAGGTCCTTCCCGAAATCTGGAAGCAGCTGTTCTCAGGTCCTTCCCGAAAACTGGAGGCAGCTCTTCTCAGGTCCTTCCCGAAATCTGGAAGCAGCTGTTTTCAGGTCCTTCCCGAAAACAGGAAGCAGCTGTTCTCAGGTCCTTCCCGAAAACTGGAGGCAGCTCTTCTCAGGTCCCTCCCGAAAACAGGAAGCAGCTCTTCTCAGGTCCCTCCCGAAAACAGGAAGCAGCTGTTCTCAGGTCCCTCCCGAAAACAGGAAGCAGCTGTTCTCAGGTCCCTCCCGAAAACAGGAAGCAGCTGTTCTCAGGTCCCTCCCGAAAACAGGAAGCAGCTGTTCTCAGGTCCCTCGCGAAAACAGGAAGCAGCTGTTCTCAGGTCCCTCCCGAAAACAGGAAGCAGCTGTTCTCAGGTCCCTCCCGAAAACAGGAAGCAGCTGTTCTCAGGTCCCTCCCGAAAACAGGAAGCAGCTGTTCTCAGGTCCCTCCCGAAAACAGGAAGCAGCTGTTCTCAGGTCCCTGCCGAAAACAGGAAGCAGCTGTTCTCAGGTCCCTCCCGAAAACAGGAAGCAGCTCTTCTCAGGTCCCTCCCGAAAACAGGAAGCAGCTCTTCTCAGGTCCCTCCCGAAAACAGGAAGCAGCTGTTCTCAGGTCCTTCCCGAAAACAGGAAGCAGCTTTTCTCAGGTCCTTCCCGAAAACTGGAAACAGCTGTTCTCAGGTCCTTCCCGAAAACAGTAAGCAGCTGTTCTCAGGTCCCTCCCGAAAACAGGAAGCAGCTGTTCTCAGGTCCCTCCCGAAAACAGGAAGCAGCTGTTCTCAGGTCCCTCCCGAAAACAGGAAGCAGCTGTTCTCAGATCCCTCCCGAAAACAGGAAGCAGCTGTTCTCAGGTGCCTCCCGAAAACAGGAAGCAGCTGTTCTCAGGTCCCTCCCGAAAACAGGAAGCAGCTGTTCTCAGGTCCCTCCCGAAAACAGGAAGCAGCTCTTCTGAGGCCCCTCCCGAAAACAGGAAGCAGCTCTATTAAGGTCCCTCCCGAAAACAGGAAGCAGCTCTTCTCAGGTCCCTCCCGAAAACAGGAAGCAGCTGTTCTCAGGTCCTTCCCGAAAACAGGAAGCAGCTGTTCTCAGGTCCCTCCCGAAAAGAGGAAGCAGCTGTTCTCAGGTCCTTCCCGAAAACTGGAACCAGCTGTTCTCAGGTCCTTCCCGAAAACAGGAAGCAGCTCTTCTAAGGTCCTTCCCGAAAACTGGAGGCAGCTGTTTTCAGGTCCTTCCCGAAAACAAGAAGCAGCTGTTCTCAGGTCCTTCCAGAAAACAGGAAGCAGCTGTTCTCAGGTCCTTCCCGAAAACAGGAAGCAGCTGTTCTCAGGTGCTTCCCGAAATCTGGAAGCAGCTGTTCTCAGGTCCCTCACGAAAACAGGAAGCAGCTCTTCTCAGGTCCCTCCCAAACACAGGAAGCAGCTCTTCTCAGGTCCCTCCCGAAAACAGGAAGCAGCTGTTCTCAGGTCCCTCCCGTAAACAGGAAGCAACTGTTCTCAGGTCCTTCCTGAAAACAGGAAGCAGCTGTTCTCAGATCCTTCCCGAAAACTGGAAGCATCTGTTCTCAGGTCCTTCCAGAAAACTGGAAGCAGCTGTTCTCAGGTCCTTCCCGGAAACAGGAAGCTGCTGTTCTCTGGCCCCTCCCGAAAACTGGAAGTAGCAGTTCTCAGGTCCCTCCCGAAAACTGGAAGCAGCTGTTCTCAGGTCCCTCCCGAAAACAGGAAGCAGCTGTTCTCAGGTCCATCCCGAAAACTGGAAGCAGCTGTTCTCAGGTCCTTCCCGAAAACTGGAAGCATCTCTTCTCATGTCTTTCCCGAAAACAGAAAGCAGCTCTTCTCAGGTCCTTCCCGAAAACAGGAAACAGCTCTTCTCAGGTCCTTCCCGAAAACAGGAATCAGCTCTTCTCAGGTCCTTCCCGAAAACAGGAAGCAGCTCTTCTCAGGTCCTTCCCGAAAACAGGAATCAGCTCTTCTCAGTTCCTTCCCGAAAACTGGAAGCAGCTCTTCTCAGGTCCTTCCCGAAATCTGGAAGCAGCTGTTTTCAGGTCCTTCCCGAAAACAGGAAGCAGCTGTTCTCAGGTCCTTCCCGAAAACAGGAAGCAGCTGTTCTCAGGTCCTTCCCTAAAACTGGAAGCATCTCTTCTCAGGTCTTTCCTGAAAACAGGAAGCAGCTCTTCTCAGGTCCTTCCCGAAAACAGGAAGCAGCTCTTCTCAGGTCCCTCCCAAAAACAGGAAGCAGCTGTTCTCAAGTCCCTCCCGAAAACAGGAAGAATCTCTTCTCAGGTCCTTCCCGAAAACAGGTAGCAGCTCTTCTCAGGTCCTTCCCGAAAACAGGAAGCAGCTCTTCTCAGGTCCTTCCCGAAAATAGGAAGCATCTCTTCTCAGGTCCTTCCCGAAAACAGGAAGCAGCTGTTCTCAGGTCCTTCCCAAAAACAGGAGGCATCTCTTCTCAGGTCCTTCCCGAAAACAGGAAGCAGCTCTTCTCAGGTCCTTCCCGAAAACAGGAACCAGCTCTTCTCAGGTCCTTCCCGAAAACAGGAAGCAGCTCTTCTCAGGTCCTTCCCGAAAACAGGAAGCAGTTCTTCTCAGGTCCTTCCCGAAAACAGGAAGCAGCTCTTCTCAGGTCCTTCACGAAATCTGGAAGCAGCTGTTTTCAGGTCCTTCCCGAAAACAGGAAGCAGCTGTTCTCAGGTCCTTCCCGAAAACTGGAAGCATCTCTTCTCATGTCTTTCCCGAAAACAGTAAGCAGCTCTTCTCAGGTCCTTCCCGAAAACAGGAAGCAGCTCTTCTCAGGTCCTTCCCGAAAACAGGAAGCAGCTCTTCTCAGGTCCTTCCCGAAAACAGGAAGCAGCTCTTCTCAGGTCCTTCCCGAAAACAGGAAACAGCTCTTCTCAGGTCCTTCCCGAAAACAGATATCAGCTCTTCTCAGGTCCTTCCCGAAATCTGCAAGCAGCTCTTCTCTAGTCCTTCCCGAAAACAGGAAGCAGCTCTTGTCAGGTCCTTCCCGAAAACAGGAAGCAGCTCTTCTCAGGTCCTTCCCGAAAACAGGAAGCAGCTCTTCTCAGGTCCTTCCCGAAAACAGGAAGCAGTTCTTCTCAGGTCCTTCCCGAAAACAGGAAGCAGCTCTTCTCAGGTCCTTCACGAAATCTGGAAGCAGCTGTTTTCAGGTCCTTCCCGAAAACAGGAAGCAGCTGTTCTCAGGTCCTTCCCGAAAACTGGAAGCATCTCTTCTCATGTCTTTCCCGAAAACAGTAAGCAGCTCTTCTCAGGTCCTTCCAGAAAACAGGAAGCAGCTCTTCTCAGGTCCTTCCCGAAAACAGGAAGCAGCTCTTCTCAGGTCCTTCCCGAAAACAGGAAGCAGCTCTTCTCAGGTCCTTCCCGAAAACAGGAAGCAGCTCTTCTCAGGTCCTTCCCGAAATCTGGAAGCAGCTGTTTTCAGGTCCTTCCCGAAAACAGGAAGCAGCTGTTCTCAGGTCCTTCCCGAAAACTGGAAGCATCTCTTCTCATGTCTTTCCCGAAAACAGAAAGCAGCTCTTCTCAGGTCCTTCCCGAAAACAGGAAGCAGCTCTTCTCAGGTCCTTCCCGAAAACAGGAAGCAGCTGTTCTCAGGTCCCTCCCAGAAACAGGTAGCAGCTGTTCTCAAGTCCCTCCCGAAAACAGGAAGTGTCTCTTCTCAGGTCCTTCCCGAAAAGAGGAAGCAGCACTTCTCAGGTCCTTCCCGAAAACAGGAAGCAGCTCTTCTCAGGTCCTTCCCGAAAATAGGAGGCATCTCTTCTCAGGTCCTTCCCGAAAACAGGAAGCAGCTCTTCTCAGGTCCTTCCCGAAAACAGGAACCAGCTCTTCTCAGGTCCTTCCCGAAAACAGGAAGCAGCTGTTCTCAGGTCCCTCCCGAAAACAGGAAGCAGCTCTTCTCAGGTCCCTCCCGAAAACAGGAAGCAGCTGTTCTTAGGTCCCTCCCGAAAACAGGAAGCAGCTGTTCTCAGGTCCCTCCCGAAAACAGGAAGCAGCTGTTCTCAGGTCCCTCCCGAAAACAGGAAGCAGCTGTTCTCAGGTCCCTCCCGAAAACAGGAAGCAGCTGTTCTCAGGTCCCTCCCGAAAACAGGAAGCAGCTGTTCTCAGGTCCCTCCCGAAAACAGGAAGCAGCTGTTCTCAGATCCCTCCCGAAAACAGGAAGCAGCTGTTCTCAGGTGCCTCCCGAAAACAGGAAGCAGCTGTTCTCAGGTCCCTCCCGAAAACAGGAAGCAGCTGTTCTCAGGTCCCTCCCGAAAACAGGAAGCAGCTCTTCTCACGTCCCTCCCGAAAACAGGAAGCAGCTCTATTAAGGTCCCTCCCGAAAACAGGAAGCAGCTCTTCTCAGGTCCCTCCCGAAAACAGGAAGCAGCTGTTCTCAGGTCCTTCCCGAAAACAGGAAGCAGCTGTTCTCAGGTCCCTCCCGAAAAGAGGAAGCAGCTGTTCTCAGGTCCTTCCCGAAAACTGGAACCAGCTGTTCTCAGGTCCTTCCCGAAAACAGGAAGCAGCTCTTCTAAGGTCCTTCCCGAAAACTGGAGGCAGCTGTTTTCAGGTCCTTCCCGAAAACAAGAAGAAGCTGTTCTCAGGTCCTTCCAGAAAACAGGAAGCAGCTGTTCTCAGGTCCTTCCCGAAAACAGGAAGCAGCTGTTCTCAGGTGCTTCCCGAAATCTGGAAGCAGCTGTTCTCAGGTCCCTCACGAAAGCAGGAAGCAGCTCTTCTCAGGTCCCTCCCAAAAACAGGAAGCAGCTCTTCTCAGGTCCCTCCCGAAAACAGGAAGCAGCTGTTCTCAGGTCCCGCCCGAAAACAGGAATCAGCTGTTCTCAAGTCCTTCCCGAAAACAGGAAGCAGCTGTTCTCAAGTCCTTCCCGAAAACAGGAAGCAGCTCTTTCAGGTCCTTCCCGAAATCTGGAAGTAGCTGTCCTCAGTTCCTTCCCGAAAACAGGAAGCAGCTGTTCTCAGGTCCTTCCCGAAAACTGGAAGAAGCTGTTCTCAGGTCCTTCCCGAAAAAAGGAACCAGCTGTTCTCAGGTCCTTCCCGAAAACAGCAAGCAGCTGTTCTCAGGTCCTTCCCGAAAACAGGAAGCAGCTCTTCTCAGGTCCTTCCCGAAAACAGGAAGCAGCTGTTCTCAGGTCATTCCCGAAAACAGGAAGCAGCTGTTCTCAGGTCACTCCCGAAAACAGGAAGCAGCTGTTCTCAGGTCCCTCCCGAAAACAGGAAGCAGGTGTTCTCAGGTTCCTCCCGAAAACAGGAAGCAGCTGTTCTCAGGTCCCTCCCGAAAACAGGAAGCAGCTGTTCTAAGGTCCCTCCCGAAAACAAGAAGCAGCTGTTCTCAGGTGCCTCCCGAAAACAGGAAGCAGCTGTTCTCAGGTCCCTCCCGAAAACAGGAAGCAGCTCTTCTCACGTCCCTCCCGAAAACAGGAAGCAGCTCTTCTCACGTCCCTCCCGAAAACAGGAAGCAGCTCTATTAAGGTCCCTCCCGAAAACAGGAAGCAGCTCTTCTCAGGTCCCTCCCGAAAACAGGAAGCAGCTGTTCTCAGGTCCTTCCCGAAAACCGGAAGCAGCTGTTCTCAGGTCCCTCCCGAAAAGAGGAAGCAGCTGTTCTCAGGTCCTTCCCGAAAACTGGAACCAGCTGTTCTCAGGTCCTTCCCGAAAACAGGAAGCAGCTCTTCTAAGGTCCTTCCCGAAAACTGGAGGCAGCTGTTTTCAGGTCCTTCCCGAAAACAAGAAGAAGCTGTTCTCAGGTCCTTCCAGAAAACAGGAAGCAGCTGTTCTCAGGTCCTTCCCGAAAACAGGAAGCAGCTGTTCTCAGGTGCTTCCCGAAATCTGGAAGCAGCTGTTCTCAGGTCCCTCACGAAAGCAGGAAGCAGCTCTTCTCAGGTCCCTCCCAAAAACAGGAAGCAGCTCTTCTCAGGTCCCTCCCGAAAACAGGAAGCAGCTGTTCTCAGGTCCCGCCCGAAAACAGGAATCAGCTGTTCTCAAGTCCTTCCCGAAAACAGGAAGCAGCTGTTCTCAAGTCCTTCCCGAAAACAGGAAGCAGCTCTTTCAGGTCCTTCCCGAAATCTGGAAGTAGCTGTCCTCAGTTCCTTCCCGAAAACAGGAAGCAGCTGTTCTCAGGTCCTTCCCGAAAACTGGAAGAAGCTGTTCTCAGGTCCTTCCCGAAAAAAGGAACCAGCTGTTCTCAGGTCCTTCCCGAAAACAGCAAGCAGCTGTTCTCAGGTCCTTCCCGAAAACAGGAAGCAGCTCTTCTCAGGTCCTTCCCGAAAACAGGAAGCAGCTGTTCTCAGGTCATTCCCGAAAACAGGAAGCAGCTGTTCTCAGGTCACTCCCGAAAACAGGAAGCAGCTGTTCTCAGGTCCCTCCTGAAAACAGGAAGCAGGTGTTCTCAGGTTCCTCCCGAAAACAGGAAGCAGCTGTTCTCAGGTCCCTCCCGAAAACAGGAAGCAGCTGTTCTAAGGTCCCTCCCGAAAACAAGAAGCAGCTGTTCTCAGGTCCCTCCCGAAAACAGGAAGCAGCTGTTCTCAGGTCCCTCCCGAAAACAGGAAGCAGCTGTTCTCAGGTCCTTCCCGAAAACAGGAAGCATCTGTTCTCAGGTCCTTCCCGAAAACAGGAAGCTCAGGTCCTTCCCGAAATCTGGAAGCAGCTGTTCTCAGGTCCTTCCCGAAAACTGGAGGCAGCTCTTCTCAGGTCCTTCCCGAAATCTGGAAGCAGCTGTTTTCAGGTCCTTCCCGAAAACAGGAAGCAGCTGTTCTCAGGTCCTTCCCGAAAACAGGAAGCAGCTGTTCGCAGGTCCTTCCCAAAAACTGGAAGCAGCTGTTCTCAGGTCCCTCGCGAAAACAGGAAGCAGCTCTTCTCAGTTCCCTCCCGAAAACAGGAAGCAGCTCTTCTGAGGTCCTTCCAGAAAACAGGAAGCAGCTGTTCTCAGGTTCTTCCCGAAAACAGGAAGCAGCTGTTCTCAGGTCCTTCCCGAAAACAGGAAGCAACTGTTCTCAGGTCCTTCCCGAAAACAGGAAGCATCTCTTCTCAGGTCCTTCCCGAAAACAGGAAGCAGCTCTTCTCAGGTCCTTCCCGAAAACAGGAAGCAGCTCTTCTCAGGTCCTTCCCGAAAACAGGAAGCAGCTCTTCTCAGGTCCTTCCCGAAAACAGGAGGCAGCTCTTCTCAGGTCCTTCCCGAAAACAGGAGGCAGCTCTTCTCAGGTCCTTCCCGAAAACAGGAAGCAGCACTTCTCAGGTCCTTCCCGAAAACAGGAGGCAGCTCTTCTCAGGTCCTTCCCGAAAACAGCAAGCAGCTGTTCTCAGGTCCTTCCCGAAAACAGGAAGCAGCTGTTCTCAGGCCCCTCCCGAAAACTGGAATCAGCTGTTCTCAGGTCCCTCCCGAAAACTGGAAGCAGCTGTTCTCAGGTCCCTCCCAAAAACTGGAAGCAGGTGTTCTCAGGTCCCTCCCGAAAACAGGAAGCAGCTGTTCTCAGGTCCCTCCCGTAAACAGGAAGCAACTGTTCTCAGGTCCTTCCTGAAAACAGGAAGCAGCTGTTCTCAGATCCTTCCCGAAAACTGGAAGCAGCTCTTCTCAGTTCCTTCCCGAAAACAGGAAGCAGCTGTTCTCAGGTCCTTCCCAAAAAAAGGAAGCATCTCTTCTCAGGTCCTTCCCTAAAACAGGAAGCAGCTCTTCTCAGGTCCTTCCCGAAAACAGGAAGCAGCTCTTCTCAGGTCCTTCCCGAAAACAGGAGGCAGCTCTTCTCAGGTCCTTCCCGAAAACAGGAGGCAGCACTTCTCAGGTCCTTCCCGAAAACAGGAAGCAGCTCTTCTCAGGTCCTTCCCGAAAACAGGAGGCAGCTCTTCTCAGGTCCTTCCCGAAATCTGGAAGCAGCTGTTCTCAGGTCCTTCCCGAAAACAGGAAGCAGCTGTTCTCAGGCCCCTCCCGAAAACTGGAATCAGCTGTTCTCAGGTCCCTCCCGAAAACTGGAAGCAGCTGTTCTCAGGTCCCTCCCGAAAACAGGAAGCAGCTGTTCTCAGGTCCCTCCCGAAAACAGGAAGCAGCTGTTCTCAGGTCCCTCCCGAAAACTGGAAGCAGCTGTTCTCAGGTCCCTCCCGAAAACAGGAAGCAGCTGTTCTCAGGTCTTTCCTGAAAACAGGAAGCAGCTGTTCTCAGATCCTTCCCGAAAACTGGAAGCAGCTGTTCTCAGGTCCTTCCCGAAGACAGGAAGCAGCTGTTCTCAGGTCCTTCCCAAAAAAAGGAAGCATCTCTTCTCAGGTCCTTCCCGAAAACAGGAAGCAGCTCTTCTCAGGTCCTTCCCGAAAACAGGAGGCAGCTCTTCTCAGGTCCTTCCCGAAAACAGGAGGCAGCTCTTCTCAGGTCCTTCCCGAAAACAGGAAGCAGCTGTTCTCAGGTCCTTCCCGAAAACAGGAAGCAGCTCTTCTCAGGTCCTTCCCGAAAACAGGAGGCAGCTCTTCTCAGGTCCTTCCCGAAATCTGGAAGCAGCTGTTCTCAGGTCCTTCCCGAAAACAGGAAGCAGCTCTTCTGAGGCCCCTCCCGAAAACTGGAAGCAGCTGTTCTCAGGTCCCTCCCGAAAACTAGAAGCAGCTGTTCTCAGGTCCTTCCCGAAAACAGGAAGCAGCTGTTCTCAGGTCGTTTCCGAAAACAGGAAGCAGCTGTTCTCAGGTCCTTCCCGAAAACAGGAAGCAGCTGTTCTCAGGTCCTTCCCGAAAACAGGAAGCAACTGTTCTCAGGTCCTTCCCGAAATCTGGAAGCAGCTGTTCTCAGGTCCCTCCCGAAAACAGGAAGCAGCTCTTCTCAGGTCCTTCCCGAAAACAGGAAGCAGCTCTTCTCAGGTCCTTCCCGAAATCTGGAAGCAGCTCTTCTCAGGTCCTTCCCGAAAACAGGAAGCAGCTGTTCTCAGGTCCTTCCCGAAATCTTGAAGCAGCTGTTCTCAGGTCCTTCCCGAAAACAGGAAGCAGCTGTTCTCAGGTCCTTCCCGAAAACTGGAAGCATCTCTTCTCATGTCTTTCCCGAAAACAGAAAGCAGCTCTTCTCAGGTCCTTCCGGAAAACAGGAAGCAGCTCTTCTCAGGTCCTTCCCGAATACAGGAATCAGCCCTTCTCAGGTCCTTCCCGCAAACAGGAAGCAGCTCTTCTCAGGTCCTTCCCGAAAACAAGAAGCAGCTCTTCTCAGGTCCTTCCCGAAATCTGGAAGCAGCTGTTCTCAGGTCCTTCCGGAAAACAGGAAGCAGCTGTTCTCAGGTCCTTCCCGAAAACTGGAAGCATCTCTTCTCATATCTTTCCCGAAAACAGAAAGCAGCTCTTCTCAGGTCCTTCTGGAAAACAGGAAGCAGCTCTTCTCAGGTCCTTCCCGAAGACAGGAAGCAGCTCTTCTCAGGTCTTTCCTGAAATCTGGAAGCAGCTCTTCTCAAGTCCTTCCCGAAAACAGGAAGCAGCTCTTCTCAGGTTCTTCCCGAAAACAGGAAGCAGCTCTTCTCAGGTCCTTCCCGAAAACAGGAAGCAGCTCTTCTCAGGTCCTTCCCGAAAACAGGAAGCAGCTCTTCTCAGGTCCTTCCCGAAAACAGGAAGCAGCTCTTCTCAGGTCCTTCCCGAAAACAGGAAGCAGCTCTTCTCAGGTCCTTCCCGAAAACAGGAAGCAGCTCTTCTCAGGTCCTTCCCGAAAACAGGAAGCAGCTGTTCTCAGGTCCTTCCCGAAAACAGGAAGCAGCTCTTCTCAGGTCCTTCCCGAAAACAGGAAGCAGCTCTTCTCAGGTCCTTCCCGAAAACAGGAAGCAGCTGTTCTCAGGTCCTTCCCTAAAACAGGAACCAGCTCTTCTCAGGGCCTTCCCGAAAACAGGAAGCAGCTGTTCTCAGGTCCCTCCCGAAATCAGGAACCAGCTATTCTCAGGTCCTTCCCGAAAACTGGAAGCAGCTCTTCTCAGGTCCTTCCCGAAAACAGGAAGCAGCTCTTCTCAGGTCCTTCCCGAAATCTGAAAGCAGCTCTTCTCAGGTCCTTCCCGAAATCTGAAAGCAGCTGTTCTCAGGTCCTTCCCGAAAACAGGAAGCAGCTGTTCTCAGGTCCTTCCCGAAAACAGGAACCAGCTGTTCTCAGGTCCTTCCCGAAAACTGGAAGCATCTCTTCTCATGTCTTTCCCGAAAACAGAAAGCAGCTCTTCTCAGGTCTTTCCCGAAATCTGGAAGCAGCTCTTCTCAAGTCCTTCCCGAAAACAGGAAGCAGCTCTTCTCAGGTTCTTCCCGAAAACAGGAAGCAGCTCTTGTCAGGTCCTTCCCGAAAACAGGAAGCAGCTCTTCTCAGGTCCTTCCCGAAAACAGGAAGCAGCTCTTCTCAGGTCCTTCCCGAAAACAGGAAGCAGCTCTTCTCAGGTCCTTCCCGAAAACAGGAAGCAGCTCTTCTCAGGTCCTTCCCGAAAACAGGAAGCAGCTCTTCTCAGGTCCTTCCCGAAAACAGGAAGCAGCTCTTCTCAGGTCCTTCCCGAAAACAGGAAGCAGCTCTTCTCAGGTCCTTCCCGAAAACAGGAAGCAGCTGTTCTCAGGTCCTTCCCGAAAACAGGAACCAGCTCTTCTCAGGGCCTTCCCGAAAACAGGAAGCAGCTGTTCTCAGGTCCCTCCCGAAAACAGGAACCAGCTATTCTCAGGTCATTCCCGAAAACTGGAAGCAGCTCTTCTCAGGTCCTTCCCGAAAACAGGAAGCAGCTCTTCTCAGGTCCTTCCCGAAAACAGGAAGCAGCTCTTCTCAGTTCCTTCCCGAAAACAGGAAGCAGCTCTTCTCAGGTCCTTCCCGAAAACAGGAAGCAGCTGTTCTCTGGCCCCTCCCGAAAACTGGAAGTAGCAGTTCTCAGGTCCCTCCCGAATACTGGAAGCAGCTGTTCTCAGGTCCCTCCCGAAAACAGGAAGCAGCTGTTCTCAGGTCCCTCCCGGAAACAGGACGCAGGTGTTCTCAGGTCCCTCCCGAAAACTGGAAGCAGCTGTTCTCAGGTCCCTCCCGAAAACAGGAAGCAGCTGTTCTCAGGTCCCTCCCGAAAACAGGAAGCAGCTGTTCTCAGGTCCCTCCCGAAAACTGGAAGCAGCTGTTCTCAGGTCCCTCCCGAAAACAGGAAGCAGCTGTTCTCAGGTCCCTCCCGAAAACAGGAAGCAGCTGTTCTCAGGTCCCTCCCGAAAACTGGAAGCAGCTGTTCTCAGGTCCGTCCCAAAAACTGGAAGCAGCTGTTCTCAGGTCCTTCCCGAAAACAGGAAGCAGCTGTTCTCAGGTCCTTCCCGAAAACTGGAAGCAGCTGTTCTCAGGTCCTTCCCAAAAACAGGAAGCAGCTGTTCTCATGTCCTTCCCGAAAACAGGAAGCAGCTCTTCTCAGGTCCTTCCCCAAAACAGGAAGCAGCTCTTCTCAGGTCCTTCCCCAAAACAGGAAGCAGCTCTTCTCAGGTCCTTCCCGAAAACAGGAAGCAGCTCTTCTCAGGTCCTTCCCAAAAACAGGAAGCAGCTCTTCTCAGGTCCTTCCCGAAAACAGGAAGCAGCTCTTCTCAGGACCTTCCCAAAAACAGGAAGCAACTGTTCTCATGTCCTTCCCGAAAACAGGAAGCAGCTCTTCTCAGGTCCTTCCCAAAAACAAGAAGCAGCTCTTCTCAGGTCCCTCCCGAAAACAGGAAGCAGCTGTTCTCAGGTCCCTCCCGAAAACAGGAAGCAGCTGTTCTCAGGTCCCTCCCGAAAACAGGAAGCAGCTGTTCTCAGGTCCCTCCCGAAAACAGGAAGCAGCTGTTCTCAGGTCCCTCCCGAAAACAGGAAGCAGCTGTTCTCAGGTCCCTCCCGAAAACAGGAAGCAGCTGTTCTCAGGTCCCTGCCGAAAACAGGAAGCAGCTGTTCTCAGGTCCCTCCCGAAAACAGGAAGCAGCTCTTCTCAGGTCCCTCCCGAAAACAGGAAGCAGCTCTTCTCAGGTCCCTCCCGAAAACAGGAAGCAGCTGTTCTCAGGTCCTTCCCGAAAACAGGAAGCAGCTTTTCTCAGGTCCTTCCCGAAAACTGGAAACAGCTGTTCTCAGGTCCTTCCCGAAAACAGGAAGCAGCTGTTCTCAGGTCCCTCCCGAAATCTGGAAGCAGCTGTTCTCAGGTCCTTCCCGGAAACAGGAAGCAGCTGTTCTCTGGTCCTTCCCGAAAACTGGAAGCAGCTGTTCTCAGGTCCCTCACGAAAACAGGAAGCAGCAGTTCTCAGGTCCCTCCCGAAAACAGGAAGCAGCTGTTCTCAGGTCCCTCCCGAAAACAGGAAGCAGCTGTTCTCAGGTCCCTCCCGTAAACAGGAAGCAACTATTCTCAGGTCCTTCCTGAAAACAGGAAGCAGCTGTTCTCAGATCCTTCCCGAAAACTGGAAGCATCTGTTCTCAGGTCCTTCCAGAAAACTGGAAGCAGCTGTTCTCAGGTCCTTCCCGAAAACAGGAAGCTGCTGTTCTCTGGCCCCTCCCGAAAACTGGAAGTAGCAGTTCTCAGGTCCCTCCCGAAAACTGGAAGCAGCTGTTCTCAGGTCCCTCCCGAAAACAGGAAGCAGCTGTTCTCAGGTCCCTCCCGGAAACAGGAAGCAGCTGTTCTCAGGTCCCTCCCGAAAACTGGAAGCAGCTGTTCTCAGGTCCCTCCCGAAAACAGGAAGCAGCTGTTCTCAGGTCCCTCCCGAAAACAGGAAGCAGCTGTTCTCAGGTCCCTCCCGAAAACTGGAAGCAGCTGTTCTCAGGTCCGTCCCAAAAACTGGAAGCAGCTGTTCTCAGGTCCTTCCCGAAAACAGGAAGCAGCTGTTCTCAGGTCCTTCCCGAAAACTGGAAGCAGCTGTTCTCAGGTCCTTCCCAAAAATAGGAAGCAGCTGTTCTCATGTGCTTCCCGAAAACAGGAAGCAGCTCTTCTCAGGTCCTTCCCCAAAACAGGAAGCAGCTCTTCTCAGGTCCTTCCCGAAAACAGGAAGCAGCTGTTCTCTGGCCCCTCCCGAAAACTGGAAGTAGCATTTCTCAGGTCCCTCCCGAAAACTGGAAGCAGCTGTTCTCAGGTCCTTCCCGAAAACAGGAAGCAGCTGTTCTGAGGTCCCTCCCGAAAACAGGAAGCAGCTGTTCTCAGGTCCCTCCCGAAAACAGGAAGCAGCTGTTCTCAGGTCCCTCCCGAAAACAGGAAGCAGCTGTTCTCAGGTCCCTCCCGAAAACAGGAAGCAGCTGTTCTCAGGTCCCTCCCGAAAACTGGAAGCAGCTGTTCTCAGGTCCGTCCCAAAAACTGGAAGCAGCTATTCTCAGGTCCTTCCCGAAAACAGGAAGCAGCTGTTCTCAGGTCCTTCCCGAAAACTGGAAGCAGCTCTTCTCAGGTCCTTCCCGAAAACAGGAAGCAGCTGTTCTCATGTCCTTCCCGAAAACAGGAAGCAGCTCTTCTCAGGTCCTTCCCCAAAACAGGAAGCAGCTCTTCTCAGGTCCTTCCCGAAAACAGGAAGCAGCTCTTCTCAGGTCCTTCCCGAAAACAGGAAGCAGCTCTTCTCAGGTCCTTCCCAAAAACAGGAAGCAGCTCTTCTCAGGTCCTTCCCGAAAACAGGAAGCAGCTCTTCTCAGGACCTTCCCAAAAACAGGAAGCAACTGTTCTCATGTCCTTCCCGAAAACAGGAAGCAGCTCTTCTCAGGTCCGTCCCGAAAACAGGGAGCAGCTCTTCTCAGGTCCCTCCCGAAAACAGGGAGCAGCTGTTCTCAGGTCCTTCCCCAAAACAGGAAGCAGCTGTTCTCAGGTCCTTCCCCAAAACAGGAAGCAGCTCTTCTCAGGTCCTTCCCGAAAACAGGAAGCAGCTCTTCTCAGGTCCTTCCCGAAAACAGGAAGCAGCTCTTCTCAGGTCCTTCCCAAAAACAGGAAGCAGCTCTTCTCAGGTCCTTCCCGAAAACAGGAAGCAGCTCTTCTCAGGACCTTCCCAAAAACAGGAAGCAACTGTTCTCATGTCCTTCCCGAAAACAGGAAGCAGCTCTTCTCAGGTCCTTCCCAAAAACAAGAAGCAGCTGTTCTCAGGTCCCTCCCGAAAACTGGAAGCAGCTGTTCTCAGGTCCGTCCCGAAAACAGGAAGCAGCTGTTCTCAGGTCCATCCCGAAAACTGGAAGCAGCTGTTCTCAGGTCCTTCCCGAAAACTGGAAGCATCTCTTCTCATGTATTTCCCGAAAACAGAAAGCAGCTCTTCTCAGGTCCTTCCCGAAAACAGGAAACAGCTCTTCTCAGGTCCTTCCCGAAAACAGGAATCAGCTCTTCTCAGGTCCTTCCCGAAAACAGGAAGCAGCTCTTCTCAAGCCCTTCCCGAAAACAGGAAGCTGCTCTTCTCAGGTCCTTCCCGAAAACAGGAAGCAGCTCTTCTCAGGTCCTTCCCGAAAACAGGAAGCAGCTGTTCTCAGATCCTTCCCGATAACAGGAAGCAGCTCTTCTCAGGTCCTTCCCGAAAACAGGAAGCAGCTCTTCTCAGGTCCTTCCCGAAATCTGGAAGCAGCTGTTCTCAGGTCCTTCCCGAAAACAGGAAGCAGCTGTTCTCAGGTCCTTCCCGAAAACAGGAAGCATCTCTTCTCATGTCTTTCCCGAAAACAGAAAGCAGCTCTTCTCAGGTCCTTCCCGAAAACAGGAAGCAGCTCTTCTCAGGTCCTTCCCGAAAACAGGAATCAGCTCTTCTCAGGTCCTTCCCGAAATCTGGAAGCAGCTCTTCTCAAGTCCTTCCCGAAAACAGGAAGCAGCTCTTCTCAGGTTCTTCCCGAAAACAGGAAGCAGCTCTTCTCAGGTCCTTCCCAAAAACAGGAAGCAGCTCTTCTCAGGTCCTTCCCGAAAACAGGAAGCAGCTCTTCTCAGGTCCTTCCCAAAAACAGGAAGCAGCTCTTCTCAGGTCCTTCCCGAAAACAGGAAGCAGCTCTTCTCAGGTCCTTCCCGAAAACAGGAAGCAGCTCTTCTCAGGTCCTTCCCGAAAACAGGAAGCAGCTCTTCTCAGGTCCCTCCCAAAAACAGGAAGCAGCTGTTCTCAGGTCCCTCCTGAAAACAGGAAGCAGCTGTTCTCAGGTCCCTCCCGAAAACAGGAAGCAGCTGTTCTCAGGTCCCTGCCGAAAACAGGAAGCAGCTGTTCTCAGGTCCCTCCCGAAAACAGGAAGCAGCTCTTCTCAGGTCCTTCCCGAAAACAGGAAGCAGCTCTTCTCAGGTCCTTCCCGAAAACAGGAAGCAGCTGTTCTCAGGTCCCTCCCGAAAACAGGAAGCAGCTGTTCTCAGGTCCTTCCCGAAAACTGGAAGAAGCTGTTCTCAGGTCCTTCCCGAAAACAGGAACTAGCTGTTCTCAGGTCCTTCCCGAAAACAGCAAGCAGCTGTTCTCAGGTCCTTCCCGAAAACAGGAAGCAGCTCTTCTCAGGTCCTTCCCGAAAACAGGAAGCAGCTGTTCTCAGGTCCTTCCCGAAAACTGGAAGCAGCTGTTCTCAGGTCACTCCCGAAAACAGGAAGCAGCTGTTCTCAGGTCCCTCCCGAAAACAGGAAGCAGGTGTTCTCAGGTCCCTCCCGAAAACAGGAAGCAGCTGTTCTCAGGTCCCTCCCGAAAACAGGAAGCAGCTGTTCTAAGGTCCCTCCCGAAAACAGGAAGCAGCTGTTCTCAGGTCCCTCCCGAAAACAGGAAGCAGCTGTTCTCAGGTCCCTCCCGAAAACAGGAAGCAGCTGTTCTCAGGTCCTTCCCGAAAACAGGAAGCATCTGTTCTCAGGTCCTTCCCGAAAACAGGAAGCTCAGGTCCTTCCCGAAATCTGGAAGCAGCTGTTCTCAGGTCCTTCCCGAAAACTGGAGGCAGCTCTTCTCAGGTCCTTCCCGAAATCTGGAAGCAGCTGTTTTCAGGTCCTTCCCGAAAACAGGAAGCAGCTGTTCTCAGGTCCTTCCCGAAAACTGGAGGCAGCTCTTCTCAGGTCCCTCCCGAAAACAGGAAGCAGCTCTTCTCAGGTCCCTCCCGAAAACAGGAAGCAGCTGTTCTCAGGTCCCTCCCGAAAACAGGAAGCAGCTGTTCTCAGGTCCCTCCCGAAAACAGGAAGCAGCTGTTCTCAGGTCCCTCCCGAAAACAGGAAGCAGCTGTTCTCAGGTCCCTCGCGAAAACAGGAAGCAGCTGTTCTCAGGTCCCTCCCGAAAACAGGAAGCAGCTGTTCTCAGGTCCCTCCCGAAAACAGGAAGCAGCTGTTCTCAGGTCCCTCCCGAAAACAGGAAGCAGCTGTTCTCAGGTCCCTCCCGAAAACAGGAAGCAGCTGTTCTCAGGTCCCTGCCGAAAACAGGAAGCAGCTGTTCTCAGGTCCCTCCCGAAAACAGGAAGCAGCTCTTCTCAGGTCCCTCCCGAAAACAGGAAGCAGCTCTTCTCAGGTCCCTCCCGAAAACAGGAAGCAGCTGTTCTCAGGTCCTTCCCGAAAACAGGAAGCAGCTTTTCTCAGGTCCTTCCCGAAAACTGGAAACAGCTGTTCTCACGTCCTTCCCGAAAACAGTAAGCAGCTGTTCTCAGGTCCCTCCCGAAAACAGGAAGCAGCTGTTCTCAGGTCCCTCCCGAAAACAGGAAGCAGCTGTTCTCAGGTCCCTCCCGAAAACAGGAAGCAGCTGTTCTCAGATCCCTCCCGAAAACAGGAAGCAGCTGTTCTCAGGTGCCTCCCGAAAACAGGAAGCAGCTGTTCTCAGGTCCCTCCCGAAAACAGGAAGCAGCTGTTCTCAGGTCCCTCCCGAAAACAGGAAGCAGCTCTTCTCACGTCCCTCCCGAAAACAGGAAGCAGCTCTATTAAGGTCCCTCCCGAAAACAGGAAGCAGCTCTTCTCAGGTCCCTCCCGAAAACAGGAAGCAGCTGTTCTCAGGTCCTTCCCGAAAACAGGAAGCAGCTGTTCTCAGGTCCCTCCCGAAAAGAGGAAGCAGCTGTTCTCAGGTCCTTCCCGAAAACTGGAACCAGCTGTTCTCAGGTCCTTCCCGAAAACAGGAAGCAGCTCTTCTAAGGTCCTTCCCGAAAACTGGAGGCAGCTGTTTTCAGGTCCTTCCCGAAAACAAGAAGCAGCTGTTCTCAGGTCCTTCCAGAAAACAGGAAGCAGCTGTTCTCAGGTCCTTCCCGAAAACAGGAAGCAGCTGTTCTCAGGTGCTTCCCGAAATCTGGAAGCAGCTGTTCTCAGGTCCCTCACGAAAACAGGAAGCAGCTCTTCTCAGGTCCCTCCCAAACACAGGAAGCAGCTCTTCTCAGGTCCCTCCCGAAAACAGGAAGCAGCTGTTCTCAGGTCCCTCCCGTAAACAGGAAGCAACTGTTCTCAGGTCCTTCCTGAAAACAGGAAGCAGCTGTTCTCAGATCCTTCCCGAAAACTGGAAGCATCTGTTCTCAGGTCCTTCCAGAAAACTGGAAGCAGCTGTTCTCAGGTCCTTCCCGAAAACAGGAAGCTGCTGTTCTCTGGCCCCTCCCGAAAACTGGAAGTAGCAGTTCTCAGGTCCCTCCCGAAAACTGGAAGCAGCTGTTCTCAGGTCCCTCCCGAAAACAGGAAGCAGCTGTTCTCAGGTCCATCCCGAAAACTGGAAGCAGCTGTTCTCAGGTCCTTCCCGAAAACTGGAAGCATCTCTTCTCATGTCTTTCCCGAAAACAGAAAGCAGCTCTTCTCAGGTCCTTCCCGAAAACAGGAAACAGCTCTTCTCAGGTCCTTCCCGAAAACAGGAATCAGCTCTTCTCAGGTCCTTCCCGAAAACAGGAAGCAGCTCTTCTCAAGCCCTTCCCGAAAACAGGAAGCTGCTCTTCTCAGGTCCTTCCCGAAAACAGGAAGCAGCTCTTCTCAGGTCCTTCCCGAAAACAGGAAGCAGCTGTTCTCAGATCCTTCCCGATAACAGGAAGCAGCTCTTCTCAGGTCCTTCCCGAAAACAGGAAGCAGCTCTTCTCAGGTCCTTCCCGAAATCTGGAAGCAGCTGTTCTCAGGTCCTTCCCGAAAACAGGAAGCAGCTGTTCTCAGGTCCTTCCCGAAAACAGGAAGCATCTCTTCTCATGTCTTTCCCGAAAACAGAAAGCAGCTCTTCTCAGGTCCTTCCCGAAAACAGGAAGCAGCTCTTCTCAGGTCCTTCCCGAAAACAGGAATCAGCTCTTCTCAGGTCCTTCCCGAAATCTGGAAGCAGCTCTTCTCAAGTCCTTCCCGAAAACAGGAAGCAGCTCTTCTCAGGTTCTTCCCGAAAACAGGAAGCAGCTCTTCTCAGGTCCTTCCCAAAAACAGTAAGCAGCTCTTCTCAGGTCCTTCCCGAAAACAGGAAGCAGCTGTTCTCAGGTCCTTCCCGAAAACAGGAAGCAGCTCTTCTCAGGTCCTTCCCGAAAACAGGAAGCAGCTCTTCTCAGGTCCTTCCCGAAAACAGGAAGCAGCTCTTCTCAGGTCCTTCCCGAAAACAGGAAGCAGCTCTTCTCAGGTCCTTCCCGAAAACAGGAAGCAGCTCTTCTCAGGTCCCTCCCAAAAACAGGAAGCAGCTGTTCTCAGGTCCCTCCTGAAAACAGGAAGCAGCTGTTCTCAGGTCCCTCCCGAAAACAGGAAGCAGCTGTTCTCAGGTCCCTGCCGAAAACAGGAAGCAGCTGTTCTCAGGTCCCTCCCGAAAACAGGAAGCAGCTCTTCTCAGGTCCTTCCCGAAAACAGGAAGCAGCTCTTCTCAGGTCCTTCCCGAAAACAGGAAGCAGCTGTTCTCAGGTCCCTCCCGAAAACAGGAAGCAGCTGTTCTCAGGTCCTTCCCGAAAACTGGAAGAAGCTGTTCTCAGGTCCTTCCCGAAAACAGGAACCAGCTGTTCTCAGGTCCTTCCCGAAAACAGCAAGCAGCTGTTCTCAGGTCCTTCCCGAAAACAGGAAGCAGCTCTTCTCAGGTCCTTCCCGAAAACAGGAAGCAGCTGTTCTCAGGTCATTCCCGAAAACTGGAAGCAGCTGTTCTCAGGTCACTCCCGAAAACAGGAAGCAGCTGTTCTCAGGTCCCTCCCGAAAACAGGAAGCAGGTGTTCTCAGGTCCCTCCCGAAAACATTAAGCAGCTGTTCTCAGGTCCCTCCCGAAAACAGGAAGCAGCTGTTCTAAGGTCCCTCCCGAAAACAGGAAGCAGCTGTTCTCAGGTCCCTCCCGAAAACAGGAAGCAGCTGTTCTCAGGTCCCTCCCGAAAACAGGAAGCAGCTGTTCTCAGGTCCTTCCCGAAAACAGGAAGCATCTGTTCTCAGGTCCTTCCCGAAAACAGGAAGCTCAGGTCCTTCCCGAAATCTGGAAGCAGCTGTTCTCAGGTCCTTCCCGAAAACTGGAGGCAGCTCTTCTCAGGTCCTTCCCGAAATCTGGAAGCAGCTGTTTTCAGGTCCTTCCCGAAAACAGGAAGCAGCTGTTCTCAGGTCCTTCCCGAAAACTGGAGGCAGCTCTTCTCAGGTCCCTCCCGAAAACAGGAAGCAGCTCTTCTCAGGTCCCTCCCGAAAACAGGAAGCAGCTGTTCTCAGGTCCCTCCCGAAAACAGGAAGCAGCTGTTCTCAGGTCCCTCCCGAAAACAGGAAGCAGCTGTTCTCAGGTCCCTCCCGAAAACAGGAAGCAGCTGTTCTCAGGTCCCTCGCGAAAACAGGAAGCAGCTGTTCTCAGGTCCCTCCCGAAAACAGGAAGCAGCTGTTCTCAGGTCCCTCCCGAAAACAGGAAGCAGCTGTTCTCAGGTCCCTCCCGAAAACAGGAAGCAGCTGTTCTCAGGTCCCTCCCGAAAACAGGAAGCAGCTGTTCTCAGGTCCCTGCCGAAAACAGGAAGCAGCTGTTCTCAGGTCCCTCCCGAAAACAGGAAGCAGCTCTTCTCAGGTCCCTCCCGAAAACAGGAAGCAGCTCTTCTCAGGTCCCTCCCGAAAACAGGAAGCAGCTGTTCTCAGGTCCTTCCCGAAAACAGGAAGCAACTTTTCTCAGGTCCTTCCCGAAAACTGGAAACAGCTGTTCTCAGGTCCTTCCCGAAAACAGTAAGCAGCTGTTCTCAGGTCCCTCCCGAAAACAGGAAGCAGCTGTTCTCAGGTCCCTCCCGAAAACAGGAAGCAGCTGTTCTCAGGTCCCTCCCGAAAACAGGAAGCAGCTGTTCTCAGATCCCTCCCGAAAACAGGAAGCAGCTGTTCTCAGGTGCCTCCCGAAAACAGGAAGCAGCTGTTCTCAGGTCCCTCCCGAAAACAGGAAGCAGCTGTTCTCAGGTCCCTCCCGAAAACAGGAAGCAGCTCTTCTCACGTCCCTCCCGAAAACAGGAAGCAGCTCTATTAAGGTCCCTCCCGAAAACAGGAAGCAGCTCTTCTCAGGTCCCTCCCGAAAACAGGAAGCAGCTGTTCTCAGGTCCTTCCCGAAAACAGGAAGCAGCTGTTCTCAGGTCCCTCCCGAAAAGAGGAAGCAGCTGTTCTCAGGTCCTTCCCGAAAACTGGAACCAGCTGTTCTCAGGTCCTTCCCGAAAACAGGAAGCAGCTCTTCTAAGGTCCTTCCCGAAAACTGGAGGCAGCTGTTTTCAGGTCCTTCCCGAAAACAAGAAGCAGCTGTTCTCAGGTCCTTCCAGAAAACAGGAAGCAGCTGTTCTCAGGTCCTTCCCGAAAACAGGAAGCAGCTGTTCTCAGGTGCTTCCCGAAATCTGGAAGCAGCTGTTCTCAGGTCCCTCACGAAAACAGGAAGCAGCTCTTCTCAGGTCCCTCCCAAAAACAGGAAGCAGCTCTTCTCAGGTCCCTCCCGAAAACAGGAAGCAGCTGTTCTCAGGTCCCGCCCGAAAACAGGAATCAGCTGTTCTCAGGTCCTTCCCGAAAACAGGAAGCAGCTGTTCTCAGGTCCTTCCCGAAAACAGGAAGCAGCTCTTTCAGGTCCTTCCCGAAATCTGGAAGTAGCTGTCCTCAGGTCCTTCCCGAAAACAGGAAGCAGCTGTTCTCAGGTCCTTCCCGAAAACTGGAAGAAGCTATTCTCAGGTCCTTCCCGAAAACAGGAACCAGCTGTTCTCAGGTCCTTCCCGAAAACAGCAAGCAGCTCTTCTCAGGTCCTTCCCGAAAACAGGAAGCAGCTCTTCTCAGGTCCTTCCCGAAAACAGGAAGCAGCTGTTCTCAGGTCATTCCCGAAAACTGGAAGCAGCTGTTCTCAGGTCACTCCCAAAAACAGGAAGCAGCTGTTCTCAGGTCCCTCCCGAAAACAGGAAGCAGGTGTTCTCAGGTCCCTCCCGAAAACAGGAAGCAGCTGTTCTCAGGTCCCTCCCGAAAACAGGAAGCAGCTGTTCTAAGGTCCCTCCCGAAAACAGGAAGCAGCTGTTCTCAGGTCCCTCCCGAAAACAGGAAGCAGCTGTTCTCAGGTCCCTCCCGAAAACAGGAAGCAGCTGTTCTCAGGTCCTTCCCGAAAACAGGAAGCATCTGTTCTCAGGTCCTTCCCGAAAACAGGAAGCTCAGGTCCTTCCCGAAATCTGGAAGCAGCTGTTCTCATGTCCTTCCCGAAAACTGGAGGCAGGTCTTCTCAGGTCCTTCCCGAAATCTGGAAGCAGCTGTTTTCAGGTCCTTCCCGAAAACAGGAAGCAGCTGTTCTCAGGTCCTTCCCGAAAACAGGAAGCAGCTGTTCGCAGGTCCTTCCCAAAAACTGGAAGCAGCTGTTCTCAGGTCCTTCCCGAAAACAGGAAGCAGGTGTTCTCAGGTCCTTCCCGAAAACAGGAAGCAGCTGTTCTCAGGCCCCTCCCGAAAACTGGAAGCAGCAGTTCTCAGGTCCTTCCCAAAAACAGGAAGCAGCTGTTCTCAGGTCCTTCCCGAAAACAGGAAGCAGCTGTTCTCAGGTCCCTCGCGAAAACAGGAAGCAGCTCCTCTCAGTTCCCTCCCGAAAACAGGAAGCAGCTCTTCTGAGGTCCTTCCAGAAAACAGGAAGCAGCTGTTCTCAGGTTCTTCCCGAAAACAGGAAGCAGCTGTTCTCAGGTGCTTCCCGAAATCTGGAAGCAGCTCTTCTCAGGTCCCTCCCGAAAACAGGAAGCAGCTCTTCTCAGGTCCCTCCCGAAAACAGGAAGCAGCTCTTCTCAGGTCCCTCCCGAAAACAGGAAGCAGCTGTTCTCAGGTCCGTCCCGAAAACAGGAAGTAGCTGTTCTCAGGTCCTTCTCGAAAACAGGAAGCAGCTGTTCTCAGGTCCTTCCCGAAAACAGGAAGCAGCTATTCTCAGGTCCTTCCCGAAATCTGGAAGCAGCTGTTCTCAGGTCCTTCCCGAAAACAGGAAGCAGCTGTTCTCAGGTCCTTCCCGAAAACTGGAAGCAGCTCTTCTCAGGTCCTTCCCGAAATCTGGAAGCAGCTGTTTTCAGGTCCTTCCCGAAAACAGGAAGCAGCTGTTCTCAGGTCCTTCCCGAAAACAGGAAGCAGCTGTTCGCAGGTCCTTCCCGAAAACTGGAAGGAGTTGTTCTCAGGTCCTTCCCAAAAACAGGAAGCAGCTGTTCTCAGGTCCTTCCCGAAAACAGGAAGCAGCTGTTCTCAGGCCCCTCCCGAAAACTGGAAGCAGCAGTTCTCAGGTCCTTCCCGAAAACAGGAAGCAGCTGTTCTCAGGTCCTTCCCGAAAACTGGAAGCAGCTCTTCTCAGGTCCTTCCCGAAAACAGGAAGCAGCTCTTCTCAGATCCTTCCCGAAATCTGGAAGGAGCTCTTCTCAGGTCCTTCCCGAAAACAGGAAGCAGCTGTTCTCAGGTTCTTCCCGAAAACAGGAAGCAGCTGTTCTCAGGTCCTTCCCGAAAACTGGAAGCATCTCTTCTCATGTCTTTCCCGAAAACAGAAAGCAGCTCTTCTCAGGTCCTTCCCGAAAACAGGAAACAGCTCTTCTCAGGTCCTTCCCGAAAACAGGAATCAGTTATTCTCAGGTCCTTCCCGAAATATGGAAGCAGCTCTTCTCAAGTCCTTCCCGAAAACAGGAAGCAGCTCTTCTTAGGTCCTTCCCGAAAACAGGAAGCAGCTCTTCTCAGGTCCTTCCCGAAATCTGGAAGCAGCGCTTCTCAGGTCTTTCCCGAAAACAGGAAGCAGCTCTTCTCAGGTCCTTCCCGAAAACAGGAAGCAGCTGTTCTCAGGTCCTTCCCGAAAACTGGAAGCAGCTCTTCTCAGGTCTTTCCTGAAAACAGAAAGCAGCTCTTCTCAGGTCCTTCCCGAAAACAGGAAGCAGCTCTTCTCAGGTCCTTCCCGAAAACAGGAACCAGCTCTTCTCAGGTCCTTCCCGAAAACAGTAAGCAGCTATTCTCAGGTCCTTCCCGAAAACAGGAAGCAGCTGTTATCAGGTCCTTTCCGAAAACAGGAAGCAGCTGTTCTAAGGTCCTTCCCAAAAACAGGAAGCAGCTGTTCTCAGGTCCTTCCCGAAAACTGGAACCAGCTGTTCTCAGGTCCTTCCCGAAAACAGGAAGCAGCTCTTCTCAGGTCCTTCCCGAAAACTGGAAGCAGCTGTTCTCAGGTCCTTCCCAAAAACAGGAAGCAGCAGTTCTCAGGTGCTTCCCGAAATCTGGAAGCAGCTGTTCTCAGGTCCTTCCCGAAAACAGGAAGCAGCTCTTCTCAGGTCCCTCCCGAAAACAGGAAGCAGCTGTTCTCAGGTCCTTCCCGAAAACTGGAGGCAGCTGTTCTCAGGTCCTTCCCGAAAACAGGAAGCAGCTGTTCTCAGGTCCTTCCAGAAAACAGGAAGCAGCTGTTCTCAGGTCCTTCCCGAAAACAGGAAGCAGCTGTTCTCAGGTGCTTCCCGAAATCTGGAAGCAGCTGTTCTCAGGTCCCTCCCGAAAACAGGAAGCAGCTCTTCTCAGGTCCCTCCCGAAAACAGGAAGCAGCTCTTCTCAGGTCCTTCCAGAAAACAGGAAGCAGCTGTTCTCAGGTCCTTCCCGAAAACTGGAAGCATCTCTTCTCATGTCTTTCCCGAAAACAGAAAGCAGCTCTTCTCAGGTCCTTCCCGAAAAGAGGAAGCAGCTCTTCTCAGGTCACTCCCGAAAACAGGAAGCAGCTGTTCTCAGGTCCCTCCCAAAAACAGGAAGCAGCTGTTCTCAAGTCCCTCCCGAAAACAGGAAAAATCTCTTCTCAGGTCCTTCCCGAATACAGGAAGCAGCTCTTCTCAGGTCCTTCCCGAAAACAGGAAGCAGCTCTTCTCAGGTCCTTCCCGAAAATAGGAAGCATCTCTTCTCAGGTCCTTCCCGAAAACAGGAAGCAGCTGTTCTCAGGTCCTTCCCAAAAACAGGAGGCATCTCTTCTCAGGTCCTTCCCGAAAACAGGAAGCAGCTCTTCTCAGGTCCTTCCCGAAAACAGGAACCAGCTCTTCTCAGGTCCTTCCCGAAAACAGGAAGCAGCTGTTCTCAGGTCCTTCCCGAAAACAGGAAGCAGCTCTTCTCAGGTCCCTCCCGAAAACAGGAAGCAGCTGTTCTCAGGTCCCTCCAGAAAACAGGAAGCAGCTGTTCTCAGGTCCCTCCCGAAAACAGGAAGCAGCTGTTCTCAGGTGCCTCCCGAAAACAGGAAGCAGCTGTTCTCAGGTCCCTCCCGAAAACAGGAAGCAGCTGTTCTCAGGTCCCTCCCAAAAACAGGAAGCAGCTGTTCTCACGTCCCTCCCGAAAACAGGAAGCAGCTCTTTTCAGGTCCCTCCCGAAAACAGGAAGCAGCTCTTCTCAGGTCCCTCCCGAAAACAGGAAGCAGCTGTTCTCAGGTCCTTCCCGAAAACAGGAAGCAGCTGTTCTCAGGTCCCTCCCGAAAAGAGGAAGCAGCTGTTCTAGGGTCCTTCCCGAAAACAGGAAGCAGCTGTTCTCAGGTCCTTCCCGAAAACAGGAAGCAGCTGTTCTCAGGTCCTTCCCGAAAACAGGAAGCAGCTGTTCGCAGGTCCTTCCCGAAAACAGGAAGCAGCTGTTCTCAGGTCCTTTCCGAAAACTGGAACCAGCTGTTCTCAGGTCCTTCCCGAAAACAGGAAGCAGCTCTTCTCAGGTCCTTCCCGAAAACAGGAAGCAGCTGTTCTCATGTCCTTCCCGAAAACAGGAAGCAGCTGTTCTCAGGTGCTTCCCGAAATCTGGAAGCAGCTGTTCTCAGGTCCTTCCCGAAAACAGGAAGCAGCTCTTCTCAGGTCCTTCCCGAAAACTGCAAGCAGCTGTTCTCAGGTCCTTCCCGATAACAGGAAGCAGCTCTTCTCAGGTCCTTCCCGAAAACAGGAAGCAGCTCTTCTCAGGTCCTTCCCGAAATCTGGAAGCAGCTGTTCTCAGGTCCTTCCCGAAAACAGGAAGCAGCTGTTCTCAGGTCCTTCCCGAAAACAGGAAGCAGCTGTTCTCAGGTCCTTCCCGAAAACAGGAAGCATCTCTTCTCATGTCTTTCCCGAAAACAGAAAGCAGCTCTTCTCAGGTCCTTCCCGAAAACAAGAAGCAGCTCTTCTCAGGTCCTTCCCGAAAACAGGAATCAGCTCTTCTCAGGTCCTTCCCGAAATCTGGAAGCAGCTCTTCTCAAGTCCTTCCCGAAAACAGGAAGCAGCTCTTCTCAGGTCCTTCCCGAAAACAGGAAGCAGCTTTTCTCAGGTCCTTCCCGAAAACAGGAAGCAGCTCTTCTCAGGTCCTTCCCAAAAACAGGAAGCAGCTCTTCTCAAGTCCGTCCCGAAAACAGGAAGCAGCTCTTCTCACGTCCTTCCCGAAAACAGGAAGCAGCTCTTCTCAGGTCCTTCCCGAAAACAGGAAGCAGCTCTTCTCAGGTCCTTCCCGAAAACAGGAAGCAGCTGTTCTCAGGTCCTTCCCGAAAACAGGAAGCAGCTGTTCTCAGGTCCTTCCTGAAAACAGGAACCAGCTCTTCTCAGGGCCTTCCCGAAAACAGGAAGCAGCTGTTCTCAGGTCCCTCCAGAAAACAGGAACCAGCTATTCTCAGGTCCTTCCCGAAAACTGGAAGCAGCTGTTCTCAGGTCCTTCCCGTAAACTGGAAGCGTCTCTTCTCATGTCTTTCCCGAAAACAGAAAGCAGCTCTTCTCAGGTCCTTCCCGAAAACAGGAAGCAGCTCTTCTCAGGTCCTTCCCGAAAACAGGAAGCAGCTGTTCTCAGGTCCCTCCCAAAAACAGGAAGCAGCTGTTCTCAAGTCCCTCCCGAAAACAGGAAGAGTCTCTTCTCAGGTCCTTCCCGTAAAGAGGAAGCAGCACTTCTCAGGTCCTTCCCGAAAACAGGAAGCAGCTCTTCTCAGGTCCTTCCCGAAAATAGGAGGCATCTCTTCTCAGGTCCTTCCCGAAAACAGGAAGCAGCTGTTCTCAGGTCCTTCCCAAAAACAGGAGGCATCTCTTCTCAGGTCCTTCCCGAAAACAGGAAGCAGCTCTTCTCAGGTCCTTCCCGAAAACAGGAACCAGCTCTTCTCAGGTCCTTCCCGAAAACAGGAAGCAGCTGTTCTCAGGTCCTTCCCGAAAACAGGAAGCAGCTCTTCTCAGGTCCTTCCCGAAAACAGGAAGCAGCTGTTCTCAGGTCATTCCCGAAAACTGGAAGCAGCTGTTCTCAGGTCACTCCCGAAAACAGGAAGCAGCTGTTCTCAGGTCCCTCCCGAAAACAGGAAGCAGGTGTTCTCAGGTCCCTCCCGAAAACAGGAAGCAGCTGTTCTCAGGTCCCTCCTGAAAACAGGAAGCAGCTCTTCTAAGGTCCCTCCCGAAAACAGGAAGCAGCTGTTCTCAGGTCCCTCCCGAAAACAGGAAGCAGCTGTTCTCAGGTCCCTCCCGAAAACAGGAAGCAGCTGTTCTCAGGTCCCTCCCGAAAACAGGAAGCAGCTGTTCTCAGGTCCTTCCCGAAAACAGGAAGCATCTGTTCTCAGGTCCTTCCCGAAAACAGGAAGCTCAGGTCCTTCCCGAAATCTGGAAGCAGCTGTTCTCAGGTCCTTCCCGAAAACTGGAGGCAGCTCTTCTCAGGTCCTTCCCGAAATCTGGAAGCAGCTGTTTTCAGGTCCTTCCCGAAAACAGGAAGCAGCTGTTCTCAGGTCCTTCCCGAAAACAGGAAGCAGCTGTTCGCAGGTCCTTCCCAAAAACTGGAAGCAGCTGTTCTCAGGTCCCTCCCGAAAACAGGAAGCAGCTGTTCTCAGGTCCCTCGCGAAAACAGGAAGCAGCTCTTCTCAGTTCCCTCCCGAAAACAGGAAGCAGCTCTTCTGAGGTCCTTCCAGAAAACAGGAAGCAGCTGTTCTCAGGTCCTTCCCGAAAACAGGAAGCAGCTCTTCTCAGGTCCCTCCCGAAAACAGGAAGCAGCTCTTCTCAGGTCCCTCCCGAAAACAGGAAGCAGCTCTTCTCAGGTCCCTCCCGAAAACAGGAAGCAGCTGTTCTAAGGTCCGTCCCGAAAACAGGAAGCAGCTGTTCTCAGGTCCTTCTCGAAAACAGGAAGCAGCTGTTCTCAGGTCCTTCCCGAAAACAGGAAGCAGCTATTCTCAGGTCCTTCCCGAAATCTGGAAGCAGCTGTTCTCAGGTCCTTCCCGAAAACAGGAAGCAGCTGTTCTCAGGTCCTTCCCGAAAACTGGAAGCAGCTCTTCTCAGGTCCTTCCCGAAATCTGGAAGCAGCTGTTTTCAGGTCCTTCCCGAAAACAGGAAGCAGCTGTTCTCAGGTCCTTCTCGAAAACAGGAAGCAGCTGTTCGCAGGTCCTTCCCGAAAACTGGAAGGAGCTGTTCTCAGGTCCTTCCCGAAAACAGGAAACAGCTGTTCTCAGGTCCTTCCCGAAAACAGGAAGCAGCTGTTCTCAGGTCCTTCCCGAAAACAGGAAGCAGCTGTTCTCAGGTCCTTCCCGAAAACTGGAAGCATCTCTTCTCAGGTCTTTCCTGAAAACAGGAAGCAGCTCTTCTCAGGTCCTTCCCGAAAACAGGAAGCAGCTGTTCTCAGGTCCCTCCCAAAAACAGGAAGCAGCTGTTCTCAAGTCCCTCCCGAAAACAGGAAGAATCTCTTCTCAGGTCCTTCCCGAAAACAGGTAGCAGCTCTTCTCAGGTCCTTCCCGAAAACAGGAAGCAGCTCTTCTCAGGTCCTTCCCGAAAATAGGAAGCATCTCTTCTCAGGTCCTTCCCGAAAACAGGAAGCAGCTGTTCTCAGGTCCTTCCCAAAAACAGGAGGCATCTCTTCTCAGGTCCTTCCCGAAAACAGGAAGCAGCTCTTCTCAGGTCCTTCCCGAAAACAGGAAGCAGCTCTTCTCAGGTCCTTCCCGAAAACAGGAAGCAGCTCTTCTCAGGTCCTTCCCGAAAACAGGAAGCAGTTCTTCTCAGGTCCTTCCCGAAAACAGGAAGCAGCTCTTCTCAGGTCCTTCACAAAATCTGGAAGCAGCTGTTTTCAGGTCCTTCCCGAAAACAGGAAGCAGCTGTTCTCAGGTCCTTCCCGAAAACTGGAAGCATCTCTTCTCATGTCTTTCCCGAAAACAGTAAGCAGCTCTTCTCAGGTCCTTCCCGAAAACAGGAAGCAGCTCTTCTCAGGTCCTTCCCGAAAACAGGAAGCAGCTCTTCTCAGGTCCTTCCCGAAAACAGGAAGCAGCTCTTCTCAGGTCCTTCCCGAAAACAGGAAACAGCTCTTCTCAGGTCCTTCCCGAAAACAGATATCAGCTCTTCTCAGGTCCTTCCCGAAATCTGCAAGCAGCTCTTCTCTAGTCCTTCCCGAAAACAGGAAGCAGCTCTTGTCAGGTCCTTCCCGAAAACAGGAAGCAGCTCTTCTCAGGTCCTTCCCGAAAACAGGAAGCAGCTCTTCTCAGGTCCTTCCCGAAAACAGGAAGCAGTTCTTCTCAGGTCTTTCCCGAAAACAGGAAGCAGCTCTTCTCAGGTCCTTCACGAAATCTGGAAGCAGCTGTTTTCAGGTCCTTCCCGAAAACAGGAAGCAGCTGTTCTCAGGTCCTTCCCGAAAACTGGAAGCATCTCTTCTCATGTCTTTCCCGAAAACAGTAAGCAGCTCTTCTCAGGTCCTTCCCGAAAACAGGAAGCAGCTCTTCTCAGGTCCTTCCCGAAAACAGGAAGCAGCTCTTCTCAGGTCCTTCCCGAAAACAGGAAGCAGCTCTTCTCAGGTCCTTCCCGAAAACAGGAAGCAGCTCTTCTCAGGTCCTTCCCGAAATCTGGAAGCAGCTGTTTTCAGGTCCTTCCCGAAAACAGGAAGCAGCTGTTCTCAGGTCCTTCCCGAAAACTGGAAGCATCTCTTCTCATGTCTTTCCCGAAAACAGAAAGCAGCTCTTCTCAGGTCCTTCCCGAAAACAGGAAGCAGCTCTTCTCAGGTCCTTCCCGAAAACAGGAAGCAGCTGTTCTCAGGTCCCTCCCAGAAACAGGTAGCAGCTGTTCTCAAGTCCCTCCCGAAAACAGGAAGAGTCTCTTCTCAGGTCCTTCCCGAAAAGAGGAAGCAGCACTTCTCAGGTCCTTACCGAAAACAGGAAGCAGCTCTTCTCAGGTCCTTCCCGAAAATAGGAGGCATCTCTTCTCAGGTCCTTCCCGAAAACAGGAAGCAGCTCTTCTCAGGTCCTTCCTGAAAACAGGAACCAGCTCTTCTCAGGTCCTTCCCGAAAACAGGAAGCAGCTGTTCTCAGGTCCCTCCCGAAAACAGGAAGCAGCTCTTCTCACGTCCCTCCCGAAAACAGGAAGCAGCTGTTCTTAGGTCCCTCCCGAAAACAGGAAGCAGCTGTTCTCAGGTCCCTCCCGAAAACAGGAAGCAGCTGTTCTCAGGTCCCTCCCGAAAACAGGAAGCAGCTGTTCTCAGGTCCCTCCCGAAAACAGGAAGCAGCTGTTCTCAGGTCCCTCCCGAAAACAGGAAGCAGCTGTTCTCAGGTCCCTCCCGAAAACAGGAAGCAGCTGTTCTCAGGTCCCTCCCGAAAACAGGAAGCAGCTGTTCTCAGGTCCCTCCCGAAAACAGGAAGCAGCTGTTCTCAGGTCCCTCCCGAAAACAGGAAGCAGCTGTTCTCAGGTCCCTCCCGAAAACAGGAAGCAGCTCTTCTCACGTCCCTCCCGAAAACAGGAAGCAGCTCTATTAAGGTCCCTCCCGAAAACAGGAAGCAGCTCTTCTCAGGTCCCTCCCGAAAACAGGAAGCAGCTGTTCTCAGGTCCTTCCCGAAAACAGGAAGCAGCTGTTCTCAGGTCCCTCCCGAAAAGAGGAAGCAGCTGTTCTCAGGTCCTTCCCGAAAACTGGAACCAGCTGTTCTCAGGTCCTTCCCGAAAACAGGAAGCAGCTCTTCTAAGGTCCTTCCCGAAAACTGGAGGCAGCTGTTTTCAGGTCCTTCCCGAAAACAAGAAGCAGCTGTTCTCAGGTCCTTCCAGAAAACAGGAAGCAGCTGTTCTCAGGTCCTTCCCGAAAACAGGAAGCAGCTGTTCTCAGGTGCTTCCCGAAATCTGGAAGCAGCTGTTCTCAGGTCCCTCACGAAAGCAGGAAGCAGCTCTTCTCAGGTCCCTCCCAAAAACAGGAAGCAGCTCTTCTCAGGTCCCTCCCGAAAACAGGAAGCAGCTGTTCTCAGGTCCCGCCCGAAAACAGGAATCAGCTGTTCTCAAGTCCTTCCCGAAAACAGGAAGCAGCTGTTCTCAAGTCCTTCCCGAAAACAGGAAGCAGCTCTTTCAGGTCCTTCCCGAAATCTGGAAGTAGCTGTCCTCAGGTCCTTCCCGAAAACAGGAAGCAGCTGTTCTCAGGTCCTTCCCGAAAACTGGAAGAAGCTGTTCTCAGGTCCTTCCCGAAAAAAGGAACCAGCTGTTCTCAGGTCCTTCCCGAAAACAGCAAGCAGCTGTTCTCAGGTCCTTCCCGAAAACAGGAAGCAGCTCTTCTCAGGTCCTTCCCGAAAACAGGAAGCAGCTGTTCTCAGGTCATTCCCGAAAACTGGAAGCAGCTGTTCTCAGGTCACTCCCGAAAACAGGAAGCAGCTGTTCTCAGGTCCCTCCCGAAAACAGGAAGCAGGTGTTCTCAGGTTCCTCCCGAAAACAGGAAGCAGCTGTTCTCAGGTCCCTCCCGAAAACAGGAAGCAGCTGTTCTAAGGTCCCTCCCGAAAACAAGAAGCAGCTGTTCTCAGGTCCCTCCCGAAAACAGGAAGCAGCTGTTCTCAGGTCCCTCCCGAAAACAGGAAGCAGCTGTTCTCAGGTCCTTCCCGAAAACAGGAAGCATCTGTTCTCAGGTCCTTCCCGAAAACAGGAAGCTCAGGTCCTTCCCGAAATCTGGAAGCAGCTGTTCTCAGGTCCTTCCCGAAAACTGGAGGCAGCTCTTCTCAGGTCCTTCCCGAAATCTGGAAGCAGCTGTTTTCAGGTCCTTCCCGAAAACAGGAAGCAGCTGTTCTCAGGTCCTTCCCGAAAACAGGAAGCAGCTGTTCGCAGGTCCTTCCCAAAAACTGGAAGCAGCTGTTCTCAGGTCCCTCGCGAAAACAGGAAGCAGCTCTTCTCAGTTCCCTTCCGAAAACAGGAAGCAGCTCTTCTGAGGTCCTTCCAGAAAACAGGAAGCAGCTGTTCTCAGGTTCTTCCCGAAAACAGGAAGCAGCTGTTCTCAGGTGCTTCCCGAAATCTGGAAGCAGCTCTTCTCAGGTCCCTCCCGAAAACAGGAAGCAGCTCTTCTCAGGTCCCTCCCGAAAACAGGAAGCAGCTCTTCTCAGGTCCCTCCCGAAAACAGAAAGCAGCTGTTCTCAGGTCCGTCCCGAAAACAGGAAGCAGCTGTTCTCAGGTCCTTCTCGAAAACAGGAAGCAGCTGTTCTCAGGTCCTTCCCGAAAACAGGAAGCAGCTATTCTCAGGTCCTTCCCGAAATCTGGAAGCAGCTGTTCTCAGGTCCTTCCCGAAAACAGGAAGCAACTGTTCTCAGGTCCTTCCCGAAAACTGGAAGCAGCTCTTCTCAGGTCCTTCCCGAAATCTGGAAGCAGCTGTTTTCAGGTCCTTCCCGAAAACAGGAAGCAGCTGTTCTCAGGTCCTTCCCGAAAACAGGAAGCAGCTGTTCGCAGGTCCTTCCCGAAAACTGGAAGGAGCTGTTCTCAGGTCCTTCCGGAAAACAGGAAGCAGCTGTTCGCAGGTCCTTCCCGAAAACAGGAAGCAGCTGTTCTCAGGCCCCTCCCGAAAACTGGAAGCAGCAGTTCTCAGGTCCTTCCCGAAAACAGGAAGCAGCTCTTCTCAGGTCCTTCCCGAAAACAGGAAGCAGCTCTTCTCAGGTCCTGCCCGAAAACAGGAAGCAGCTCTTCTCAGGTCCTTCCCGAAAACAGGAAGCAGCTCTTCTCAGGTCCTTCCCGAAAACAGGAAGCAGCTCTTCTCAGGTCCTTCCCAAAATCTGGAAGCAGCTCTTCTCAGGTCCTTCCCGAAAACAGGAAGCAGCTGTTCTCAGGTCCTTCCCGAAAACAGGAAGCATCTCTTCTCATGTCTTTCCCGAAAACAGAAAGCAGCTCTTCTCTGGTCCTTCCCGAAAACAGGAAGCAGCTCTTCTCAGGTCCTTCCCGAAAACAGGAATCAGCTCTTCTCAGGTCCTTCCCGAAATCTGGAAGAAGCTCTTCTCAAGTCCTTCCCGAAAACAGGAAGCAGCTCTTCTCAGGTTCTTCCCGAAAACAGGAAGCAGCTCTTCTCAGGTCCTTCCCGAAAACAGGAAGCAGCTCTTCTCAGGTCCTTCCCGAAAACAGGAAGCAGCTGTTCTCAGGTCCCTCCCAAAAACTGGAAGCAGGTGTTCTCAGGTCCCTCCCGAAAACAGGAAGCAGCTGTTCTCAGGTCCCTCCCGTAAACAGGAAGCAACTGTTCTCAGGTCCTTCCTGAAAACAGGAAGCAGCTGTTCTAAGATCCTTCCCGAAAACTGGAAGCAGCTCTTCTCAGTTCCTGCCCGAAAACAGGAAGCAGCTGTTCTCAGGTCCTTCCCAAAAACAGGAGGCATCTCTTCTCAGGTCCTTCCCGAAAACAGGAAGCAGCTCTTCTCAGGTCCTTCCCGAAAACAGGAACCAGCTCTTCTCAGGTCCTTCCCGAAAACAGGAAGCAGCTCTTCTCAGGTCCTTCCCGAAAACAGGAAGCAGTTCTTCTCAGGTCCTTCCCGAAAACAGGAAGCAGCTCTTCTCAGGTCCTTCACAAAATCTGGAAGCAGCTGTTTTCAGGTCCTTCCCGAAAACAGGAAGCAGCTGTTCTCAGGTCCTTCCCGAAAACTGGAAGCATCTCTTCTCATGTCTTTCCCGAAAACAGTAAGCAGCTCTTCTCAGGTCCTTCCCGAAAACAGGAAGCAGCTCTTCTCAGGTCCTTCCCGAAAACAGGAAGCAGCTCTTCTCAGGTCCTTCCCGAAAACAGGAAGCAGCTCTTCTCAGGTCCTTCCCGAAAACAGGAAACAGCTCTTCTCAGGTCCTTCCCGAAAACAGATATCAGCTCTTCTCAGGTCCTTCCCGAAATCTGCAAGCAGCTCTTCTCTAGTCCTTCCCGAAAACAGGAAGCAGCTCTTGTCAGGTCCTTCCCGAAAACAGGAAGCAGCTCTTCTCAGGTCCTTCCCGAAAACAGGAAGCAGCTCTTCTCAGGTCCTTCCCGAAAACAGGAAGCAGTTCTTCTCAGGTCCTTCCCGAAAACAGGAAGCAGCTCTTCTCAGGTCCTTCACGAAATCTGGAAGCAGCTGTTTTCAGGTCCTTCCCGAAAACAGGAAGCAGCTGTTCTCAGGTCCTTCCCGAAAACTGGAAGCATCTCTTCTCATGTCTTTCCCGAAAACAGTAAGCAGCTCTTCTCAGGTCCTTCCCGAAAACAGGAAGCAGCTCTTCTCAGGTCCTTCCCGAAAACAGGAAGCAGCTCTTCTCAGGTCCTTCCCGAAAACAGGAAGCAGCTCTTCTCAGGTCCTTCCCGAAAACAGGAAGCAGCTCTTCTCAGGTCCTTCCCGAAATCTGGAAGCAGCTGTTTTCAGGTCCTTCCCGAAAACAGGAAGCAGCTGTTCTCAGGTCCTTCCCGAAAACTGGAAGCATCTCTTCTCATGTCTTTCCCGAAAACAGAAAGCAGCTCTTCTCAGGTCCTTCCCGAAAACAGGAAGCAGCTCTTCTCAGGTCCTTCCCGAAAACAGGAAGCAGCTGTTCTCAGGTCCCTCCCAGAAACAGGTAGCAGCTGTTCTCAAGTCCCTCCCGAAAACAGGAAGAGTCTCTTCTCAGGTCCTTCCCGAAAAGAGGAAGCAGCACTTCTCAGGTCCTTACCGAAAACAGGAAGCAGCTCTTCTCAGGTCCTTCCCGAAAATAGGAGGCATCTCTTCTCAGGTCCTTCCCGAAAACAGGAAGCAGCTCTTCTCAGGTCCTTCCTGAAAACAGGAACCAGCTCTTCTCAGGTCCTTCCCGAAAACAGGAAGCAGCTGTTCTCAGGTCCCTCCCGAAAACAGGAAGCAGCTCTTCTCACGTCCCTCCCGAAAACAGGAAGCAGCTGTTCTTAGGTCCCTCCCGAAAACAGGAAGCAGCTGTTCTCAGGTCCCTCCCGAAAACAGGAAGCAGCTGTTCTCAGGTCCCTCCCGAAAACAGGAAGCAGCTGTTCTCAGGTCCCTCCCGAAAACAGGAAGCAGCTGTTCTCAGGTCCCTCCCGAAAACAGGAAGCAGCTGTTCTCAGGTCCCTCCCGAAAACAGGAAGCAGCTGTTCTCAGGTCCCTCCCGAAAACAGGAAGCAGCTGTTCTCAGGTCCCTCCCGAAAACAGGAAGCAGCTCTTCTCACGTCCCTCCCGAAAACAGGAAGCAGCTCTATTAAGGTCCCTCCCGAAAACAGGAAGCAGCTCTTCTCAGGTCCCTCCCGAAAACAGGAAGCAGCTGTTCTCAGGTCCTTCCCGAAAACAGGAAGCAGCTGTTCTCAGGTCCCTCCCGAAAAGAGGAAGCAGCTGTTCTCAGGTCCTTCCCGAAAACTGGAACCAGCTGTTCTCAGGTCCTTCCCGAAAACAGGAAGCAGCTCTTCTAAGGTCCTTCCCGAAAACTGGAGGCAGCTGTTTTCAGGTCCTTCCCGAAAACAAGAAGCAGCTGTTCTCAGGTCCTTCCAGAAAACAGGAAGCAGCTGTTCTCAGGTCCTTCCCGAAAACAGGAAGCAGCTGTTCTCAGGTGCTTCCCGAAATCTGGAAGCAGCTGTTCTCAGGTCCCTCACGAAAGCAGGAAGCAGCTCTTCTCAGGTCCCTCCCAAAAACAGGAAGCAGCTCTTCTCAGGTCCCTCCCGAAAACAGGAAGCAGCTGTTCTCAGGTCCCGCCCGAAAACAGGAATCAGCTGTTCTCAAGTCCTTCCCGAAAACAGGAAGCAGCTGTTCTCAAGTCCTTCCCGAAAACAGGAAGCAGCTCTTTCAGGTCCTTCCCGAAATCTGGAAGTAGCTGTCCTCAGGTCCTTCCCGAAAACAGGAAGCAGCTGTTCTCAGGTCCTTCCCGAAAACTGGAAGAAGCTGTTCTCAGGTCCTTCCCGAAAAAAGGAACCAGCTGTTCTCAGGTCCTTCCCGAAAACAGCAAGCAGCTGTTCTCAGGTCCTTCCCGAAAACAGGAAGCAGCTCTTCTCAGGTCCTTCCCGAAAACAGGAAGCAGCTGTTCTCAGGTCATTCCCGAAAACTGGAAGCAGCTGTTCTCAGGTCACTCCCGAAAACAGGAAGCAGCTGTTCTCAGGTCCCTCCCGAAAACAGGAAGCAGGTGTTCTCAGGTTCCTCCCGAAAACAGGAAGCAGCTGTTCTCAGGTCCCTCCCGAAAACAGGAAGCAGCTGTTCTAAGGTCCCTCCCGAAAACAAGAAGCAGCTGTTCTCAGGTCCCTCCCGAAAACAGGAAGCAGCTGTTCTCAGGTCCCTCCCGAAAACAGGAAGCAGCTGTTCTCAGGTCCTTCCCGAAAACAGGAAGCATCTGTTCTCAGGTCCTTCCCGAAAACAGGAAGCTCAGGTCCTTCCCGAAATCTGGAAGCAGCTGTTCTCAGGTCCTTCCCGAAAACTGGAGGCAGCTCTTCTCAGGTCCTTCCCGAAATCTGGAAGCAGCTGTTTTCAGGTCCTTCCCGAAAACAGGAAGCAGCTGTTCTCAGGTCCTTCCCAAAAACTGGAAGCAGCTGTTCTCAGGTCCTTCCCGAAAACAGGAAGCAGCTGTTCGCAGGTCCTTCCCAAAAACTGGAAGCAGCTGTTCTCAGGTCCCTAGCGAAAACAGGAAGCAGCTCTTCTCAGTTCCCTTCCGAAAACAGGAAGCAGCTCTTCTGAGGTCCTTCCAGAAAACAGGAAGCAGCTGTTCTCAGGTTCTTCCCGAAAACAGGAAGCAGCTGTTCTCAGGTGCTTCCCGAAATCTGGAAGCAGCTCTTCTCAGGTCCCTCCCGAAAACAGGAAGCAGCTCTTCTCAGGTCCCTCCCGAAAACAGGAAGCAGCTCTTCTCAGGTCCCTCCCGAAAACAGAAAGCAGCTGTTCTCAGGTCCGTCCCGAAAACAGGAAGCAGCTGTTCTCAGGTCCTTCTCGAAAACAGGAAGCAGCTGTTCTCAGGTCCTTCCCGAAAACAGGAAGCAGCTATTCTCAGGTCCTTCCCGAAATCTGGAAGCAGCTGTTCTCAGGTCCTTCCCGAAAACAGGAAGCAACTGTTCTCAGGTCCTTCCCGAAAACTGGAAGCAGCTCTTCTCAGGTCCTTCCCGAAATCTGGAAGCAGCTGTTTTCAGGTCCTTCCCGAAAACAGGAAGCAGCTGTTCTCAGGTCCTTCCCGAAAACAGGAAGCAGCTGTTCGCAGGTCCTTCCCGAAAACTGGAAGGAGCTGTTCTCAGGTCCTTCCGGAAAACAGGAAGCAGCTGTTCGCAGGTCCTTCCCGAAAACAGGAAGCAGCTGTTCTCAGGCCCCTCCCGAAAACTGGAAGCAGCAGTTCTCAGGTCCTTCCCGAAAACAGGAAGCAGCTCTTCTCAGGTCCTTCCCGAAAACAGGAAGCAGCTCTTCTCAGGTCCTGCCCGAAAACAGGAAGCAGCTCTTCTCAGGTCCTTCCCGAAAACAGGAAGCAGCTCTTCTCAGGTCCTTCCCGAAATCTGGAAGCAGCTCTTCTCAGGTCCTTCCCGAAAACAGGAAGCAGCTGTTCTCAGGTCCTTCCCGAAAACAGGAAGCATCTCTTCTCATGTCTTTCCCGAAAACAGAAAGCAGCTCTTCTCTGGTCCTTCCCGAAAACAGGAAGCAGCTCTTCTCAGGTCCTTCCCGAAAACAGGAATCAGCTCTTCTCAGGTCCTTCCCGAAATCTGGAAGAAGCTCTTCTCAAGTCCTTCCCGAAAACAGGAAGCAGCTCTTCTCAGGTTCTTCCCGAAAACAGGAAGCAGCTCTTCTCAGGTCCTTCCCGAAAACAGGAAGCAGCTCTTCTCAGGTCCTTCCCGAAAACAGGAAGCAGCTGTTCTCAGGTCCCTCCCAAAAACTGGAAGCAGGTGTTCTCAGGTCCCTCCCGAAAACAGGAAGCAGCTGTTCTCAGGTCCCTCCCGTAAACAGGAAGCAACTGTTCTCAGGTCCTTCCTGAAAACAGGAAGCAGCTGTTCTAAGATCCTTCCCGAAAACTGGAAGCAGCTCTTCTCAGTTCCTGCCCGAAAACAGGAAGCAGCTGTTCTCAGGTCCTTCCCAAAAAAAGGAAGCATCTCTTCTCAGGTCCTTCCCGAAAACAGGAAGCAGCTCTTCTTAGGTCCTTCCCGAAAACAGGAAGCAGCTCTTCTCAGGTCCTTCCCGAAAACAGGAGGCAGCTCTTCTCAGGTCCTTCCCGAAAACAGGAGGCAGCTCTTCTCAGGTCCTTCCCGAAATCTGGAAGCAGCTGTTCTCAGGTCCTTCCCGAAAACAGGAAGCAGCTGTTCTCAGGCCCCTCCCGAAAACTGGAATCAGCTGTTCTCAGGTCCCTCCCGAAAACTGGAAGCAGCTGTTCTCAGGTCCCTCCCGAAAACAGGAAGCAGCTGTTCTCAGGTCCCTCCCGAAAACAGGAAGCAGCTGTTCTCAGGTCCCTCCCGAAAACTGGAAGCAGCTGTTCTCAGGTCCCTCCCGAAAACAGGAAGCAGCTGTTCTCAGGTCCTTCCTGAAAACAGGAAGCAGCTGTTCTCAGATCCTTCCCGAAAACTGGAAGCAGCTGTTCTCAGGTCCTTCCCGAAGACAGGAAGCAGCTGTTCTCAGGTCCTTCCCAAAAAAAGGAAGCATCTCTTCTCAGGTCCTTCCCGAAAACAGGAAGCAGCTCTTCTCAGGTCCTTCTCGAAAACAGGAGGCAGCTCTTCTCAGGTCCTTCCCGAAAACAGGAGGCAGCTCTTCTCAGGTCCTTCCCGAAAACAGGAAGCAGCTCTTCTCAGGTCCTTCCCGAAAACAGGAAGCAGCTCTTCTCAGGTCCTTCCCGAAAACAGGAAGCAGCTCTTCTCAGGGCCTTCCCGAAAACAGGAAGCAGCTGTTCTCAGGTCCCTCCCGAAAACAGGGACCAGCTGTTCTCAGGTCCTTCCCGAAAACTGGAAGCAGCTGTTCTCAGGTCCCTCCCGAAAACAGGAAGCAGCTGTTCTCAGGTCCCTCCCGAAAACAGGAAGCAGCTGTTCTCAGGTCCCTCCCAAAAACTGGAAGCAGGTGTTCTCAGGTCCCTCCCGAAAACAGGAAGCAGCTGTTCTCAGGTCCCTCCCGTAAACAGGAAGCAACTGTTCTCAGGTCCTTCCTGAAAACAGGAAGCAGCTGTTCTAAGATCCTTCCCGAAAACTGGAAGCAGCTCTTCTCAGTTCCTGCCCGAAAACAGGAAGCAGCTGTTCTCAGGTCCTTCCCAAAAAAAGGAAGCATCTCTTCTCAGGTCCTTCCCGAAAACAGGAAGCAGCTCTTCTTAGGTCCTTCCCGAAAACAGGAAGCAGCTCTTCTCAGGTCCTTCCCGAAAACAGGAGGCAGCTCTTCTCAGGTCCTTCCCGAAAAAAGGAGGCAGCTCTTCTCAGGTCCTTCCCGAAATCTGGAAGCAGCTGTTCTCAGGTCCTTCCCGAAAACAGGAAGCAGCTGTTCTCAGGCCCCTCCCGAAAACTGGAATCAGCTGTTCTCAGGTCCCTCCCGAAAACTGGAAGCAGCTGTTCTCAGGTCCCTCCCGAAAACAGGAAGCAGCTGTTCTCAGGTCCCTCCCGAAAACAGGAAGCAGCTGTTCTCAGGTCCCTCCCGAAAACTGGAAGCAGCTGTTCTCAGGTCCCTCCCGAAAACAGGAAGCAGCTGTTCTCAGGTCCTTCCTGAAAACAGGAAGCAGCTGTTCTCAGATCCTTCCCGAAAACTGGAAGCAGCTGTTCTCAGGTCCTTCCCGAAGACAGGAAGCAGCTGTTCTCAGGTCCTTCCCAAAAAAAGGAAGCATCTCTTCTCAGGTCCTTCCCGAAAACAGGAAGCAGCTCTTCTCAGGTCCTTCCCGAAAACAGGAGGCAGCTCTTCTCAGGTCCTTCCCGAAAACAGGAGGCAGCTCTTCTCAGGTCCTTCCCGAAAACAGGAAGCAGCTCTTCTCAGGTCCTTCCCGAAAACAGGAAGCAGCTCTTCTCAGGTCCTTCCCGAAAACAGGAAGCAGCTCTTCTCAGGGCCTTCCCGAAAACAGGAAGCAGCTGTTCTCAGGTCCCTCCCGAAAACAGGGACCAGCTGTTCTCAGGTCCTTCCCGAAAACTGGAAGCAGCTGTTCTCAGGTCCCTCCCGAAAACAGGAAGCAGCTGTTCTCAGGTCCCTCCCGAAAACAGGAAGCAGCTGTTCTCAGGTCCCTCCCAAAAACTGGAAGCAGGTGTTCTCAGGTCCCTCCCGAAAACAGGAAGCAGCTGTTCTCAGGTCCCTCCCGTAAACAGGAAGCAACTGTTCTCAGGTCCTTCCTGAAAACAGGAAGCAGCTGTTCTCAGATCCTTCCCGAAAACTGGAAGCAGCTCTTCTCAGTTCCTTCCCGAAAACAGGAAGCAGCTGTTCTCAGGTCCTTCCCAAAAAAAGGAAGCATCTCTTCTCAGGTCCTTCCCGAAAACAGGAAGCAGCTCTTCTCAGGTCCTTCCCGAAAACAGGAAGCAGCTCTTCTCAGGTCCTTCCCGAAAACAGGAGGCAGCTCTTCTCAGGTCCTTCCCGAAAACAGGAGGCAGCACTTCTCAGGTCCTTCCCGAAAACAGGAAGCAGCTCTTCTCAGGTCCTTCCCGAAAACAGGAGGCAGCTCTTCTCAGGTCCTTCCCGAAATCTGGAAGCAGCTGTTCTCAGGTCCTTCCCGAAAACAGGAAGCATCTGTTCTCAGGCCCCTCCCGAAAACTGGAATCAGCTGTTCTCAGGTCCCTCCCGAAAACTGGAAGCAGCTGTTCTCAGGTCCCTCCCGAAAACAGGAAGCAGCTGTTCTCAGGTCCCTCCCGAAAACAGGAAGCAGCTGTTCTCAGGTCCCTCCCGAAAACTGGAAGCAGCTGTTCTCAGGTCCCTCCCGAAAACAGGAAGCAGCTGTTCTCAGGTCCTTCCTGAAAACAGGAAGCAGCTGTTCTCAGATCCTTCCCGAAAACTGGAAGCAGCTGTTCTCAGGTCCTTCCCGAAGACAGGAAGCAGCTGTTCTCAGGTCCTTCCCAAAAAAAGGAAGCATCTCTTCTCAGGTCCTTCCCGAAAACAGGAAGCAGCTCTTCTCAGGTCCTTCCCGAAAACAGGAGGCAGCTCTTCTCAGGTCCTTCCCGAAAACAGGAGGCAGCTCTTCTCAGGTCCTTCCCGAAAACAGGAAGCAGCTCTTCTCAGGTCCTTCCCGAAAACAGGAAGCAGCTCTTCTCAGGTCCTTCCCGAAAACAGGAAGCAGCTCTTCTCAGGGCCTTCCCGAAAACAGGAAGCAGCTGTTCTCAGGTCCCTCCCGAAAACAGGGACCAGCTGTTCTCAGGTCCTTCCCGAAAACTGGAAGCAGCTGTTCTCAGGTCCCTCCCGAAAACAGGAAGCAGCTGTTCTCAGGTCCCTCCCGAAAACAGGAAGCAGCTGTTCTCAGGTCCCTCCCAAAAACTGGAAGCAGGTGTTCTCAGGTCCCTCCCGAAAACAGGAAGCAGCTGTTCTCAGGTCCCTCCCGTAAACAGGAAGCAACTGTTCTCAGGTCCTTCCTGAAAACAGGAAGCAGCTGTTCTCAGATCCTTCCCGAAAACTGGAAGCAGCTCTTCTCAGTTCCTTCCCGAAAACAGGAAGCAGCTGTTCTCAGGTCCTTCCCAAAAAAAGGAAACATCTCTTCTCAGGTCCTTCCCGAAAACAGGAAGCAGCTCTTCTCAGGTCCTTCCCGAAAACAGGAAGCAGCTCTTCTCAGGTCCTTCCCGAAAACAGGAGGCAGCTCTTCTCAGGTCCTTCCCGAAAACAGGAGGCAGCACTTCTCAGGTCCTTCCCGAAAACAGGAAGCAGCTCTTCTCAGGTCCTTCCCGAAAACAGGAGGCAGCACTTCTCAGGTCCTTCCCGAAATCTGGAAGCAGCTGTTCTCAGGTCCTTCCCGAAAACAGGAAGCAGCTGTTCTCAGGCCCCTCCCGAAAACTGGAATCAGCTGTTCTCAGGTCCCTCCCGAAAACTGGAAGCAGCTGTTCTCCGGTCCCTCCCGAAAACAGGAAGCAGCTGTTCTCAGGTCCCTCCCGAAAACAGGAAGCAGCTGTTCTCAGGTCCCTCCCGAAAACTGGAAGCAGCTGTTCTCAGGTCCCTCCCGAAAACAGGAAGCAGCTGTTCTCAGGTCCTTCCTGAAAACAGGAAGCAGCTGTTCTCAGATCCTTCCCGAAAACTGGAAGCAGCTGTTCTCAGGTCCTTCCCGAAGACAGGAAGCAGCTGTTCTCAGGTCCTTCCCAAAAAAAGGAAGCATCTCTTCTCAGGTCCTTCCCGAAAACAGGAAGCAGCTCTTCTCAGGTCCTTCCCGAAAACAGGAGGCAGCTCTTCTCAGGTCCTTCCCGAAAACAGGAGGCAGCTGTTCTCAGGTCCTTCCCGAAAACAGGAAGCAGCTGTTCTCAGGTCCTTCCCGAAAACAGGAAGCAGCTCTTCTCAGGTCCTTCCCGAAAACAGGAGGCAGCTCTTCTCAGGTTCTTCCCGAAATCTGGAAGCAGCTGTTCTCAGGTCCTTCCCGAAAACAGGAAGCAGCTCTTCTGAGGCCCCTCCCGAAAACTGGAAGCAGCTGTTCTCAGGTCCCTCCCGAAAACTAGAAGCAGCTGTTCTCAGGTCCTTCCCGAAAACAGGAAGCAGCTGTTCTCAGGTCGTTTCCGAAAACAGGAAGCAGCTGTTCTCAGGTCCTTCCCGAAAACAGGAAGCAGCTGTTCTCAGGTCCTTCCCGAAAACAGGAAGCAACTGTTCTCAGGTCCTTCCCGAAATCTGGAAGCAGCTGTTCTCAGGTCCCTCCCGAAAACAGGAAGCAGCTCTTCTCAGGTCCTTCCCGAAAACAGGAAGCAGCTCTTCTCAGGTCCTTCCCGAAATCTGGAAGCAGCTCTTCTCAGGTCCTTCCCGAAAAGAGGAAGCAGCTGTTCTCAGGTCCTTCCCGAAATCTGGAAGCAGCTGTTCTCAGGTCCTTCCCGAAAACAGGAAGCAGCTGTTCTCAGGTCCTTCCCGAAAACTGGAAGCATCTCTTCTCATGTCTTTCCCGAAAACAGAAAGCAGCTCTTCTCAGGTCCTTCCGGAAAACAGGAAGCAGCTCTTCTCAGGTCCTTCCCGAATACAGGAATCAGCTCTTCTCAGGTCCTTCCCGCAAACAGGAAGCAGCTCTTCTCAGGTCCTTCCCGAAAACAAGAAGCAGCTCTTCTCAGGTCCTTCCCGAAATCTGGAAGCAGCTGTTCTCAGGTCCTTCCGGAAAACAGGAAGCAGCTGTTCTCAGGTCCTTCCCGAAAACTGGAAGCATCTCTTCTCATATCTTTCCCGAAAACAGAAAGCAGCTCTTCTCAGGTCCTTCTGGAAAACAGGAAGCAGCTCTTCTCAGGTCCTTCCCGAAGACAGGAAGCAGCTCTTCTCAGGTCTTTCCTGAAATCTGGAAGCAGCTCTTCTCAAGTCCTTCCCGAAAACAGGAAGCAGCTCTTCTCAGGTTCTTCCCGAAAACAGGAAGCAGCTCTTCTCAGGTCCTTCCCGAAAACAGGAAGCAGCTCTTCTCAGGTCCTTCCCGAAAACAGGAAGCAGCTCTTCTCAGGTCCTTCCCGAAAACAGGAAGCAGCTCTTCTCAGGTCCTTCCCGAAAACAGGAAGCAGCTCTTCTCAGGTCCTTCCCGAAAACAGGAAGCAGCTTTTCTCAGGTCCTTCCCGAAAACAGGAAGCAGCTCTTCTCAGGTCCTTCCCGAAAACAGGAAGCAGCTCTTCTCAGGTCCTTCCCGAAAACAGGAAGCAGCTGTTCTCAGGTCCTTCCCTAAAACAGGAACCAGCTCTTCTCAGGGCCTTCCCGAAAACAGGAAGCAGCTGTTCTCAGGTCCCTCCCGAAATCAGGAACCAGCTATTCTCAGGTCCTTCCCGAAAACTGGAAGCAGCTCTTCTCAGGTCCTTCCCGAAAACATGAAGCAGCTCTTCTCAGGTCCTTCCCGAAATCTGAAAGCAGCTCTTCTCAGGTCCTTCCCGAAATCTGAAAGCAGCTGTTCTCAGGTCCTTCCCGAAAACAGGAAGCAGCTGTTCTCAGGTCCTTCCCGAAAACAGGAACCAACTGTTCTCAGGTCCTTCCCGAAAACTGGAAGCATCTCTTCTCATGTCTTTCCCGAAAACAGAAAGCAGCTCTTCTCAGGTCTTTCCCGAAATCTGGAAGCAGCTCTTCTCAAGTCCTTCCCGAAAACAGGAAGCAGCTCTTCTCAGGTTCTTCCCGAAAACAGGAAGCAGCTCTTGTCAGGTCCTTCCCGAAAACAGGAAGCAGCTCTTCTCAGGTCCTTCCCGAAAACAGGAAGCAGCTCTTCTCAGGTCCTTCCCGAAAACAGGAAGCAGCTCTTCTCAGGTCCTTCCCGAAAACAGGAAGCAGCTCTTCTCAGGTCCTTCCCGAAAACAGGAAGCAGCTCTTCTCAGGTCCTTCCCGAAAACAGGAAGCAGCTCTTCTCAGGTCCTTCCCGAAAACAGGAAGCAGCTCTTCTCAGGTCCTTCCCGAAAACAGGAAGCAGCTGTTCTCAGGTCCTTCCCGAAAACAGGAACCAGCTCTTCTCAGGGCCTTCCCGAAAACAGGAAGCAGCTGTTCTCAGGTCCCTCCCGAAAACAGGAACCAGCTATTCTCAGGTCATTCCCGAAAACTGGAAGCAGCTCTTCTCAGGTCCTTCCCGAAAACAGGAAGCAGCTCTTCTCAGGTCCTTCCCGAAAACAGGAAGCAGCTCTTCTCAGTTCCTTCCCGAAAACAGGAAGCAGCTCTTCTCAGGTCCTTCCCGAAAACAGGAAGCAGCTGTTCTCTGGCCCCTCCCGAAAACTGGAAGTAGCAGTTCTCAGGTCCCTCCCGAAAACTGGAAGCAGCTGTTCTCAGGTCCCTCCCGAAAACAGGAAGCAGCTGTTCTCAGGTCCCTCCCGGAAACAGGACGCAGGTGTTCTCAGGTCCCTCCCGAAAACTGGAAGCAGCTGTTCTCAGGTCCCTCCCGAAAACAGGAAGCAGCTGTTCTCAGGTCCCTCCCGAAAACAGGAAGCAGCTGTTCTCAGGTCCCTCCCGAAAACTGGAAGCAGCTGTTCTCAGGTCCCTCCCGAAAACAGGAAGCAGCTGTTCTCAGGTCCCTCCCGAAAACAGGAAGCAGCTGTTCTCAGGTCCCTCCCGAAAACTGGAAGCAGCTGTTCTCAGGTCCGTCCCAAAAACTGGAAGCAGCTGTTCTCAGGTCCTTCCCGAAAACAGGAAGCAGCTGTTCTCAGGTCCTTCCCGAAAACTGGAAGCAGCTGTTCTCAGGTCCTTCCCAAAAACAGGAAGCAGCTGTTCTCATGTCCTTCCCGAAAACAGGAAGCAGCTCTTCTCAGGTCCTTCCCCAAAACAGGAAGCAGCTCTTCTCAGGTCCTTCCCGAAAACAGGAAGCAGCTCTTCTCAGGTCCTTCCCGAAAACAGGAAGCAGCTCTTCTCAGGTCCTTCCCAAAAACAGGAAGCAGCTCTTCTCAGGTCCTTCCCGAAAACAGGAAGCAGCTCTTCTCAGGACCTTCCCAAAAACAGGAAGCAACTGTTCTCATGTCCTTCCCGAAAACAGGAAGCAGCTCTTCTCAGGTCCTTCCCAAAAACAAGAAGCAGCTCTTCTCAGGTCCCTCCCGAAAACAGGAAGCAGCTCTTCTCAGGTCCCTCCCGAAAACAGGAAGCAGCTGTTCTCAGGTCCCTCCCGAAAACAGGAAGCAGCTGTTCTCAGGTCCCTCCCGAAAACAGGAAGCAGCTGTTCTCAGGTCCCTCCCGAAAACAGGAAGCAGCTGTTCTCAGGTCCCTCGCGAAAACAGGAAGCAGCTGTTCTCAGGTCCCTCCCGAAAACTGGAAGCAGCTGTTCTCAGGTCCCTCCCGAAAACAGGAAGCAGCTGTTCTCAGGTCCCTCCCGAAAACAGGAAGCAGCTGTTCTCAGGTCCCTCCCGAAAACAGGAAGCAGCTGTTCTCAGGTCCCTGCCGAAAACAGGAAGCAGCTGTTCTCAGGTCCCTCCCGAAAACAGGAAGCAGCTCTTCTCAGGTCCCTCCCGAAAACAGGAAGCAGCTCTTCTCAGGTCCCTCCCGAAAACAGGAAGCAGCTGTTCTCAGGTCCTTCCCGAAAACAGGAAGCAGCTTTTCTCAGGTCCTTCCCGAAAACTGGAAACAGCTGTTCTCAGGTCCTTCCCGAAAACAGGAAGCAGCTGTTCTCAGGTCCCTCCCGAAATCTGGAAGCAGCTGTTCTCAGGTCCTTCCCGGAAACAGGAAGCAGCTGTTCTCTGGTCCTTCCCGAAAACTGGAAGCAGCTGTTCTCAGTTCCCTCACGAAAACAGGAAGCAGCAGTTCTCAGGTCCCTCCCGAAAACAGGAAGCAGCTGTTCTCAGGTCCCTCCCGAAAACAGGAAGCAGCTGTTCTCAGGTCCCTCCCGTAAACAGGAAGCAACTGTTCTCAGGTCCTTCCTGAAAACAGGAAGCAGCTGTTCTCAGATCCTTCCCGAAAACTGGAAGCATCTGTTCTCAGGTCCTTCCAGAAAACTGGAAGCAGCTGTTCTCAGGTCCTTCCCGAAAACAGGAAGCTGCTGTTCTCTGGCCCCTCCCGAAAACTGGAAGTAGCAGTTCTCAGGTCCCTCCCGAAAACTGGAAGCAGCTGTTCTCAGGTCCCTCCCGAAAACAGGAAGCAGCTGTTCTCAGGTCCCTCCCGGAAACAGGAAGCAGCTGTTCTCAGGTCCCTCCCGAAAACTGGAAGCAGCTGTTCTCAGGTCCCTCCCGAAAACAGGAAGCAGCTGTTCTCAGGTCCCTCCCGAAAACAGGAAGCAGCTGTTCTCAGGTCCATCCCGAAAACAGGAAGCAGCTATTCTCAGGTCCCTCCCGAAAACTGGAAGCAGCTGTTCTCAGGTCCGTCCCAAAAACTGGAAGCAGCTGTTCTCAGGTCCTTCCCGAAAACAGGAAGCAGCTGTTCTCAGGTCCTTCCCGAAAACTGATAGCAGCTGTTCTCAGGTCCTTCCCAAAAACAGGAAGCAGCTGTTCTCATGTGCTTCCCGAAAACAGGAAGCAGCTCTTCTCAGGTCCTTCCCCAAAACAGGAAGCAGCTCTTCTCAGGTCCTTCCCGAAAACAGGAAGCAGCTGTTCTCTGGCCCCTCCCGAAAACTGGAAGTAGCATTTCTCAGGTCCCTCCCGAAAACAGGAAGCAGCTGTTCTCAGGTCCCTCCCGAAAAAAGGAAGCAGCTGTTCTCAGGTCCCTCCCGAAAACAGGAAGCAGCTGTTCTCAGGTCCCTCGCGAAAACAGGAAGCAGCTCTTCTCAGTTCCCTCCCGAAAACAGGAAGCAGCTCTTCTCAGGTCCTTCCCGAAATCTGGAAGCAGCTGTTCTCAGGTCCTTCCCGAAAACAGGAAGCAGCTGTTCTCAGGCCCCTCCCGAAAACTGGAATCAGCTGTTCTCAGGTCCCTCCCGAAAACTGGAAGCAGCTGTTCTCAGGTCCCTCCCGAAAACAGGAAGCAGCTGTTCTCAGGTCCCTCCCGAAAACAGGAAGCAGCTGTTCTCAGGTCCCTCCCGAAAACTGGAAGCAGCTGTTCTCAGGTCCCTCCCGAAAACAGGAAGCAGCTGTTCTCAGGTCCTTCCTGAAAACAGGAAGCAGCTGTTCTCAGATCCTTCCCGAAAACTGGAAGCAGCTGTTCTCAGGTCCTTCCCGAAGACAGGAAGCAGCTGTTCTCAGGTCCTTCCCAAAAAAAGGAAGCATCTCTTCTCAGGTCCTTCCCGAAAACAGGAAGCAGCTCTTCTCAGGTCCTTCCCGAAAACAGGAGGCAGCTCTTCTCAGGTCCTTCCCGAAAACAGGAGGCAGCTCTTCTCAGGTCCTTCCCGAAAACAGGAAGCAGCTCTTCTCAGGTCCTTCCCGAAAACAGGAAGCAGCTCTTCTCAGGTCCTTCCCGAAAACAGGAAGCAGCTCTTCTCAGGGCCTTCCCGAAAACAGGAAGCAGCTGTTCTCAGGTCCCTCCCGAAAACAGGGACCAGCTGTTCTCAGGTCCTTCCCGAAAACTGGAAGCAGCTGTTCTCAGGTCCCTCCCGAAAACAGGAAGCAGCTGTTCTCAGGTCCCTCCCGAAAACAGGAAGCAGCTGTTCTCAGGTCCCTCCCAAAAACTGGAAGCAGGTGTTCTCAGGTCCCTCCCGAAAACAGGAAGCAGCTGTTCTCAGGTCCCTCCCGTAAACAGGAAGCAACTGTTCTCAGGTCCTTCCTGAAAACAGGAAGCAGCTGTTCTCAGATCCTTCCCGAAAACTGGAAGCAGCTCTTCTCAGTTCCTTCCCGAAAACAGGAAGCAGCTGTTCTCAGGTCCTTCCCAAAAAAAGGAAGCATCTCTTCTCAGGTCCTTCCCGAAAACAGGAAGCAGCTCTTCTCAGGTCCTTCCCGAAAACAGGAAGCAGCTCTTCTCAGGTCCTTCCCGAAAACAGGAGGCAGCTCTTCTCAGGTCCTTCCCGAAAACAGGAGGCAGCACTTCTCAGGTCCTTCCCGAAAACAGGAAGCAGCTCTTCTCAGGTCCTTCCCGAAAACAGGAGGCAGCTCTTCTCAGGTCCTTCCCGAAATCTGGAAGCAGCTGTTCTCAGGTCCTTCCCGAAAACAGGAAGCATCTGTTCTCAGGCCCCTCCCGAAAACTGGAATCAGCTGTTCTCAGGTCCCTCCCGAAAACTGGAAGCAGCTGTTCTCAGGTCCCTCCCGAAAACAGGAAGCAGCTGTTCTCAGGTCCCTCCCGAAAACAGGAAGCAGCTGTTCTCAGGTCCCTCCCGAAAACTGGAAGCAGCTGTTCTCAGGTCCCTCCCGAAAACAGGAAGCAGCTGTTCTCAGGTCCTTCCTGAAAACAGGAAGCAGCTGTTCTCAGATCCTTCCCGAAAACTGGAAGCAGCTGTTCTCAGGTCCTTCCCGAAGACAGGAAGCAGCTGTTCTCAGGTCCTTCCCAAAAAAAGGAAGCATCTCTTCTCAGGTCCTTCCCGAAAACAGGAAGCAGCTCTTCTCAGGTCCTTCCCGAAAACAGGAGGCAGCTCTTCTCAGGTCCTTCCCGAAAACAGGAGGCAGCTCTTCTCAGGTCCTTCCCGAAAACAGGAAGCAGCTGTTCTCAGGTCCTTCCCGAAAACAGGAAGCAGCTCTTCTCAGGTCCTTCCCGAAAACAGGAAGCATCTCTTCTCATGTCTTTCCCGAAAACAGAAAGCAGCTCTTCTCTGGTCCTTCCCGAAAACAGGAAGCAGCTCTTCTCAGGTCCTTCCCGAAAACAGGAAGCAGCTCTTCTCAGGGCCTTCCCGAAATCTGGAAGAAGCTCTTCTCAAGTCCTTCCCGAAAACAGGAAGCAGCTCTTCTCAGGTTCTTCCCGAAAACAGGAAGCAGCTCTTCTCAGGTCCTTCCCGAAAACAGGAAGCAGCTCTTCTCAGGTCCTTCCCGAAAACAGGAAGCAGCTGTTCTCAGGTCCCTCCCAAAAACTGGAAGCAGGTGTTCTCAGGTCCCTCCCGAAAACAGGAAGCAGCTGTTCTCAGGTCCCTCCCGTAAACAGGAAGCAACTGTTCTCAGGTCCTTCCTGAAAACAGGAAGCAGCTGTTCTAAGATCCTTCCCGAAAACTGGAAGCAGCTCTTCTCAGTTCCTGCCCGAAAACAGGAAGCAGCTGTTCTCAGGTCCTTCCCAAAAAAAGGAAGCATCTCTTCTCAGGTCCTTCCCGAAAACAGGAAGCAGCTCTTCTTAGGTCCTTCCCGAAAACAGGAAGCAGCTCTTCTCAGGTCCTTCCCGAAAACAGGAGGCAGCTGTTCTCAGGTCCCTCCCGTAAACAGGAAGCAACTGTTCTCAGGTCCTTCCTGAAAACAGGAAGCAGCTGTTCTCAGATCCTTCCCGAAAACTGGAAGCATCTGTTCTCAGGTCCTTCCAGAAAACTGGAAGCAGCTGTTCTCAGGTCCTTCCCGAAAACAGGAAGCTGCTGTTCTCTGGCCCCTCCCGAAAACTGGAAGTAGCAGTTCTCAGGTCCCTCCCGAAAACTGGAAGCAGCTGTTCTCAGGTCCCTCCCGAAAACAGGAAGCAGCTGTTCTCAGGTCCCTCCCGGAAACAGGAAGCAGCTGTTCTCAGGTCCCTCCCGAAAACTGGAAGCAGCTGTTCTCAGGTCCCTCCCGAAAACAGGAAGCAGCTGTTCTCAGGTCCCTCCCGAAAACAGGAAGCAGCTGTTCTCAGGTCCATCCCGAAAACAGGAAGCAGCTATTCTCAGGTCCCTCCCGAAAACTGGAAGCAGCTGTTCTCAGGTCCGTCCCAAAAACTGGAAGCAGCTGTTCTCAGGTCCTTCCCGAAAACAGGAAGCAGCTGTTCTCAGGTCCTTCCCGAAAACTGATAGCAGCTGTTCTCAGGTCCTTCCCAAAAACAGGAAGCAGCTGTTCTCATGTGCTTCCCGAAAACAGGAAGCAGCTCTTCTCAGGTCCTTCCCCAAAACAGGAAGCAGCTCTTCTCAGGTCCTTCCCGAAAACAGGAAGCAGCTGTTCTCTGGCCCCTCCCGAAAACTGGAAGTAGCATTTCTCAGGTCCCTCCCGAAAACAGGAAGCAGCTGTTCTCAGGTCCCTCCCGAAAAAAGGAAGCAGCTGTTCTCAGGTCCCTCCCGAAAACAGGAAGCAGCTGTTCTCAGGTCCCTCGCGAAAACAGGAAGCAGCTCTTCTCAGTTCCCTCCCGAAAACAGGAAGCAGCTCTTCTCAGGTCCTTCCCAAAAACAGGAAGCAGCTCTTCTCAGGTCCTTCCCGAAAACAGGAAGCAGCTCTTCTCAGGTCCTTACCAAAAACAGGAAGCAGCTCTTCTCAGGTCCTTCCCGAAAACAGGAAGCAGCTCTTCTCAGGTCCCTCCCAAAAACAGGAAGCAGCTGTTCTCAGGTCCCTCCTGAAAACAGGAAGCAGCTGTTCTCAGGTCCCTCCCGAAAACAGGAAGCAGCTGTTCTCAGGTCCCTGCCGAAAACAGGAAGCAGCTGTTCTCAGGTCCCTCCCGAAAACAGGAAGCAGCTCTTCTCAGGTCCTTCCCGAAAACAGGAAGCAGCTCTTCTCAGGTCCTTCCCGAAAACAGGAAGCAGCTCTTCTCAGGTCCCTCCCGAAAACAGGAAGCAGCTGTTCTCAGGTCCTTCCCGAAAACTGGAAGAAGCTGTTCTCAGGTCCTTCCCGAAAACAGGAACCAGCTGTTCTCAGGTCCTTCCCGAAAACAGCAAGCAGCTGTTCTCAGGTCCTTCCCGAAAACAGGAAGCAGCTCTTCTCAGGTCCTTCCCGAAAACAGGAAGCAGCTGTTCTCAGGTCATTCCCGAAAACTGGAAGCAGCTGTTCTCAGGTCACTCCCGAAAACAGGAAGCAGCTGTTCTCAGGTCCCTCCCGAAAACAGGAAGCAGGTGTTCTCAGGTCCCTCCCGAAAACAGGAAGCAGCTGTTCTCAGGTCCCTCCCGAAAACAGGAAGCAGCTGTTCTAACGTCCCTCCCGAAAACAGGAAGCAGTTGTTCTCAGGTCCCTCCCGAAAACAGGAAGCAGCTGTTCTCAGGTCCCTCCCGAAAACAGGAAGCAGCTGTTCTCAGGTCCTTCCCGAAAACAGGAAGCATCTGTTCTCAGGTCCTTCCCGAAAACAGGAAGCTCAGGTCCTTCCCGAAATCTGGAAGCAGCTGTTCTCAGGTCCTTCCCGAAAACTGGAGGCAGCTCTTCTCAGGTCCTTCCCGAAATCTGGAAGCAGCTGTTTTCAGGTCCTTCCCGAAAACAGGAAGCAGCTGTTCTCAGGTCCTTCCCGAAAACTGGAGGCAGCTCTTCTCAGGTCCCTCCCGAAAACAGGAAGCAGCTCTTCTCAGGTCCCTCCCGAAAACAGGAAGCAGCTGTTCTCAGGTCCCTCCCGAAAACAGGAAGCAGCTGTTCTCAGGTCCCTCCCGAAAACAGGAAGCAGCTGTTCTCAGGTCCCTCCCGAAAACAGGAAGCAGCTGTTCTCAGGTCCCTCGCGAAAACAGGAAGCAGCTGTTCTCAGGTCCCTCCCGAAAACAGGAAGCAGCTGTTCTCAGGTCCCTCCCGAAAACAGGAAGCAGCTGTTCTCAGGTCCCTCCCGAAAACAGGAAGCAGCTGTTCTCAGGTCCCTCCCGAAAACAGGAAGCAGCTGTTCTCAGGTCCCTGCCGAAAACAGGAAGCAGCTGTTCTCAGGTCCCTCCCGAAAACAGGAAGCAGCTCTTCTCAGGTCCCTCCCGAAAACAGGAAGCAGCTCTTCTCAGGTCCCTCCCGAAAACAGGAAGCAGCTGTTCTCAGGTCCTTCCCGAAAACAGGAAGCAGCTTTTCTCAGGTCCTTCCCGAAAACTGGAAACAGCTGTTCTCAGGTCCTTCCCGAAAACAGGAAGCAGCTGTTCTCAGGTCCCTCCCGAAATCTGGAAGCAGCTGTTCTCAGGTCCTTCCCGGAAACAGGAAGCAGCTGTTCTCTGGTCCTTCCCGAAAACTGGAAGCAGCTGTTCTCAGTTCCCTCACGAAAACAGGAAGCAGCAGTTCTCAGGTCCCTCCCGAAAACAGGAAGCAGCTGTTCTCAGGTCCCTCCCGAAAACAGGAAGCAGCTGTTCTCAGGTCCCTCCCGTAAACAGGAAGCAACTGTTCTCAGGTCCTTCCTGAAAACAGGAAGCAGCTGTTCTCAGATCCTTCCCGAAAACTGGAAGCATCTGTTCTCAGGTCCTTCCAGAAAACTGGAAGCAGCTGTTCTCAGGTCCTTCCCGAAAACAGGAAGCTGCTGTTCTCTGGCCCCTCCCGAAAACTGGAAGTAGCAGTTCTCAGGTCCCTCCCGAAAACTGGAAGCAGCTGTTCTCAGGTCCCTCCCGAAAACAGGAAGCAGCTGTTCTCAGGTCCCTCCCGGAAACAGGAAGCAGCTGTTCTCAGGTCCCTCCCGAAAACTGGAAGCAGCTGTTCTCAGGTCCCTCCCGAAAACAGGAAGCAGCTGTTCTCAGGTCCCTCCCGAAAACAGGAAGCAGCTGTTCTCAGGTCCATCCCGAAAACAGGAAGCAGCTATTCTCAGGTCCCTCCCGAAAACTGGAAGCAGCTGTTCTCAGGTCCGTCCCAAAAACTGGAAGCAGCTGTTCTCAGGTCCTTCCCGAAAACAGGAAGCAGCTGTTCTCAGGTCCTTCCCGAAAACTGATAGCAGCTGTTCTCAGGTCCTTCCCAAAAACAGGAAGCAGCTGTTCTCATGTGCTTCCCGAAAACAGGAAGCAGCTCTTCTCAGGTCCTTCCCCAAAACAGGAAGCAGCTCTTCTCAGGTCCTTCCCGAAAACAGGAAGCAGCTGTTCTCTGGCCCCTCCCGAAAACTGGAAGTAGCATTTCTCAGGTCCCTCCCGAAAACAGGAAGCAGCTGTTCTCAGGTCCCTCCCGAAAAAAGGAAGCAGCTGTTCTCAGGTCCCTCCCGAAAACAGGAAGCAGCTGTTCTCAGGTCCCTCGCGAAAACAGGAAGCAGCTCTTCTCAGTTCCCTCCCGAAAACAGGAAGCAGCTCTTCTCAGGTCCTTCCCAAAAACAGGAAGCAGCTCTTCTCAGGTCCTTCCCGAAAACAGGAAGCAGCTCTTCTCAGGTCCTTACCAAAAACAGGAAGCAGCTCTTCTCAGGTCCTTCCCGAAAACAGGAAGCAGCTCTTCTCAGGTCCCTCCCAAAAACAGGAAGCAGCTGTTCTCAGGTCCCTCCTGAAAACAGGAAGCAGCTGTTCTCAGGTCCCTCCCGAAAACAGGAAGCAGCTGTTCTCAGGTCCCTGCCGAAAACAGGAAGCAGCTGTTCTCAGGTCCCTCCCGAAAACAGGAAGCAGCTCTTCTCAGGTCCTTCCCGAAAACAGGAAGCAGCTCTTCTCAGGTCCTTCCCGAAAACAGGAAGCAGCTCTTCTCAGGTCCCTCCCGAAAACAGGAAGCAGCTGTTCTCAGGTCCTTCCCGAAAACTGGAAGAAGCTGTTCTCAGGTCCTTCCCGAAAACAGGAACCAGCTGTTCTCAGGTCCTTCCCGAAAACAGCAAGCAGCTGTTCTCAGGTCCTTCCCGAAAACAGGAAGCAGCTCTTCTCAGGTCCTTCCCGAAAACAGGAAGCAGCTGTTCTCAGGTCATTCCCGAAAACTGGAAGCAGCTGTTCTCAGGTCACTCCCGAAAACAGGAAGCAGCTGTTCTCAGGTCCCTCCCGAAAACAGGAAGCAGGTGTTCTCAGGTCCCTCCCGAAAACAGGAAGCAGCTGTTCTCAGGTCCCTCCCGAAAACAGGAAGCAGCTGTTCTAACGTCCCTCCCGAAAACAGGAAGCAGTTGTTCTCAGGTCCCTCCCGAAAACAGGAAGCAGCTGTTCTCAGGTCCCTCCCGAAAACAGGAAGCAGCTGTTCTCAGGTCCTTCCCGAAAACAGGAAGCATCTGTTCTCAGGTCCTTCCCGAAAACAGGAAGCTCAGGTCCTTCCCGAAATCTGGAAGCAGCTGTTCTCAGGTCCTTCCCGAAAACTGGAGGCAGCTCTTCTCAGGTCCTTCCCGAAATCTGGAAGCAGCTGTTTTCAGGTCCTTCCCGAAAACAGGAAGCAGCTGTTCTCAGGTCCTTCCCGAAAACTGGAGGCAGCTCTTCTCAGGTCCCTCCCGAAAACAGGAAGCAGCTCTTCTCAGGTCCCTCCCGAAAACAGGAAGCAGCTGTTCTCAGGTCCCTCCCGAAAACAGGAAGCAGCTGTTCTCAGGTCCCTCCCGAAAACAGGAAGCAGCTGTTCTCAGGTCCCTCCCGAAAACAGGAAGCAGTTGTTCTCAGGTCCCTCGCGAAAACAGGAAGCAGCTGTTCTCAGGTCCCTCCCGAAAACAGGAAGCAGCTGTTCTCAGGTCCCTCCCGAAAACAGGAAGCAGCTGTTCTCAGGTCCCTCCCGAAAACAGGAAGCAGCTGTTCTCAGGTCCCTCCCGAAAACAGGAAGCAGCTGTTCTCAGGTCCCTGCCGAAAACAGGAAGCAGCTGTTCTCAGGTCCCTCCCGAAAACAGGAAGCAGCTCTTCTCAGGTCCCTCCCGAAAACAGGAAGCAGCTCTTCTCAGGTCCCTCCCGAAAACAGGAAGCAGCTGTTCTCAGGTCCTTCCCGAAAACAGGAAGCAGCTTTTCTCAGGTCCTTCCCGAAAACTGGAAACAGCTGTTCTCAGGTCCTTCCCGAAAACAGTAAGCAGCTGTTCTCAGGTCCCTCCCGAAATCTGGAAGCAGCTGTTCTCAGGTCCTTCCCGGAAACAGGAAGCAGCTGTTCTCTGGTCCTTCCCGAAAACTGGAAGCAGCTGTTCTCAGGTCCCTCACGAAAACAGGAAGCAGCAGTTCACAGGTCCCTCCCGAAAACAGGAAGCAGCTGTTCTCAGGTCCCTCCCGAAAACAGGAAGCAGCTGTTCTCAGGTCCCTCCCGTAAACAGGAAGCAACTGTTCTCAGGTCCTTCCTGAAAACAGGAAGCAGCTGTTCTCAGATCCTTCCCGAAAACTGGAAGCATCTGTTCTCAGATCCTTCCAGAAAACTGGAAGCAGCTGTTCTCAGGTCCTTCCCGAAAACAGGAAGCTGCTGTTCTCTGGCCCCTCCCGAAAACTGGAAGTAGCAGTTTTCAGGTCCCTCCCGAAAACTGGAAGTAGCTGTTCTCAGGTCCCTCCCGAAAACAGGAAGCAGCTGTTCTCAGGTCCCTCCCGGAAACAGGAAGCAGCTGTTCTCAGGTCCCTCCCGAAAACTGGAAGCAGCTGTTCTCAGGTCCCTCCCGAAAACAGGAAGCAGCTGTTCTCAGGTCCCTCCCGAAAACAGGAAGCAGCTGTTCTCAGGTCCCTCCCGAAAACAGGAAGCAGCTGTTCTCAGGTCCTTCCCGAAAACAGGAAGCAGCTCTTCTCAGGTCCTTCCCGAAAACAGGAAGCAGCTTTTCTCAGGTCCTTCCCGAAAACAGGAAGCAGCTCTTCTCAGGTCCTTCCCGAAAACAGGAAGCAGCTCTTCTCAGGTCCTTCCCGAAAACAGGAAGCAGCTGTTCTCAGGTCCTTCCGTAAAACAGGAACCAGCTCTTCTCAGGGCCTTCCCGAAAACAGGAAGCAGCTGTTCTCAGGTCCCTCCCGAAATCAGGAACCAGCTATTCTCAGGTCCTTCCCGAAAACTGGAAGCAGCTCTTCTCAGGTCCTTCCCGAAAACATGAAGCAGCTCTTCTCAGGTCCTTCCCGAAATCTGAAAGCAGCTCTTCTCAGGTCCTTCCCGAAATCTGAAAGCAGCTGTTCTCAGGTCCTTCCCGAAAACAGGAAGCAGCTGTTCTCAGGTCCTTCCCGAAAACAGGAACCAACTGTTCTCAGGTCCTTCCCGAAAACTGGAAGCATCTCTTCTCATGTCTTTCCCGAAAACAGAAAGCAGCTCTTCTCAGGTCTTTCCCGAAATCTGGAAGCAGCTCTTCTCAAGTCCTTCCCGAAAACAGGAAGCAGCTCTTCTCAGGTTCTTCCCGAAAACAGGAAGCAGCTCTTGTCAGGTCCTTCCCGAAAACAGGAAGCAGCTCTTCTCAGGTCCTTCCCGAAAACAGGAAGCAGCTCTTCTCAGGTCCTTCCCGAAAACAGGAAGCAGCTCTTCTCAGGTCCTTCCCGAAAACAGGAAGCAGCTCTTCTCAGGTCCTTCCCGAAAACAGGAAGCAGCTCTTCTCAGGTCCTTCCCGAAAACAGGAAGCAGCTCTTCTCAGGTCCTTCCCGAAAACAGGAAGCAGCTCTTCTCAGGTCCTTCCCGAAAACAGGAAGCAGCTGTTCTCAGGTCCTTCCCGAAAACAGGAACCAGCTCTTCTCAGGGCCTTCCCGAAAACAGGAAGCAGCTGTTCTCAGGTCCCTCCCGAAAACAGGAACCAGCTATTCTCAGGTCATTCCCGAAAACTGGAAGCAGCTCTTCTCAGGTCCTTCCCGAAAACAGGAAGCAGCTCTTCTCAGGTCCTTCCCGAAAACAGGAAGCAGCTCTTCTCAGTTCCTTCCCGAAAACAGGAAGCAGCTCTTCTCAGGTCCTTCCCGAAAACAGGAAGCAGCTGTTCTCTGGCCCCTCCCGAAAACTGGAAGTAGCAGTTCTCAGGTCCCTCCCGAAAACTGGAAGCAGCTGTTCTCAGGTCCCTCCCGAAAACAGGAAGCAGCTGTTCTCAGGTCCCTCCCGGAAACAGGACGCAGGTGTTCTCAGGTCCCTCCCGAAAACTGGAAGCAGCTGTTCTCAGGTCCCTCCCGAAAACAGGAAGCAGCTGTTCTCAGGTCCCTCCCGAAAACAGGAAGCAGCTGTTCTCAGGTCCCTCCCGAAAACTGGAAGCAGCTGTTCTCAGGTCCCTCCCGAAAACAGGAAGCAGCTGTTCTCAGGTCCCTCCCGAAAACAGGAAGCAGCTGTTCTCAGGTCCCTCCCGAAAACTGGAAGCAGCTGTTCTCAGGTCCGTCCCAAAAACTGGAAGCAGCTGTTCTCAGGTCCTTCCCGAAAACAGGAAGCAGCTGTTCTCAGGTCCTTCCCGAAAACTGGAAGCAGCTGTTCTCAGGTCCTTCCCAAAAACAGGAAGCAGCTGTTCTCATGTCCTTCCCGAAAACAGGAAGCAGCTCTTCTCAGGTCCTTCCCCAAAACAGGAAGCAGCTCTTCTCAGGTCCTTCCCGAAAACAGGAAGCAGCTCTTCTCAGGTCCTTCCCGAAAACAGGAAGCAGCTCTTCTCAGGTCCTTCCCAAAAACAGGAAGCAGCTCTTCTCAGGTCCTTCCCGAAAACAGGAAGCAGCTCTTCTCAGGACCTTCCCAAAAACAGGAAGCAACTGTTCTCATGTCCTTCCCGAAAACAGGAAGCAGCTCTTCTCAGGTCCTTCCCAAAAACAAGAAGCAGCTCTTCTCAGGTCCCTCCCGAAAACAGGAAGCAGCTCTTCTCAGGTCCCTCCCGAAAACAGGAAGCAGCTGTTCTCAGGTCCCTCCCGAAAACAGGAAGCAGCTGTTCTCAGGTCCCTCCCGAAAACAGGAAGCAGCTGTTCTCAGGTCCCTCCCGAAAACAGGAAGCAGCTGTTCTCAGGTCCCTCGCGAAAACAGGAAGCAGCTGTTCTCAGGTCCCTCCCGAAAACAGGAAGCAGCTGTTCTCAGGTCCCTCCCGAAAACAGGAAGCAGCTGTTCTCAGGTCCCTCCCGAAAACAGGAAGCAGCTGTTCTCAGGTCCCTCCCGAAAACAGGAAGCAGCTGTTCTCAGGTCCCTGCCGAAAACAGGAAGCAGCTGTTCTCAGGTCCCTCCCGAAAACAGGAAGCAGCTCTTCTCAGGTCCCTCCCGAAAACAGGAAGCAGCTCTTCTCAGGTCCCTCCCGAAAACAGGAAGCAGCTGTTCTCAGGTCCTTCCCGAAAACAGGAAGCAGCTTTTCTCAGGTCCTTCCCGAAAACTGGAAACAGCTGTTCTCAGGTCCTTCCCGAAAACAGGAAGCAGCTGTTCTCAGGTCCCTCCCGAAATCTGGAAGCAGCTGTTCTCAGGTCCTTCCCGGAAACAGGAAGCAGCTGTTCTCTGGTCCTTCCCGAAAACTGGAAGCAGCTGTTCTCAGTTCCCTCACGAAAACAGGAAGCAGCAGTTCTCAGGTCCCTCCCGAAAACAGGAAGCAGCTGTTCTCAGGTCCCTCCCGAAAACAGGAAGCAGCTGTTCTCAGGTCCCTCCCGTAAACAGGAAGCAACTGTTCTCAGGTCCTTCCTGAAAACAGGAAGCAGCTGTTCTCAGATCCTTCCCGAAAACTGGAAGCATCTGTTCTCAGGTCCTTCCAGAAAACTGGAAGCAGCTGTTCTCAGGTCCTTCCCGAAAACAGGAAGCTGCTGTTCTCTGGCCCCTCCCGAAAACTGGAAGTAGCAGTTCTCAGGTCCCTCCCGAAAACTGGAAGCAGCTGTTCTCAGGTCCCTCCCGAAAACAGGAAGCAGCTGTTCTCAGGTCCCTCCCGGAAACAGGAAGCAGCTGTTCTCAGGTCCCTCCCGAAAACTGGAAGCAGCTGTTCTCAGGTCCCTCCCGAAAACAGGAAGCAGCTGTTCTCAGGTCCCTCCCGAAAACAGGAAGCAGCTGTTCTCAGGTCCATCCCGAAAACAGGAAGCAGCTATTCTCAGGTCCCTCCCGAAAACTGGAAGCAGCTGTTCTCAGGTCCGTCCCAAAAACTGGAAGCAGCTGTTCTCAGGTCCTTCCCGAAAACAGGAAGCAGCTGTTCTCAGGTCCTTCCCGAAAACTGATAGCAGCTGTTCTCAGGTCCTTCCCAAAAACAGGAAGCAGCTGTTCTCATGTGCTTCCCGAAAACAGGAAGCAGCTCTTCTCAGGTCCTTCCCCAAAACAGGAAGCAGCTCTTCTCAGGTCCTTCCCGAAAACAGGAAGCAGCTGTTCTCTGGCCCCTCCCGAAAACTGGAAGTAGCATTTCTCAGGTCCCTCCCGAAAACAGGAAGCAGCTGTTCTCAGGTCCCTCCCGAAAAAAGGAAGCAGCTGTTCTCAGGTCCCTCCCGAAAACAGGAAGCAGCTGTTCTCAGGTCCCTCGCGAAAACAGGAAGCAGCTCTTCTCAGTTCCCTCCCGAAAACAGGAAGCAGCTCTTCTCAGGTCCTTCCCAAAAACAGGAAGCAGCTCTTCTCAGGTCCTTCCCGAAAACAGGAAGCAGCTCTTCTCAGGTCCTTACCAAAAACAGGAAGCAGCTCTTCTCAGGTCCTTCCCGAAAACAGGAAGCAGCTCTTCTCAGGTCCCTCCCAAAAACAGGAAGCAGCTGTTCTCAGGTCCCTCCTGAAAACAGGAAGCAGCTGTTCTCAGGTCCCTCCCGAAAACAGGAAGCAGCTGTTCTCAGGTCCCTGCCGAAAACAGGAAGCAGCTGTTCTCAGGTCCCTCCCGAATACAGGAAGCAGCTCTTCTCAGGTCCTTCCCGAAAACAGGAAGCAGCTCTTCTCAGGTCCTTCCCGAAAACAGGAAGCAGCTCTTCTCAGGTCCCTCCCGAAAACAGGAAGCAGCTGTTCTCAGGTCCTTCCCGAAAACTGGAAGAAGCTGTTCTCAGGTCCTTCCCGAAAACAGGAACCAGCTGTTCTCAGGTCCTTCCCGAAAACAGCAAGCAGCTGTTCTCAGGTCCTTCCCGAAAACAGGAAGCAGCTCTTCTCAGGTCCTTCCCGAAAACAGGAAGCAGCTGTTCTCAGGTCATTCCCGAAAACTGGAAGCAGCTGTTCTCAGGTCACTCCCGAAAACAGGAAGCAGCTGTTCTCAGGTCCCTCCCGAAAACAGGAAGCAGGTGTTCTCAGGTCCCTCCCGAAAACAGGAAGCAGCTGTTCTCAGGTCCCTCCCGAAAACAGGAAGCAGCTGTTCTAACGTCCCTCCCGAAAACAGGAAGCAGTTGTTCTCAGGTCCCTCCCGAAAACAGGAAGCAGCTGTTCTCAGGTCCCTCCCGAAAACAGGAAGCAGCTGTTCTCAGGTCCTTCCCGAAAACAGGAAGCATCTGTTCTCAGGTCCTTCCCGAAAACAGGAAGCTCAGGTCCTTCCCAAAATCTGGAAGCAGCTGTTCTCAGGTCCTTCCCGAAAACTGGAGGCAGCTCTTCTCAGGTCCTTCCCGAAATCTGGAAGCAGCTGTTTTCAGGTCCTTCCCGAAAACAGGAAGCAGCTGTTCTCAGGTCCTTCCCGAAAACTGGAGGCAGCTCTTCTCAGGTCCCTCCCGAAAACAGGAAGCAGCTCTTCTCAGGTCCCTCCCGAAAACAGGAAGCAGCTGTTCTCAGGTCCCTCCCGAAAACAGGAAGCAGCTGTTCTCAGGTCCCTCGCGAAAACAGGAAGCAGCTGTTCTCAGGTCCCTCCCGAAAACAGGAAGCAGCTGTTCTCAGGTCCCTCCCGAAAACAGGAAGCAGCTGTTCTCAGGTCCCTCCCGAAAACAGGAAGCAGCTGTTCTCAGGTCCCTCCCGAAAACAGGAAGCAGCTGTTCTCAGGTCCCTGCCGAAAACAGGAAGCAGCTGTTCTCAGGTCCCTCCCGAAAACAGGAAGCAGCTCTTCTCAGGTCCCTCCCGAAAACAGGAAGCAGCTCTTCTCAGGTCCCTCCCGAAAACAGGAAGCAGCTGTTCTCAGGTCCTTCCCGAAAACAGGAAGCAGCTTTTCTCAGGTCCTTCCCGAAAACTGGAAACAGCTGTTCTCAGGTCCTTCCCGAAAACAGGAAGCAGCTGTTCTCAGGTCCCTCCCGAAATCTGGAAGCAGCTGTTCTCAGGTCCTTCCCGGAAACAGGAAGCAGCTGTTCTCTGGTCCTTCCCGAAAACTGGAAGCAGCTGTTCTCAGTTCCCTCACGAAAACAGGAAGCAGCAGTTCTCAGGTCCCTCCCGAAAACAGGAAGCAGCTGTTCTCAGGTCCCTCCCGAAAACAGGAAGCAGCTGTTCTCAGGTCCCTCCCGTAAACAGGAAGCAACTGTTCTCAGGTCCTTCCTGAAAACAGGAAGCAGCTGTTCTCAGGTCCTTCCCGAAAACAGGAACCAACTGTTCTCAGGTCCTTCCCGAAAACTGGAAGCATCTCTTCTCATGTCTTTCCCGAAAACAGAAAGCAGCTCTTCTCAGGTCTTTCCCGAAATCTGGAAGCAGCTCTTCTCAAGTCCTTCCCGAAAACAGGAAGCAGCTCTTCTCAGGTTCTTCCCGAAAACAGGAAGCAGCTCTTGTCAGGTCCTTCCCGAAAACAGGAAGCAGCTCTTCTCAGGTCCTTCCCGAAAACAGGAAGCAGCTCTTCTCAGGTCCTTCCCGAAAACAGGAAGCAGCTCTTCTCAGGTCCTTCCCGAAAACAGGAAGCAGCTCTTCTCAGGTCCTTCCCGAAAACAGGAAGCAGCTCTTCTCAGGTCCTTCCCGAAAACAGGAAGCAGCTCTTCTCAGGTCCTTCCCGAAAACAGGAAGCAGCTCTTCTCAGGTCCTTCCCGAAAACAGGAAGCAGCTGTTCTCAGGTCCTTCCCGAAAACAGGAACCAGCTCTTCTCAGGGCCTTCCCGAAAACAGGAAGCAGCTGTTCTCAGGTCCCTCCCGAAAACAGGAACCAGCTATTCTCAGGTCATTCCCGAAAACTGGAAGCAGCTCTTCTCAGGTCCTTCCCGAAAACAGGAAGCAGCTCTTCTCAGGTCCTTCCCGAAAACAGGAAGCAGCTCTTCTCAGTTCCTTCCCGAAAACAGGAAGCAGCTCTTCTCAGGTCCTTCCCGAAAACAGGAAGCAGCTGTTCTCTGGCCCCTCCCGAAAACTGGAAGTAGCAGTTCTCAGGTCCCTCCCGAAAACTGGAAGCAGCTGTTCTCAGGTCCCTCCCGAAAACAGGAAGCAGCTGTTCTCAGGTCCCTCCCGGAAACAGGACGCAGGTGTTCTCAGGTCCCTCCCGAAAACTGGAAGCAGCTGTTCTCAGGTCCCTCCCGAAAACAGGAAGCAGCTGTTCTCAGGTCCCTCCCGAAAACAGGAAGCAGCTGTTCTCAGGTCCCTCCCGAAAACTGGAAGCAGCTGTTCTCAGGTCCCTCCCGAAAACAGGAAGCAGCTGTTCTCAGGTCCCTCCCGAAAACAGGAAGCAGCTGTTCTCAGGTCCCTCCCGAAAACTGGAAGCAGCTGTTCTCAGGTCCGTCCCAAAAACTGGAAGCAGCTGTTCTCAGGTCCTTCCCGAAAACAGGAAGCAGCTGTTCTCAGGTCCTTCCCGAAAACTGGAAGCAGCTGTTCTCAGGTCCTTCCCAAAAACAGGAAGCAGCTGTTCTCATGTCCTTCCCGAAAACAGGAAGCAGCTCTTCTCAGGTCCTTCCCCAAAACAGGAAGCAGCTCTTCTCAGGTCCTTCCCGAAAACAGGAAGCAGCTCTTCTCAGGTCCTTCCCGAAAACAGGAAGCAGCTCTTCTCAGGTCCTTCCCAAAAACAGGAAGCAGCTCTTCTCAGGTCCTTCCCGAAAACAGGAAGCAGCTCTTCTCAGGACCTTCCCAAAAACAGGAAGCAACTGTTCTCATGTCCTTCCCGAAAACAGGAAGCAGCTCTTCTCAGGTCCTTCCCAAAAACAAGAAGCAGCTCTTCTCAGGTCCCTCCCGAAAACAGGAAGCAGCTCTTCTCAGGTCCCTCCCGAAAACAGGAAGCAGCTGTTCTCAGGTCCCTCCCGAAAACAGGAAGCAGCTGTTCTCAGGTCCCTCCCGAAAACAGGAAGCAGCTGTTCTCAGGTCCCTCCCGAAAACAGGAAGCAGCTGTTCTCAGGTCCCTCGCGAAAACAGGAAGCAGCTGTTCTCAGGTCCCTCCCGAAAACAGGAAGCAGCTGTTCTCAGGTCCCTCCCGAAAACAGGAAGCAGCTGTTCTCAGGTCCCTCCCGAAAACAGGAAGCAGCTGTTCTCAGGTCCCTCCCGAAAACAGGAAGCAGCTGTTCTCAGGTCCCTGCCGAAAACAGGAAGCAGCTGTTCTCAGGTCCCTCCCGAAAACAGGAAGCAGCTCTTCTCAGGTCCCTCCCGAAAACAGGAAGCAGCTCTTCTCAGGTCCCTCCCGAAAACAGGAAGCAGCTGTTCTCAGGTCCTTCCCGAAAACAGGAAGCAGCTTTTCTCAGGTCCTTCCCGAAAACTGGAAACAGCTGTTCTCAGGTCCTTCCCGAAAACAGGAAGCAGCTGTTCTCAGGTCCCTCCCGAAATCTGGAAGCAGCTGTTCTCAGGTCCTTCCCGGAAACAGGAAGCAGCTGTTCTCTGGTCCTTCCCGAAAACTGGAAGCAGCTGTTCTCAGTTCCCTCACGAAAACAGGAAGCAGCAGTTCTCAGGTCCCTCCCGAAAACAGGAAGCAGCTGTTCTCAGGTCCCTCCCGAAAACAGGAAGCAGCTGTTCTCAGGTCCCTCCCGTAAACAGGAAGCAACTGTTCTCAGGTCCTTCCTGAAAACAGGAAGCAGCTGTTCTCAGATCCTTCCCGAAAACTGGAAGCATCTGTTCTCAGGTCCTTCCAGAAAACTGGAAGCAGCTGTTCTCAGGTCCTTCCCGAAAACAGGAAGCTGCTGTTCTCTGGCCCCTCCCGAAAACTGGAAGTAGCAGTTCTCAGGTCCCTCCCGAAAACTGGAAGCAGCTGTTCTCAGGTCCCTCCCGAAAACAGGAAGCAGCTGTTCTCAGGTCCCTCCCGGAAACAGGAAGCAGCTGTTCTCAGGTCCCTCCCGAAAACTGGAAGCAGCTGTTCTCAGGTCCCTCCCGAAAACAGGAAGCAGCTGTTCTCAGGTCCCTCCCGAAAACAGGAAGCAGCTGTTCTCAGGTCCATCCCGAAAATAGGAAGCAGCTATTCTCAGGTCCCTCCCGAAAACTGGAAGCAGCTGTTCTCAGGTCCGTCCCAAAAACTGGAAGCAGCTGTTCTCAGGTCCTTCCCGAAAACAGGAAGCAGCTGTTCTCAGGTCCTTCCCGAAAACTGATAGCAGCTGTTCTCAGGTCCTTCCCAAAAACAGGAAGCAGCTGTTCTCATGTGCTTCCCGAAAACAGGAAGCAGCTCTTCTCAGGTCCTTCCCCAAAACAGGAAGCAGCTCTTCTCAGGTCCTTCCCGAAAACAGGAAGCAGCTGTTCTCTGGCCCCTCCCGAAAACTGGAAGTAGCATTTCTCAGGTCCCTCCCGAAAACAGGAAGCAGCTGTTCTCAGGTCCCTCCCGAAAAAAGGAAGCAGCTGTTCTCAGGTCCCTCCCGAAAACAGGAAGCAGCTGTTCTCAGGTCCCTCGCGAAAACAGGAAGCAGCTCTTCTCAGTTCCCTCCCGAAAACAGGAAGCAGCTCTTCTCAGGTCCTTCCCAAAAACAGGAAGCAGCTCTTCTCAGGTCCTTCCCGAAAACAGGAAGCAGCTCTTCTCAGGTCCTTACCAAAAACAGGAAGCAGCTCTTCTCAGGTCCTTCCCGAAAACAGGAAGCAGCTCTTCTCAGGTCCCTCCCAAAAACAGGAAGCAGCTGTTCTCAGGTCCCTCCTGAAAACAGGAAGCAGCTGTTCTCAGGTCCCTCCCGAAAACAGGAAGCAGCTGTTCTCAGGTCCCTGCCGAAAACAGGAAGCAGCTGTTCTCAGGTCCCTCCCGAATACAGGAAGCAGCTCTTCTCAGGTCCTTCCCGAAAACAGGAAGCAGCTCTTCTCAGGTCCTTCCCGAAAACAGGAAGCAGCTCTTCTCAGGTCCCTCCCGAAAACAGGAAGCAGCTGTTCTCAGGTCCTTCCCGAAAACTGGAAGAAGCTGTTCTCAGGTCCTTCCCGAAAACAGGAACCAGCTGTTCTCAGGTCCTTCCCGAAAACAGCAAGCAGCTGTTCTCAGGTCCTTCCCGAAAACAGGAAGCAGCTCTTCTCAGGTCCTTCCCGAAAACAGGAAGCAGCTGTTCTCAGGTCATTCCCGAAAACTGGAAGCAGCTGTTCTCAGGTCACTCCCGAAAACAGGAAGCAGCTGTTCTCAGGTCCCTCCCGAAAACAGGAAGCAGGTGTTCTCAGGTCCCTCCCGAAAACAGGAAGCAGCTGTTCTCAGGTCCCTCCCGAAAACAGGAAGCAGCTGTTCTAACGTCCCTCCCGAAAACAGGAAGCAGTTGTTCTCAGGTCCCTCCCGAAAACAGGAAGCAGCTGTTCTCAGGTCCCTCCCGAAAACAGGAAGCAGCTGTTCTCAGGTCCTTCCCGAAAACAGGAAGCATCTGTTCTCAGGTCCTTCCCGAAAACAGGAAGCTCAGGTCCTTCCCGAAATCTGGAAGCAGCTGTTCTCAGGTCCTTCCCGAAAACTGGAGGCAGCTCTTCTCAGGTCCTTCCCGAAATCTGGAAGCAGCTGTTTTCAGGTCCTTCCCGAAAACAGGAAGCAGCTGTTCTCAGGTCCTTCCCGAAAACTGGAGGCAGCTCTTCTCAGGTCCCTCCCGAAAACAGGAAGCAGCTCTTCTCAGGTCCCTCCCGAAAACAGGAAGCAGCTGTTCTCAGGTCCCTCCCGAAAACAGGAAGCAGCTGTTCTCAGGTCCCTCGCGAAAACAGGAAGCAGCTGTTCTCAGGTCCCTCCCGAAAACAGGAAGCAGCTGTTCTCAGGTCCCTCCCGAAAACAGGAAGCAGCTGTTCTCAGGTCCCTCCCGAAAACAGGAAGCAGCTGTTCTCAGGTCCCTCCCGAAAACAGGAAGCAGCTGTTCTCAGGTCCCTGCCGAAAACAGGAAGCAGCTGTTCTCAGGTCCCTCCCGAAAACAGGAAGCAGCTCTTCTCAGGTCCCTCCCGAAAACAGGAAGCAGCTCTTCTCAGGTCCCTCCCGAAAACAGGAAGCAGCTGTTCTCAGGTCCTTCCCGAAAACAGGAAGCAGCTTTTCTCAGGTCCTTCCCGAAAACTGGAAACAGCTGTTCTCAGGTCCTTCCCGAAAACAGGAAGCAGCTGTTCTCAGGTCCCTCCCGAAATCTGGAAGCAGCTGTTCTCAGGTCCTTCCCGGAAACAGGAAGCAGCTGTTCTCTGGTCCTTCCCGAAAACTGGAAGCAGCTGTTCTCAGTTCCCTCACGAAAACAGGAAGCAGCAGTTCTCAGGTCCCTCCCGAAAACAGGAAGCAGCTGTTCTCAGGTCCCTCCCGAAAACAGGAAGCAGCTGTTCTCAGGTCCCTCCCGTAAACAGGAAGCAACTGTTCTCAGGTCCTTCCTGAAAACAGGAAGCAGCTGTTCTCAGGTCCTTCCCGAAAACAGGAACCAACTGTTCTCAGGTCCTTCCCGAAAACTGGAAGCATCTCTTCTCATGTCTTTCCCGAAAACAGAAAGCAGCTCTTCTCAGGTCTTTCCCGAAATCTGGAAGCAGCTCTTCTCAAGTCCTTCCCGAAAACAGGAAGCAGCTCTTCTCAGGTTCTTCCCGAAAACAGGAAGCAGCTCTTGTCAGGTCCTTCCCGAAAACAGGAAGCAGCTCTTCTCAGGTCCTTCCCGAAAACAGGAAGCAGCTCTTCTCAGGTCCTTCCCGAAAACAGGAAGCAGCTCTTCTCAGGTCCTTCCCGAAAACAGGAAGCAGCTCTTCTCAGGTCCTTCCCGAAAACAGGAAGCAGCTCTTCTCAGGTCCTTCCCGAAAACAGGAAGCAGCTCTTCTCAGGTCCTTCCCGAAAACAGGAAGCAGCTCTTCTCAGGTCCTTCCCGAAAACAGGAAGCAGCTGTTCTCAGGTCCTTCCCGAAAACAGGAACCAGCTCTTCTCAGGGCCTTCCCGAAAACAGGAAGCAGCTGTTCTCAGGTCCCTCCCGAAAACAGGAACCAGCTATTCTCAGGTCATTCCCGAAAACTGGAAGCAGCTCTTCTCAGGTCCTTCCCGAAAACAGGAAGCAGCTCTTCTCAGGTCCTTCCCGAAAACAGGAAGCAGCTCTTCTCAGTTCCTTCCCGAAAACAGGAAGCAGCTCTTCTCAGGTCCTTCCCGAAAACAGGAAGCAGCTGTTCTCTGGCCCCTCCCGAAAACTGGAAGTAGCAGTTCTCAGGTCCCTCCCGAAAACTGGAAGCAGCTGTTCTCAGGTCCCTCCCGAAAACAGGAAGCAGCTGTTCTCAGGTCCCTCCCGGAAACAGGACGCAGGTGTTCTCAGGTCCCTCCCGAAAACTGGAAGCAGCTGTTCTCAGGTCCCTCCCGAAAACAGGAAGCAGCTGTTCTCAGGTCCCTCCCGAAAACAGGAAGCAGCTGTTCTCAGGTCCCTCCCGAAAACTGGAAGCAGCTGTTCTCAGGTCCCTCCCGAAAACAGGAAGCAGCTGTTCTCAGGTCCCTCCCGAAAACAGGAAGCAGCTGTTCTCAGGTCCCTCCCGAAAACTGGAAGCAGCTGTTCTCAGGTCCGTCCCAAAAACTGGAAGCAGCTGTTCTCAGGTCCTTCCCGAAAACAGGAAGCAGCTGTTCTCAGGTCCTTCCCGAAAACTGGAAGCAGCTGTTCTCAGGTCCTTCCCAAAAACAGGAAGCAGCTGTTCTCATGTCCTTCCCGAAAACAGGAAGCAGCTCTTCTCAGGTCCTTCCCCAAAACAGGAAGCAGCTCTTCTCAGGTCCTTCCCGAAAACAGGAAGCAGCTCTTCTCAGGTCCTTCCCGAAAACAGGAAGCAGCTCTTCTCAGGTCCTTCCCAAAAACAGGAAGCAGCTCTTCTCAGGTCCTTCCCGAAAACAGGAAGCAGCTCTTCTCAGGACCTTCCCAAAAACAGGAAGCAACTGTTCTCATGTCCTTCCCGAAAACAGGAAGCAGCTCTTCTCAGGTCCTTCCCAAAAACAAGAAGCAGCTCTTCTCAGGTCCCTCCCGAAAACAGGAAGCAGCTCTTCTCAGGTCCCTCCCGAAAACAGGAAGCAGCTGTTCTCAGGTCCCTCCCGAAAACAGGAAGCAGCTGTTCTCAGGTCCCTCCCGAAAACAGGAAGCAGCTGTTCTCAGGTCCCTCCCGAAAACAGGAAGCAGCTGTTCTCAGGTCCCTCGCGAAAACAGGAAGCAGCTGTTCTCAGGTCCCTCCCGAAAACAGGAAGCAGCTGTTCTCAGGTCCCTCCCGAAAACAGGAAGCAGCTGTTCTCAGGTCCCTCCCGAAAACAGGAAGCAGCTGTTCTCAGGTCCCTCCCGAAAACAGGAAGCAGCTGTTCTCAGGTCCCTGCCGAAAACAGGAAGCAGCTGTTCTCAGGTCCCTCCCGAAAACAGGAAGCAGCTCTTCTCAGGTCCCTCCCGAAAACAGGAAGCAGCTCTTCTCAGGTCCCTCCCGAAAACAGGAAGCAGCTGTTCTCAGGTCCTTCCCGAAAACAGGAAGCAGCTTTTCTCAGGTCCTTCCCGAAAACTGGAAACAGCTGTTCTCAGGTCCTTCCCGAAAACAGGAAGCAGCTGTTCTCAGGTCCCTCCCGAAATCTGGAAGCAGCTGTTCTCAGGTCCTTCCCGGAAACAGGAAGCAGCTGTTCTCTGGTCCTTCCCGAAAACTGGAAGCAGCTGTTCTCAGTTCCCTCACGAAAACAGGAAGCAGCAGTTCTCAGGTCCCTCCCGAAAACAGGAAGCAGCTGTTCTCAGGTCCCTCCCGAAAACAGGAAGCAGCTGTTCTCAGGTCCCTCCCGTAAACAGGAAGCAACTGTTCTCAGGTCCTTCCTGAAAACAGGAAGCAGCTGTTCTCAGATCCTTCCCGAAAACTGGAAGCATCTGTTCTCAGGTCCTTCCAGAAAACTGGAAGCAGCTGTTCTCAGGTCCTTCCCGAAAACAGGAAGCTGCTGTTCTCTGGCCCCTCCCGAAAACTGGAAGTAGCAGTTCTCAGGTCCCTCCCGAAAACTGGAAGCAGCTGTTCTCAGGTCCCTCCCGAAAACAGGAAGCAGCTGTTCTCAGGTCCCTCCCGGAAACAGGAAGCAGCTGTTCTCAGGTCCCTCCCGAAAACTGGAAGCAGCTGTTCTCAGGTCCCTCCCGAAAACAGGAAGCAGCTGTTCTCAGGTCCCTCCCGAAAACAGGAAGCAGCTGTTCTCAGGTCCATCCCGAAAACAGGAAGCAGCTATTCTCAGGTCCCTCCCGAAAACTGGAAGCAGCTGTTCTCAGGTCCGTCCCAAAAACTGGAAGCAGCTGTTCTCAGGTCCTTCCCGAAAACAGGAAGCAGCTGTTCTCAGGTCCTTCCCGAAAACTGATAGCAGCTGTTCTCAGGTCCTTCCCAAAAACAGGAAGCAGCTGTTCTCATGTGCTTCCCGAAAACAGGAAGCAGCTCTTCTCAGGTCCTTCCCCAAAACAGGAAGCAGCTCTTCTCAGGTCCTTCCCGAAAACAGGAAGCAGCTGTTCTCTGGCCCCTCCCGAAAACTGGAAGTAGCATTTCTCAGGTCCCTCCCGAAAACAGGAAGCAGCTGTTCTCAGGTCCCTCCCGAAAAAAGGAAGCAGCTGTTCTCAGGTCCCTCCCGAAAACAGGAAGCAGCTGTTCTCAGGTCCCTCGCGAAAACAGGAAGCAGCTCTTCTCAGTTCCCTCCCGAAAACAGGAAGCAGCTCTTCTCAGGTCCTTCCCAAAAACAGGAAGCAGCTCTTCTCAGGTCCTTCCCGAAAACAGGAAGCAGCTCTTCTCAGGTCCTTACCAAAAACAGGAAGCAGCTCTTCTCAGGTCCTTCCCGAAAACAGGAAGCAGCTCTTCTCAGGTCCCTCCCAAAAACAGGAAGCAGCTGTTCTCAGGTCCCTCCTGAAAACAGGAAGCAGCTGTTCTCAGGTCCCTCCCGAAAACAGGAAGCAGCTGTTCTCAGGTCCCTGCCGAAAACAGGAAGCAGCTGTTCTCAGGTCCCTCCCGAATACAGGAAGCAGCTCTTCTCAGGTCCTTCCCGAAAACAGGAAGCAGCTCTTCTCAGGTCCTTCCCGAAAACAGGAAGCAGCTCTTCTCAGGTCCCTCCCGAAAACAGGAAGCAGCTGTTCTCAGGTCCTTCCCGAAAACTGGAAGAAGCTGTTCTCAGGTCCTTCCCGAAAACAGGAACCAGCTGTTCTCAGGTCCTTCCCGAAAACAGCAAGCAGCTGTTCTCAGGTCCTTCCCGAAAACAGGAAGCAGCTCTTCTCAGGTCCTTCCCGAAAACAGGAAGCAGCTGTTCTCAGGTCATTCCCGAAAACTGGAAGCAGCTGTTCTCAGGTCACTCCCGAAAACAGGAAGCAGCTGTTCTCACGTCCCTCCCGAAAACAGGAAGCAGGTGTTCTCAGGTCCCTCCCGAAAACAGGAAGCAGCTGTTCTCAGGTCCCTCCCGAAAACAGGAAGCAGCTGTTCTAACGTCCCTCCCGAAAACAGGAAGCAGTTGTTCTCAGGTCCCTCCCGAAAACAGGAAGCAGCTGTTCTCAGGTCCCTCCCGAAAACAGGAAGCAGCTGTTCTCAGGTCCTTCCCGAAAACAGGAAGCATCTGTTCTCAGGTCCTTCCCGAAAACAGGAAGCTCAGGTCCTTCCCGAAATCTGGAAGCAGCTGTTCTCAGGTCCTTCCCGAAAACTGGAGGCAGCTCTTCTCAGGTCCTTCCCGAAATCTGGAAGCAGCTGTTTTCAGGTCCTTCCCGAAAACAGGAAGCAGCTGTTCTCAGGTCCTTCCCGAAAACTGGAGGCAGCTCTTCTCAGGTCCCTCCCGAAAACAGGAAGCAGCTCTTCTCAGGTCCCTCCCGAAAACAGGAAGCAGCTGTTCTCAGGTCCCTCCCGAAAACAGGAAGCAGCTGTTCTCAGGTCCCTCCCGAAAACAGGAAGCAGCTGTTCTCAGGTCCCTCCCGAAAACAGGAAGCAGCTGTTCTCAGGTCCCTCGCGAAAACAGGAAGCAGCTGTTCTCAGGTCCCTCCCGAAAACAGGAAGCAGCTGTTCTCAGGTCCCTCCCGAAAACAGGAAGCAGCTGTTCTCAGGTCCCTCCCGAAAACAGGAAGCAGCTGTTCTCAGGTCCCTCCCGAAAACAGGAAGCAGCTGTTCTCAGGTCCCTGCCGAAAACAGGAAGCAGCTGTTCTCAGGTCCCTCCCGAAAACAGGAAGCAGCTCTTCTCAGGTCCCTCCCGAAAACAGGAAGCAGCTCTTCTCAGGTCCCTCCCGAAAACAGGAAGCAGCTGTTCTCAGGTCCTTCCCGAAAACAGGAAGCAGCTTTTCTCAGGTCCTTCCCGAAAACTGGAAACAGCTGTTCTCAGGTCCTTCCCGAAAACAGTAAGCAGCTGTTCTCAGGTCCCTCCCGAAATCTGGAAGCAGCTGTTCTCAGGTCCTTCCCGGAAACAGGAAGCAGCTGTTCTCTGGTCCTTCCCGAAAACTGGAAGCAGCTGTTCTCAGGTCCCTCACGAAAACAGGAAGCAGCAGTTCACAGGTCCCTCCCGAAAACAGGAAGCAGCTGTTCTCAGGTCCCTCCCGAAAACAGGAAGCAGCTGTTCTCAGGTCCCTCCCGTAAACAGGAAGCAACTGTTCTCAGGTCCTTCCTGAAAACAGGAAGCAGCTGTTCTCAGATCCTTCCCGAAAACTGGAAGCATCTGTTCTCAGATCCTTCCAGAAAACTGGAAGCAGCTGTTCTCAGGTCCTTCCCGAAAACAGGAAGCTGCTGTTCTCTGGCCCCTCCCGAAAACTGGAAGTAGCAGTTTTCAGGTCCCTCCCGAAAACTGGAAGTAGCTGTTCTCAGGTCCCTCCCGAAAACAGGAAGCAGCTGTTCTCAGGTCCCTCCCGGAAACAGGAAGCAGCTGTTCTCAGGTCCCTCCCGAAAACTGGAAGCAGCTGTTCTCAGGTCCCTCCCGAAAACAGGAAGCAGCTGTTCTCAGGTCCCTCCCGAAAACAGGAAGCAGCTGTTCTCAGGTCCCTCCCGAAAACAGGAAGCAGCTATTCTCAGGTCCCTCCCGAAAACTGGAAGCAGCTGTTCTCAGGTCCGTCCCAAAAACTGGAAGCAGCTGTTCTCAGGTCCTTCCCGAAAACAGGAAGCAGCTGTTCTCAGGTCCTTCCCGAAAACTGGAAGCAGCTGTTCTCAGGTCCTTCCCAAAAACAGGAAGCAGCTGTTCTCATGTGCTTCCCGAAAACAGGAAGCAGCTCTTCTCAGGTCCTTCCCCAAAACAGGAAGCAGCTCTTCTCAGGTCCTTCCCGAAAACAGGAAGCAGCTGTTCTCTGGCCCCTCCCGAAAACTGGAAGTAGCAGTTCTAAGGTCCCTCCCGAAAACTGGAAGCAGCTGTTCTCAGGTCCTTCCCGAAAACAGGAAGCAGCTGTTCTGAGGTCCCTCCCGAAAACAGGAAGCAGCTGTTCTCAGGTCCCTCCCGAAAACAGGAAGCAGCTGTTCTCAGGTCCCTCCCGAAAACAGGAAGCAGCTGTTCTCAGGTCCCTCCCGAAAACAGGAAGCAGCTGTTCTCAGGTCCCTCCCGAAAACAGGAAGCAGCTGTTCTCAGGTCCCTCCCGAAAACTGGAAGCAGCTGTTCTCAGGTCCGTCCCAAAAACTGGAAGTAGCTATTCTCAGGTCCTTCCCGAAAACAGGAAGCAGCTGTTCTCAGGTCCTTCCCGAAAACTGGAAGCAGCTCTTCTCAGGTCCTTCCCAAAAACAGGAAGCAGCTGTTCTCATGTCCTTCCCGAAAACAGGAAGCAGCTCTTCTCAGGTCCTTCCCCAAAACAGGAAGCAGCTCTTCTCAGGTCCTTCCCGAAAACAGGAAGCAGCTCTTCTCAGGTCCTTCCCGAAAACAGGAAGCAGCTCTTCTCAGGTCCTTCCCAAAAACAGGAAGCAGCTCTTCTCAGGTCCTTCCCGAAAACAGGAAGCAGCTCTTCTCAGGACCTTCCCAAAAACAGGAAGCAACTGTTCTCATGTCCTTCCCGAAAACAGGAAGCAGCTCTTCTCAGGTCCGTCCCGAAAACAGGGAGCAGCTCTTCTCAGGTCCCTCCCGAAAACAGGGAGCAGCTGTTCTCAGGTCCTTCCCCAAAACAGGAAGCAGCTGTTCTCAGGTCCTTCCCCAAAACAGGAAGCAGCTCTTCTCAGGTCCTTCCCGAAAACAGGAAGCAGCTCTTCTCAGGTCCTTCCCGAAAACAGGAAGCAGCTCTTCTCAGGTCCTTCCCAAAAACAGGAAGCAGCTCTTCTCAGGTCCTTCCCGAAAACAGGAAGCAGCTCTTCTCAGGACCTTCCCAAAAACAGGAAGCAACTGTTCTCATGTCCTTCCCGAAAACAGGAAGCAGCTCTTCTCAGGTCCTTCCCAAAAACAAGAAGCAGCTGTTCTCAGGTCCCTCCCGAAAACTGGAAGCAGCTGTTCTCAGGTCCGTCCCAAAAACTGGAAGCAGCTGTTCTCAGGTCCTTCCCGAAAACAGGAAGCAGCTGTTCTCAGGTCCTTCCCGAAAACTGATAGCAGCTGTTCTCAGGTCCTTCCCAAAAACAGGAAGCAGCTGTTCTCATGTGCTTCCCGAAAACAGGAAGCAGCTCTTCTCAGGTCCTTCCCCAAAACAGGAAGCAGCTCTTCTCAGGTCCTTCCCGAAAACAGGAAGCAGCTGTTCTCTGGCCCCTCCCGAAAACTGGAAGTAGCATTTCTCAGGTCCCTCCCGAAAACAGGAAGCAGCTGTTCTCAGGTCCCTCCCGAAAAAAGGAAGCAGCTGTTCTCAGGTCCCTCCCGAAAACAGGAAGCAGCTGTTCTCAGGTCCCTCGCGAAAACAGGAAGCAGCTCTTCTCAGTTCCCTCCCGAAAACAGGAAGCAGCTCTTCTCAGGTCCTTCCCAAAAACAGGAAGCAGCTCTTCTCAGGTCCTTCCCGAAAACAGGAAGCAGCTCTTCTCAGGTCCTTACCAAAAACAGGAAGCAGCTCTTCTCAGGTCCTTCCCGAAAACAGGAAGCAGCTCTTCTCAGGTCCCTCCCAAAAACAGGAAGCAGCTGTTCTCAGGTCCCTCCTGAAAACAGGAAGCAGCTGTTCTCAGGTCCCTCCCGAAAACAGGAAGCAGCTGTTCTCAGGTCCCTGCCGAAAACAGGAAGCAGCTGTTCTCAGGTCCCTCCCGAAAACAGGAAGCAGCTCTTCTCAGGTCCTTCCCGAAAACAGGAAGCAGCTCTTCTCAGGTCCTTCCCGAAAACAGGAAGCAGCTCTTCTCAGGTCCCTCCCGAAAACAGGAAGCAGCTGTTCTCAGGTCCTTCCCGAAAACTGGAAGAAGCTGTTCTCAGGTCCTTCCCGAAAACAGGAACCAGCTGTTCTCAGGTCCTTCCCGAAAACAGCAAGCAGCTGTTCTCAGGTCCTTCCCGAAAACAGGAAGCAGCTCTTCTCAGGTCCTTCCCGAAAACAGGAAGCAGCTGTTCTCAGGTCATTCCCGAAAACTGGAAGCAGCTGTTCTCAGGTCACTCCCGAAAACAGGAAGCAGCTGTTCTCAGGTCCCTCCCGAAAACAGGAAGCAGGTGTTCTCAGGTCCCTCCCGAAAACAGGAAGCAGCTGTTCTCAGGTCCCTCCCGAAAACAGGAAGCAGCTGTTCTAACGTCCCTCCCGAAAACAGGAAGCAGTTGTTCTCAGGTCCCTCCCGAAAACAGGAAGCAGCTGTTCTCAGGTCCCTCCCGAAAACAGGAAGCAGCTGTTCTCAGGTCCTTCCCGAAAACAGGAAGCATCTGTTCTCAGGTCCTTCCCGAAAACAGGAAGCTCAGGTCCTTCCCGAAATCTGGAAGCAGCTGTTCTCAGGTCCTTCCCAAAAACAGGAAGCAGCTGTTCTCTGGTCCTTCCCGAAATCTGGAAGCAGCTGTTTTCAGGTCCTTCCCGAAAACAGGAAGCAGCTGTTCTCAGGTCCTTCCCGAAAACTGGAGGCAGCTCTTCTCAGGTCCCTCCCGAAAACAGGAAGCAGCTCTTCTCAGGTCCCTCCCGAAAACAGGAAGCAGCTGTTCTCAGGTCCCTCCCGAAAACAGGAAGCAGCTGTTCTCAGGTCCCTCCCGAAAACAGGAAGCAGCTGTTCTCAGGTCCCTCCCGAAAACAGGAAGCAGCTGTTCTCAGGTCCCTCGCGAAAACAGGAAGCAGCTGTTCTCAGGTCCCTCCCGAAAACAGGAAGCAGCTGTTCTCAGGTCCCTCCCGAAAACAGGAAGCAGCTGTTCTCAGGTCCCTCACGAAAACAGGAAGCAGCTGTTCTCAGGTCCCTCCCGAAAACAGGAAGCAGCTGTTCTCAGGTCCCTGCCGAAAACAGGAAGCAGCTGTTCTCAGGTCCCTCCCGAAAACAGGAAGCAGCTCTTCTCAGGTCCCTCCCGAAAACAGGAAGCAGCTCTTCTCAGGTCCCTCCCGAAAACAGGAAGCAGCTGTTCTCAGGTCCTTCCCGAAAACAGGAAGCAGCTTTTCTCAGGTCCTTCCCGAAAACTGGAAACAGCTGTTCTCAGGTCCTTCCCGAAAACAGTAAGCAGCTGTTCTCAGGTCCCTCCCGAAATCTGGAAGCAGCTGTTCTCAGGTCCTTCCCGGAAACAGGAAGCAGCTGTTCTCTGGTCCTTCCCGAAAACTGGAAGCAGCTGTTCTCAGGTCCCTCACGAAAACAGGAAGCAGCAGTTCACAGGTCCCTCCCGAAAACAGGAAGCAGCTGTTCTCAGGTCCCTCCCGAAAACAGGAAGCAGCTGTTCTCAGGTCCCTCCCGTAAACAGGAAGCAACTGTTCTCAGGTCCTTCCTGAAAACAGGAAGCAGCTGTTCTCAGATCCTTCCCGAAAACTGGAAGCATCTGTTCTCAGATCCTTCCAGAAAACTGGAAGCAGCTGTTCTCAGGTCCTTCCCGAAAACAGGAAGCTGCTGTTCTCTGGCCCCTCCCGAAAACTGGAAGTAGCAGTTTTCAGGTCCCTCCCGAAAACTGGAAGTAGCTGTTCTCAGGTCCCTCCCGAAAACAGGAAGCAGCTGTTCTCAGGTCCCTCCCGGAAACAGGAAGCAGCTGTTCTCAGGTCCCTCCCGAAAACTGGAAGCAGCTGTTCTCAGGTCCCTCCCGAAAACAGGAAGCAGCTGTTCTCAGGTCCCTCCCGAAAACAGGAAGCAGCTGTTCTCAGGTCCCTCCCGAAAACAGGAAGCAGCTATTCTCAGGTCCCTCCCGAAAACTGGAAGCAGCTGTTCTCAGGTCCGTCCCAAAAACTGGAAGCAGCTGTTCTCAGGTCCTTCCCGAAAACAGGAAGCAGCTGTTCTCAGGTCCTTCCCGAAAACTGGAAGCAGCTGTTCTCAGGTCCTTCCCAAAAACAGGAAGCAGCTGTTCTCATGTGCTTCCCGAAAACAGGAAGCAGCTCTTCTCAGGTCCTTCCCCAAAACAGGAAGCAGCTCTTCTCAGGTCCTTCCCGAAAACAGGAAGCAGCTGTTCTCTGGCCCCTCCCGAAAACTGGAAGTAGCAGTTCTAAGGTCCCTCCCGAAAACTGGAAGCAGCTGTTCTCAGGTCCTTCCCGAAAACAGGAAGCAGCTGTTCTGAGGTCCCTCCCGAAAACAGGAAGCAGCTGTTCTCAGGTCCCTCCCGAAAACAGGAAGCAGCTGTTCTCAGGTCCCTCCCGAAAACAGGAAGCAGCTGTTCTCAGGTCCCTCCCGAAAACAGGAAGCAGCTGTTCTCAGGTCCCTCCCGAAAACAGGAAGCAGCTGTTCTCAGGTCCCTCCCGAAAACTGGAAGCAGCTGTTCTCAGGTCCGTCCCAAAAACTGGAAGTAGCTATTCTCAGGTCCTTCCCGAAAACAGGAAGCAGCTGTTCTCAGGTCCTTCCCGAAAACTGGAAGCAGCTCTTCTCAGGTCCTTCCCAAAAACAGGAAGCAGCTGTTCTCATGTCCTTCCCGAAAACAGGAAGCAGCTCTTCTCAGGTCCTTCCCCAAAACAGGAAGCAGCTCTTCTCAGGTACTTCCCGAAAACAGGAAGCAGCTCTTCTCAGGTCCTTCCCGAAAACAGGAAGCAGCTCTTCTCAGGTCCTTCCCAAAAACAGGAAGCAGCTCTTCTCAGGTCCTTCCCGAAAACAGGAAGCAGCTCTTCTCAGGACCTTCCCAAAAACAGGAAGCAACTGTTCTCATGTCCTTCCCGAAAACAGGAAGCAGCTCTTCTCAGGTCCGTCCCGAAAACAGGGAGCAGCTCTTCTCAGGTCCCTCCCGAAAACAGGGAGCAGCTGTTCTCAGGTCCTTCCCCAAAACAGGAAGCAGCTGTTCTCAGGTCCTTCCCCAAAACAGGAAGCAGCTCTTCTCAGGTCCTTCCCGAAAACAGGAAGCAGCTCTTCTCAGGTCCTTCCCGAAAACAGGAAGCAGCTCTTCTCAGGTCCTTCCCAAAAACAGGAAGCAGCTCTTCTCAGGTCCTTCCCGAAAACAGGAAGCAGCTCTTCTCAGGACCTTCCCAAAAACAGGAAGCAACTGTTCTCATGTCCTTCCCGAAAACAGGAAGCAGCTCTTCTCAGGTCCTTCCCAAAAACAAGAAGCAGCTGTTCTCAGGTCCCTCCCGAAAACTGGAAGCAGCTGTTCTCAGGTCCGTCCCGAAAACAGGAAGCAGCTGTTCTCAGGTCCATCCCGAAAACTGGAAGCAGCTGTTCTCAGGTCCTTCCCGAAAACTGGAAGCATCTCTTCTCATGTCTTTCCCGAAAACAGAAAGCAGCTCTTCTCAGGTCCTTCCCGAAAACAGGAAACAGCTCTTCTCAGGTCCTTCCCGAAAACAGGAATCAGCTCTTCTCAGGTCCTTCCCGAAAACAGGAAGCAGCTCTTCTCAAGCCCTTCCCGAAAACAGGAAGCTGCTCTTCTCAGGTCCTTCCCGAAAACAGGAAGCAGCTCTTCTCAGGTCCTTCCTGAAAACAGGAAGCAGCTGTTCTCAGATCCTTCCCGAAAATTGGAAGCATCTGTTCTCAGGTCCTTCCCGAAAACAGGAAGCTCAGGTCCTTCCCGAAATCTGGAAGCAGCTGTTCTCAGGTCCTTCCCGAAAACTGGAGGCAGCTCTTCTCAGGTCCTTCCCGAAATCTGGAAGCAGCTGTTTTCAGGTCCTTCCCGAAAACAGGAAGCAGCTGTTCTCAGGTCCTTCCCGAAAACTGGAGGCAGCTCTTCTCAGGTCCCTCCCGAAAACAGGAAGCAGCTCTTCTCAGGTCCCTCCCGAAAACAGGAAGCAGCTGTTCTCAGGTCCCTCCCGAAAACAGGAAGCAGCTGTTCTCAGGTCCCTCGCGAAAACAGGAAGCAGCTGTTCTCAGGTCCCTCCCGAAAACAGGAAGCAGCTGTTCTCAGGTCCCTCCCGAAAACAGGAAGCAGCTGTTCTCAGGTCCCTCCCGAAAACAGGAAGCAGCTGTTCTCAGGTCCCTCCCGAAAACAGGAAGCAGCTGTTCTCAGGTCCCTGCCGAAAACAGGAAGCAGCTGTTCTCAGGTCCCTCCCGAAAACAGGAAGCAGCTCTTCTCAGGTCCCTCCCGAAAACAGGAAGCAGCTCTTCTCAGGTCCCTCCCGAAAACAGGAAGCAGCTGTTCTCAGGTCCTTCCCGAAAACAGGAAGCAGCTTTTCTCAGGTCCTTCCCGAAAACTGGAAACAGCTGTTCTCAGGTCCTTCCCGAAAACAGGAAGCAGCTGTTCTCAGGTCCCTCCCGAAATCTGGAAGCAGCTGTTCTCAGGTCCTTCCCGGAAACAGGAAGCAGCTGTTCTCTGGTCCTTCCCGAAAACTGGAAGCAGCTGTTCTCAGTTCCCTCACGAAAACAGGAAGCAGCAGTTCTCAGGTCCCTCCCGAAAACAGGAAGCAGCTGTTCTCAGGTCCCTCCCGAAAACAGGAAGCAGCTGTTCTCAGGTCCCTCCCGTAAACAGGAAGCAACTGTTCTCAGGTCCTTCCTGAAAACAGGAAGCAGCTGTTCTCAGGTCCTTCCCGAAAACAGGAACCAACTGTTCTCAGGTCCTTCCCGAAAACTGGAAGCATCTCTTCTCATGTCTTTCCCGAAAACAGAAAGCAGCTCTTCTCAGGTCTTTCCCGAAATCTGGAAGCAGCTCTTCTCAAGTCCTTCCCGAAAACAGGAAGCAGCTCTTCTCAGGTTCTTCCCGAAAACAGGAAGCAGCTCTTGTCAGGTCCTTCCCGAAAACAGGAAGCAGCTCTTCTCAGGTCCTTCCCGAAAACAGGAAGCAGCTCTTCTCAGGTCCTTCCCGAAAACAGGAAGCAGCTCTTCTCAGGTCCTTCCCGAAAACAGGAAGCAGCTCTTCTCAGGTCCTTCCCGAAAACAGGAAGCAGCTCTTCTCAGGTCCTTCCCGAAAACAGGAAGCAGCTCTTCTCAGGTCCTTCCCGAAAACAGGAAGCAGCTCTTCTCAGGTCCTTCCCGAAAACAGGAAGCAGCTGTTCTCGGGTCCTTCCCGAAAACAGGAACCAGCTCTTCTCAGGGCCTTCCCGAAAACAGGAAGCAGCTGTTCTCAGGTCCCTCCCGAAAACAGGAACCAGCTATTCTCAGGTCATTCCCGAAAACTGGAAGCAGCTCTTCTCAGGTCCTTCCCGAAAACAGGAAGCAGCTCTTCTCAGGTCCTTCCCGAAAACAGGAAGCAGCTCTTCTCAGTTCCTTCCCGAAAACAGGAAGCAGCTCTTCTCAGGTCCTTCCCGAAAACAGGAAGCAGCTGTTCTCTGGCCCCTCCCGAAAACTGGAAGTAGCAGTTCTCAGGTCCCTCCCGAAAACTGGAAGCAGCTGTTCTCAGGTCCCTCCCGAAAACAGGAAGCAGCTGTTCTCAGGTCCCTCCCGGAAACAGGACGCAGGTGTTCTCAGGTCCCTCCCGAAAACTGGAAGCAGCTGTTCTCAGGTCCCTCCCGAAAACAGGAAGCAGCTGTTCTCAGGTCCCTCCCGAAAACAGGAAGCAGCTGTTCTCAGGTCCCTCCCGAAAACTGGAAGCAGCTGTTCTCAGGTCCCTCCCGAAAACAGGAAGCAGCTGTTCTCAGGTCCCTCCCGAAAACAGGAAGCAGCTGTTCTCAGGTCCCTCCCGAAAACTGGAAGCAGCTGTTCTCAGGTCCGTCCCAAAAACTGGAAGCAGCTGTTCTCAGGTCCTTCCCGAAAACAGGAAGCAGCTGTTCTCAGGTCCTTCCCGAAAACTGGAAGCAGCTGTTCTCAGGTCCTTCCCAAAAACAGGAAGCAGCTGTTCTCATGTCCTTCCCGAAAACAGGAAGCAGCTCTTCTCAGGTCCTTCCCCAAAACAGGAAGCAGCTCTTCTCAGGTCCTTCCCGAAAACAGGAAGCAGCTCTTCTCAGGTCCTTCCCGAAAACAGGAAGCAGCTCTTCTCAGGTCCTTCCCAAAAACAGGAAGCAGCTCTTCTCAGGTCCTTCCCGAAAACAGGAAGCAGCTCTTCTCAGGACCTTCCCAAAAACAGGAAGCAACTGTTCTCATGTCCTTCCCGAAAACAGGAAGCAGCTCTTCTCAGGTCCTTCCCAAAAACAAGAAGCAGCTCTTCTCAGGTCCCTCCCGAAAACAGGAAGCAGCTCTTCTCAGGTCCCTCCCGAAAACAGGAAGCAGCTGTTCTCAGGTCCCTCCCGAAAACAGGAAGCAGCTGTTCTCAGGTCCCTCCCGAAAACAGGAAGCAGCTGTTCTCAGGTCCCTCCCGAAAACAGGAAGCAGCTGTTCTCAGGTCCCTCGCGAAAACAGGAAGCAGCTGTTCTCAGGTCCCTCCCGAAAACAGGAAGCAGCTGTTCTCAGGTCCCTCCCGAAAACAGGAAGCAGCTGTTCTCAGGTCCCTCCCGAAAACAGGAAGCAGCTGTTCTCAGGTCCCTCCCGAAAACAGGAAGCAGCTGTTCTCAGGTCCCTGCCGAAAACAGGAAGCAGCTGTTCTCAGGTCCCTCCCGAAAACAGGAAGCAGCTCTTCTCAGGTCCCTCCCGAAAACAGGAAGCAGCTCTTCTCAGGTCCCTCCCGAAAACAGGAAGCAGCTGTTCTCAGGTCCTTCCCGAAAACAGGAAGCAGCTTTTCTCAGGTCCTTCCCGAAAACTGGAAACAGCTGTTCTCAGGTCCTTCCCGAAAACAGGAAGCAGCTGTTCTCAGGTCCCTCCCGAAATCTGGAAGCAGCTGTTCTCAGGTCCTTCCCGGAAACAGGAAGCAGCTGTTCTCTGGTCCTTCCCGAAAACTGGAAGCAGCTGTTCTCAGTTCCCTCACGAAAACAGGAAGCAGCAGTTCTCAGGTCCCTCCCGAAAACAGGAAGCAGCTGTTCTCAGGTCCCTCCCGAAAACAGGAAGCAGCTGTTCTCAGGTCCCTCCCGTAAACAGGAAGCAACTGTTCTCAGGTCCTTCCTGAAAACAGGAAGCAGCTGTTCTCAGATCCTTCCCGAAAACTGGAAGCATCTGTTCTCAGGTCCTTCCAGAAAACTGGAAGCAGCTGTTCTCAGGTCCTTCCCGAAAACAGGAAGCTGCTGTTCTCTGGCCCCTCCCGAAAACTGGAAGTAGCAGTTCTCAGGTCCCTCCCGAAAACTGGAAGCAGCTGTTCTCAGGTCCCTCCCGAAAACAGGAAGCAGCTGTTCTCAGGTCCCTCCCGGAAACAGGAAGCAGCTGTTCTCAGGTCCCTCCCGAAAACTGGAAGCAGCTGTTCTCAGGTCCCTCCCGAAAACAGGAAGCAGCTGTTCTCAGGTCCCTCCCGAAAACAGGAAGCAGCTGTTCTCAGGTCCATCCCGAAAACAGGAAGCAGCTATTCTCAGGTCCCTCCCGAAAACTGGAAGCAGCTGTTCTCAGGTCCGTCCCAAAAACTGGAAGCAGCTGTTCTCAGGTCCTTCCCGAAAACAGGAAGCAGCTGTTCTCAGGTCCTTCCCGAAAACTGATAGCAGCTGTTCTCAGGTCCTTCCCAAAAACAGGAAGCAGCTGTTCTCATGTGCTTCCCGAAAACAGGAAGCAGCTCTTCTCAGGTCCTTCCCCAAAACAGGAAGCAGCTCTTCTCAGGTCCTTCCCGAAAACAGGAAGCAGCTGTTCTCTGGCCCCTCCCGAAACCTGGAAGTAGCATTTCTCAGGTCCCTCCCGAAAACAGGAAGCAGCTGTTCTCAGGTCCCTCCCGAAAAAAGGAAGCAGCTGTTCTCAGGTCCCTCCCGAAAACAGGAAGCAGCTGTTCTCAGGTCCCTCGCGAAAACAGGAAGCAGCTCTTCTCAGTTCCCTCCCGAAAACAGGAAGCAGCTCTTCTCAGGTCCTTCCCAAAAACAGGAAGCAGCTCTTCTCAGGTCCTTCCCGAAAACAGGAAGCAGCTCTTCTCAGGTCCTTACCAAAAACAGGAAGCAGCTCTTCTCAGGTCCTTCCCGAAAACAGGAAGCAGCTCTTCTCAGGTCCCTCCCAAAAACAGGAAGCAGCTGTTCTCAGGTCCCTCCTGAAAACAGGAAGCAGCTGTTCTCAGGTCCCTCCCGAAAACAGGAAGCAGCTGTTCTCAGGTCCCTGCCGAAAACAGGAAGCAGCTGTTCTCAGGTCCCTCCCGAATACAGGAAGCAGCTCTTCTCAGGTCCTTCCCGAAAACAGGAAGCAGCTCTTCTCAGGTCCTTCCCGAAAACAGGAAGCAGCTCTTCTCAGGTCCCTCCCGAAAACAGGAAGCAGCTGTTCTCAGGTCCTTCCCGAAAACTGGAAGAAGCTGTTCTCAGGTCCTTCCCGAAAACAGGAACCAGCTGTTCTCAGGTCCTTCCCGAAAACAGCAAGCAGCTGTTCTCAGGTCCTTCCCGAAAACAGGAAGCAGCTCTTCTCAGGTCCTTCCCGAAAACAGGAAGCAGCTGTTCTCAGGTCATTCCCGAAAACTGGAAGCAGCTGTTCTCAGGTCACTCCCGAAAACAGGAAGCAGCTGTTCTCACGTCCCTCCCGAAAACAGGAAGCAGGTGTTCTCAGGTCCCTCCCGAAAACAGGAAGCAGCTGTTCTCAGGTCCCTCCCGAAAACAGGAAGCAGCTGTTCTAACGTCCCTCCCGAAAACAGGAAGCAGTTGTTCTCAGGTCCCTCCCGAAAACAGGAAGCAGCTGTTCTCAGGTCCCTCCCGAAAACAGGAAGCAGCTGTTCTCAGGTCCTTCCCGAAAACAGGAAGCATCTGTTCTCAGGTCCTTCCCGAAAACAGGAAGCTCAGGTCCTTCCCGAAATCTGGAAGCAGCTGTTCTCAGGTCCTTCCCGAAAACTGGAGGCAGCTCTTCTCAGGTCCTTCCCGAAATCTGGAAGCAGCTGTTTTCAGGTCCTTCCCGAAAACAGGAAGCAGCTGTTCTCAGGTCCTTCCCGAAAACTGGAGGCAGCTCTTCTCAGGTCCCTCCCGAAAACAGGAAGCAGCTCTTCTCAGGTCCCTCCCGAAAACAGGAAGCAGCTGTTCTCAGGTCCCTCCCGAAAACAGGAAGCAGCTGTTCTCAGGTCCCTCCCGAAAACAGGAAGCAGCTGTTCTCAGGTCCCTCCCGAAAACAGGAAGCAGCTGTTCTCAGGTCCCTCGCGAAAACAGGAAGCAGCTGTTCTCAGGTCCCTCCCGAAAACAGGAAGCAGCTGTTCTCAGGTCCCTCCCGAAAACAGGAAGCAGCTGTTCTCAGGTCCCTCCCGAAAACAGGAAGCAGCTGTTCTCAGGTCCCTCCCGAAAACAGGAAGCAGCTGTTCTCAGGTCCCTGCCGAAAACAGGAAGCAGCTGTTCTCAGGTCCCTCCCGAAAACAGGAAGCAGCTCTTCTCAGGTCCCTCCCGAAAACAGGAAGCAGCTCTTCTCAGGTCCCTCCCGAAAACAGGAAGCAGCTGTTCTCAGGTCCTTCCCGAAAACAGGAAGCAGCTTTTCTCAGGTCCTTCCCGAAAACTGGAAACAGCTGTTCTCAGATCCTTCCCGAAAACTGGAAGCATCTGTTCTCAGATCCTTCCAGAAAACTGGAAGCAGCTGTTCTCAGGTCCTTCCCGAAAACAGGAAGCTGCTGTTCTCTGGCCCCTCCCGAAAACTGGAAGTAGCAGTTTTCAGGTCCCTCCCGAAAACTGGAAGTAGCTGTTCTCAGGTCCCTCCCGAAAACAGGAAGCAGCTGTTCTCAGGTCCCTCCCGGAAACAGGAAGCAGCTGTTCTCAGGTCCCTCCCGAAAACTGGAAGCAGCTGTTCTCAGGTCCCTCCCGAAAACAGGAAGCAGCTGTTCTCAGGTCCCTCCCGAAAACAGGAAGCAGCTGTTCTCAGGTCCCTCCCGAAAACAGGAAGCAGCTATTCTCAGGTCCCTCCCGAAAACTGGAAGCAGCTGTTCTCAGGTCCGTCCCAAAAACTGGAAGCAGCTGTTCTCAGGTCCTTCCCGAAAACAGGAAGCAGCTGTTCTCAGGTCCTTCCCGAAAACTGGAAGCAGCTGTTCTCAGGTCCTTCCCAAAAACAGGAAGCAGCTGTTCTCATGTGCTTCCCGAAAACAGGAAGCAGCTCTTCTCAGGTCCTTCCCCAAAACAGGAAGCAGCTCTTCTCAGGTCCTTCCCGAAAACAGGAAGCAGCTGTTCTCTGGCCCCTCCCGAAAACTGGAAGTAGCAGTTCTAAGGTCCCTCCCGAAAACTGGAAGCAGCTGTTCTCAGGTCCTTCCCGAAAACAGGAAGCAGCTGTTCTGAGGTCCCTCCCGAAAACAGGAAGCAGCTGTTCTCAGGTCCCTCCCGAAAACAGGAAGCAGCTGTTCTCAGGTCCCTCCCGAAAACAGGAAGCAGCTGTTCTCAGGTCCCTCCCGAAAACAGGAAGCAGCTGTTCTCAGGTCCCTCCCGAAAACAGGAAGCAGCTGTTCTCAGGTCCCTCCCGAAAACTGGAAGCAGCTGTTCTCAGGTCCGTCCCAAAAACTGGAAGTAGCTATTCTCAGGTCCTTCCCGAAAACAGGAAGCAGCTGTTCTCAGGTCCTTCCCGAAAACTGGAAGCAGCTCTTCTCAGGTCCTTCCCAAAAACAGGAAGCAGCTGTTCTCATGTCCTTCCCGAAAACAGGAAGCAGCTCTTCTCAGGTCCTTCCCCAAAACAGGAAGCAGCTCTTCTCAGGTCCTTCCCGAAAACAGGAAGCAGCTCTTCTCAGGTCCTTCCCGAAAACAGGAAGCAGCTCTTCTCAGGTCCTTCCCAAAAACAGGAAGCAGCTCTTCTCAGGTCCTTCCCGAAAACAGGAAGCAGCTCTTCTCAGGACCTTCCCAAAAACAGGAAGCAACTGTTCTCATGTCCTTCCCGAAAACAGGAAGCAGCTCTTCTCAGGTCCGTCCCGAAAACAGGGAGCAGCTCTTCTCAGGTCCCTCCCGAAAACAGGGAGCAGCTGTTCTCAGGTCCTTCCCCAAAACAGGAAGCAGCTGTTCTCAGGTCCTTCCCCAAAACAGGAAGCAGCTCTTCTCAGGTCCTTCCCGAAAACAGGAAGCAGCTCTTCTCAGGTCCTTCCCGAAAACAGGAAGCAGCTCTTCTCAGGTCCTTCCCAAAAACAGGAAGCAGCTCTTCTCAGGTCCTTCCCGAAAACAGGAAGCAGCTCTTCTCAGGACCTTCCCAAAAACAGGAAGCAACTGTTCTCATGTCCTTCCCGAAAACAGGAAGCAGCTCTTCTCAGGTCCTTCCCAAAAACAAGAAGCAGCTGTTCTCAGGTCCCTCCCGAAAACTGGAAGCAGCTGTTCTCAGGTCCGTCCCAAAAACTGGAAGCAGCTGTTCTCAGGTCCTTCCCGAAAACAGGAAGCAGCTGTTCTCAGGTCCTTCCCGAAAACTGATAGCAGCTGTTCTCAGGTCCTTCCCAAAAACAGGAAGCAGCTGTTCTCATGTGCTTCCCGAAAACAGGAAGCAGCTCTTCTCAGGTCCTTCCCCAAAACAGGAAGCAGCTCTTCTCAGGTCCTTCCCGAAAACAGGAAGCAGCTGTTCTCTGGCCCCTCCCGAAAACTGGAAGTAGCATTTCTCAGGTCCCTCCCGAAAACAGGAAGCAGCTGTTCTCAGGTCCCTCCCGAAAAAAGGAAGCAGCTGTTCTCAGGTCCCTCCCGAAAACAGGAAGCAGCTGTTCTCAGGTCCCTCGCGAAAACAGGAAGCAGCTCTTCTCAGTTCCCTCCCGAAAACAGGAAGCAGCTCTTCTCAGGTCCTTCCCAAAAACAGGAAGCAGCTCTTCTCAGGTCCTTCCCGAAAACAGGAAGCAGCTCTTCTCAGGTCCTTACCAAAAACAGGAAGCAGCTCTTCTCAGGTCCTTCCCGAAAACAGGAAGCAGCTCTTCTCAGGTCCCTCCCAAAAACAGGAAGCAGCTGTTCTCAGGTCCCTCCTGAAAACAGGAAGCAGCTGTTCTCAGGTCCCTCCCGAAAACAGGAAGCAGCTGTTCTCAGGTCCCTGCCGAAAACAGGAAGCAGCTGTTCTCAGGTCCCTCCCGAAAACAGGAAGCAGCTCTTCTCAGGTCCTTCCCGAAAACAGGAAGCAGCTCTTCTCAGGTCCTTCCCGAAAACAGGAAGCAGCTCTTCTCAGGTCCCTCCCGAAAACAGGAAGCAGCTGTTCTCAGGTCCTTCCCGAAAACTGGAAGAAGCTGTTCTCAGGTCCTTCCCGAAAACAGGAACCAGCTGTTCTCAGGTCCTTCCCGAAAACAGCAAGCAGCTGTTCTCAGGTCCTTCCCGAAAACAGGAAGCAGCTCTTCTCAGGTCCTTCCCGAAAACAGGAAGCAGCTGTTCTCAGGTCATTCCCGAAAACTGGAAGCAGCTGTTCTCAGGTCACTCCCGAAAACAGGAAGCAGCTGTTCTCAGGTCCCTCCCGAAAACAGGAAGCAGGTGTTCTCAGGTCCCTCCCGAAAACAGGAAGCAGCTGTTCTCAGGTCCCTCCCGAAAACAGGAAGCAGCTGTTCTAACGTCCCTCCCGAAAACAGGAAGCAGTTGTTCTCAGGTCCCTCCCGAAAACAGGAAGCAGCTGTTCTCAGGTCCCTCCCGAAAACAGGAAGCAGCTGTTCTCAGGTCCTTCCCGAAAACAGGAAGCATCTGTTCTCAGGTCCTTCCCGAAAACAGGAAGCTCAGGTCCTTCCCGAAATCTGGAAGCAGCTGTTCTCAGGTCCTTCCCAAAAACAGGAAGCAGCTGTTCTCTGGTCCTTCCCGAAATCTGGAAGCAGCTGTTTTCAGGTCCTTCCCGAAAACAGGAAGCAGCTGTTCTCAGGTCCTTCCCGAAAACTGGAGGCAGCTCTTCTCAGGTCCCTCCCGAAAACAGGAAGCAGCTCTTCTCAGGTCCCTCCCGAAAACAGGAAGCAGCTGTTCTCAGGTCCCTCCCGAAAACAGGAAGCAGCTGTTCTCAGGTCCCTCCCGAAAACAGGAAGCAGCTGTTCTCAGGTCCCTCCCGAAAACAGGAAGCAGCTGTTCTCAGGTCCCTCGCGAAAACAGGAAGCAGCTGTTCTCAGGTCCCTCCCGAAAACAGGAAGCAGCTGTTCTCAGGTCCCTCCCGAAAACAGGAAGCAGCTGTTCTCAGGTCCCTCACGAAAACAGGAAGCAGCTGTTCTCAGGTCCCTCCCGAAAACAGGAAGCAGCTGTTCTCAGGTCCCTGCCGAAAACAGGAAGCAGCTGTTCTCAGGTCCCTCCCGAAAACAGGAAGCAGCTCTTCTCAGGTCCCTCCCGAAAACAGGAAGCAGCTCTTCTCAGGTCCCTCCCGAAAACAGGAAGCAGCTGTTCTCAGGTCCTTCCCGAAAACAGGAAGCAGCTTTTCTCAGGTCCTTCCCGAAAACTGGAAACAGCTGTTCTCAGGTCCTTCCCGAAAACAGTAAGCAGCTGTTCTCAGGTCCCTCCCGAAATCTGGAAGCAGCTGTTCTCAGGTCCTTCCCGGAAACAGGAAGCAGCTGTTCTCTGGTCCTTCCCGAAAACTGGAAGCAGCTGTTCTCAGGTCCCTCACGAAAACAGGAAGCAGCAGTTCACAGGTCCCTCCCGAAAACAGGAAGCAGCTGTTCTCAGGTCCCTCCCGAAAACAGGAAGCAGCTGTTCTCAGGTCCCTCCCGTAAACAGGAAGCAACTGTTCTCAGGTCCTTCCTGAAAACAGGAAGCAGCTGTTCTCAGATCCTTCCCGAAAACTGGAAGCATCTGTTCTCAGATCCTTCCAGAAAACTGGAAGCAGCTGTTCTCAGGTCCTTCCCGAAAACAGGAAGCTGCTGTTCTCTGGCCCCTCCCGAAAACTGGAAGTAGCAGTTTTCAGGTCCCTCCCGAAAACTGGAAGTAGCTGTTCTCAGGTCCCTCCCGAAAACAGGAAGCAGCTGTTCTCAGGTCCCTCCCGGAAACAGGAAGCAGCTGTTCTCAGGTCCCTCCCGAAAACTGGAAGCAGCTGTTCTCAGGTCCCTCCCGAAAACAGGAAGCAGCTGTTCTCAGGTCCCTCCCGAAAACAGGAAGCAGCTGTTCTCAGGTCCCTCCCGAAAACAGGAAGCAGCTATTCTCAGGTCCCTCCCGAAAACTGGAAGCAGCTGTTCTCAGGTCCGTCCCAAAAACTGGAAGCAGCTGTTCTCAGGTCCTTCCCGAAAACAGGAAGCAGCTGTTCTCAGGTCCTTCCCGAAAACTGGAAGCAGCTGTTCTCAGGTCCTTCCCAAAAACAGGAAGCAGCTGTTCTCATGTGCTTCCCGAAAACAGGAAGCAGCTCTTCTCAGGTCCTTCCCCAAAACAGGAAGCAGCTCTTCTCAGGTCCTTCCCGAAAACAGGAAGCAGCTGTTCTCTGGCCCCTCCCGAAAACTGGAAGTAGCAGTTCTAAGGTCCCTCCCGAAAACTGGAAGCAGCTGTTCTCAGGTCCTTCCCGAAAACAGGAAGCAGCTGTTCTGAGGTCCCTCCCGAAAACAGGAAGCAGCTGTTCTCAGGTCCCTCCCGAAAACAGGAAGCAGCTGTTCTCAGGTCCCTCCCGAAAACAGGAAGCAGCTGTTCTCAGGTCCCTCCCGAAAACAGGAAGCAGCTGTTCTCAGGTCCCTCCCGAAAACAGGAAGCAGCTGTTCTCAGGTCCCTCCCGAAAACTGGAAGCAGCTGTTCTCAGGTCCGTCCCAAAAACTGGAAGTAGCTATTCTCAGGTCCTTCCCGAAAACAGGAAGCAGCTGTTCTCAGGTCCTTCCCGAAAACTGGAAGCAGCTCTTCTCAGGTCCTTCCCAAAAACAGGAAGCAGCTGTTCTCATGTCCTTCCCGAAAACAGGAAGCAGCTCTTCTCAGGTCCTTCCCCAAAACAGGAAGCAGCTCTTCTCAGGTCCTTCCCGAAAACAGGAAGCAGCTCTTCTCAGGTCCTTCCCGAAAACAGGAAGCAGCTCTTCTCAGGTCCTTCCCAAAAACAGGAAGCAGCTCTTCTCAGGTCCTTCCCGAAAACAGGAAGCAGCTCTTCTCAGGACCTTCCCAAAAACAGGAAGCAACTGTTCTCATGTCCTTCCCGAAAACAGGAAGCAGCTCTTCTCAGGTCCGTCCCGAAAACAGGGAGCAGCTCTTCTCAGGTCCCTCCCGAAAACAGGGAGCAGCTGTTCTCAGGTCCTTCCCCAAAACAGGAAGCAGCTGTTCTCAGGTCCTTCCCCAAAACAGGAAGCAGCTCTTCTCAGGTCCTTCCCGAAAACAGGAAGCAGCTCTTCTCAGGTCCTTCCCGAAAACAGGAAGCAGCTCTTCTCAGGTCCTTCCCAAAAACAGGAAGCAGCTCTTCTCAGGTCCTTCCCGAAAACAGGAAGCAGCTCTTCTCAGGACCTTCCCAAAAACAGGAAGCAACTGTTCTCATGTCCTTCCCGAAAACAGGAAGCAGCTCTTCTCAGGTCCTTCCCAAAAACAAGAAGCAGCTGTTCTCACGTCCCTCCCGAAAACTGGAAGCAGCTGTTCTCAGGTCCGTCCCGAAAACAGGAAGCAGCTGTTCTCAGGTCCATCCCGAAAACTGGAAGCAGCTGTTCTCAGGTCCTTCCCGAAAACTGGAAGCATCTCTTCTCATGTCTTTCCCGAAAACAGAAAGCAGCTCTTCTCAGGTCCTTCCCGAAAACAGGAAACAGCTCTTCTCAGGTCCTTCCCGAAAACAGGAATCAGCTCTTCTCAGGTCCTTCCCGAAAACAGGAAGCAGCTCTTCTCAAGCCCTTCCCGAAAACAGGAAGCTGCTCTTCTCAGGTCCTTCCCGAAAACAGGAAGCAGCTCTTCTCAGGTCCTTCCCGAAAACAGGAAGCAGCTGTTCTCAGATCCTTCCCGATAACAGGAAGCAGCTCTTCTCAGGTCCTTCCCGAAAACAGGAAGCAGCTCTTCTCAGGTCCTTCCCGAAATCTGGAAGCAGCTGTTCTCAGGTCCTTCCCGAAAACAGGAAGCAGCTGTTCTCAGGTCCTTCCCGAAAACAGGAAGCATCTCTTCTCATGTCTTTCCCGAAAACAGAAAGCAGCTCTTCTCAGGTCCTTCCCGAAAACAGGAAGCAGCTCTTCTCAGGTCCTTCCCGAAAACAGGAATCAGCTCTTCTCAGGTCCTTCCCGAAATCTGGAAGCAGCTCTTCTCAAGTCCTTCCCGAAAACAGGAAGCAGCTCTTCTCAGGTTCTTCCCGAAAACAGGAAGCAGCTCTTCTCAGGTCCTTCCCAAAAACAGGAAGCAGCTCTTCTCAGGTCCTTCCCGAAAACAGGAAGCAGCTCTTCTCAGGTCCTTCCCAAAAACAGGAAGCAGCTCTTCTCAGGTCCTTCCCGAAAACAGGAAGCAGCTCTTCTCAGGTCCTTCCCGAAAACAGGAAGCAGCTCTTCTCAGGTCCTTCCCGAAAACAGGAAGCAGCTCTTCTCAGGTCCTTCCCGAAAACAGGAAGCAGCTCTTCTCAGGTCCCTCCCAAAAACAGGAAGCAGCTGTTCTCAGGTCCCTCCTGAAAACAGGAAGCAGCTGTTCTCAGGTCCCTCCCGAAAACAGGAAGCAGCTGTTCTCAGGTCCCTGCCGAAAACAGGAAGCAGCTGTTCTCAGGTCCCTCCCGAAAACAGGAAGCAGCTCTTCTCAGGTCCTTCCCGAAAACAGGAAGCAGCTCTTCTCAGGTCCTTCCCGAAAACAGGAAGCAGCTGTTCTCAGGTCCCTCCCGAAAACAGGAAGCAGCTGTTCTCAGGTCCTTCCCGAAAACTGGAAGAAGCTGTTCTCAGGTCCTTCCCGAAAACAGGAACCAGCTGTTCTCAGGTCCTTCCCGAAAACAGCAAGCAGCTGTTCTCAGGTCCTTCCCGAAAACAGGAAGCAGCTCTTCTCAGGTCCTTCCCGAAAACAGGAAGCAGCTGTTCTCAGGTCATTCCCGAAAACTGGAAGCAGCTGTTCTCAGGTCACTCACGAAAACAGGAAGCAGCTGTTCTCAGGTCCCTCCCGAAAACAGGAAGCAGGTGTTCTCAGGTCCCTCCCGAAAACAGGAAGCAGCTGTTCTCAGGTCCCTCCCGAAAACAGGAAGCAGCTGTTCTAAGGTCCCTCCCGAAAACAGGAAGCAGCTGTTCTCAGGTCCCTCCCGAAAACAGGAAGCAGCTGTTCTCAGGTCCCTCCCGAAAACAGGAAGCAGCTGTTCTCAGGTCCTTCCCGAAAACAGGAAGCATCTGTTCTCAGGTCCTTCCCGAAAACAGGAAGCTCAGGTCCTTCCCGAAATCTGGAAGCAGCTGTTCTCAGGTCCTTCCCGAAAACTGGAGGCAGCTCTTCTCAGGTCCTTCCCGAAATCTGGAAGCAGCTGTTTTCAGGTCCTTCCCGAAAACAGGAAGCAGCTGTTCTCAGGTCCTTCCCGAAAACAGGAAGCAGCTGTTCGCAGGTCCTTCCCAAAAACTGGAAGCAGCTGTTCTCAGGTCCTTCCCGAAAACAGGAAGCAGCTGTTCTCAGGTCCTTCCCGAAAACAGGAAGCAGCTGTTCTCAGGCCCCTCCCGAAAACTGGAAGCAGCAGTTCTCAGGTCCTTCCCAAAAACAGGAAGCAGCTGTTCTCAGGTCCTTCCCGAAAACAGGAAGCAGCTATTCTCAGGTCCTTCCCGAAAACAGGAAGCAGCTCTTCTCAGGTCCTTCCCGAAAACAGGAAGCAGCTCTTCTCAGGTCCTTCCCGAAAACTGGAAGCAGCTCTTCTCAGGTCCTTCCCGAAATCTGGAAGCAACTGTTTTCAGGTCCTTCCCGAAAACAGGAAGCAGCTGTTCTCAGGTCCTTCCTGAAAACAGGAAGCAGCACTTCTCAGGTCCTTCCCGAAATCTGGAAGCAGCTGTTCTCAGGTCCCTTCCGAAAACAGGAAGCAGCTGTTCTCAGGTCCTTCCTGAAAACAGGAAGCAGCACTTCTCAGGTCCTTCCCGAAATCTGGAAGCAGCTGTTCTCAGGTCCCTTCCGAAAACAGGAAGCAGCTCTTCTCAGGTCCTTCCCGAAAACAGGAAGCAGCTCTTCTCAGGACCTTCCCAAAAACAGGAAGCAACTGTTCTCATGTCCTTCCCGAAAACAGGAAGCAGCTCTTCTCAGGTCCTTCCCAAAAACAAGAAGCAGCTGTTCTCAGGTCCCTCCCGAAAACTGGAAGCAGCTGTTCTCAGGTCCGTCCCGAAAACAGGAAGCAGCTGTTCTCAGGTCCATCCCGAAAACTGGAAGCAGCTGTTCTCAGGTCCTTCCCGAAAACTGGAAGCATCTCTTCTCATGTCTTTCCCGAAAACAGAAAGCAGCTCTTCTCAGGTCCTTCCCGAAAACAGGAAACAGCTCTTCTCAGGTCCTTCCCGAAAACAGGAATCAGCTCTTCTCAGGTCCTTCCCGAAAACAGGAAGCAGCTCTTCTCAAGCCCTTCCCGAAAACAGGAAGCTGCTCTTCTCAGGTCCCTCCCGAAAACAGGAAGCAGCTGTTCTCAGGTCCCTGCCGAAAACAGGAAGCAGCTGTTCTCAGGTCCCTCCCGAAAACAGGAAGCAGCTCTTCTCAGGTCCTTCCCGAAAACAGGAAGCAGCTCTTCTCAGGTCCTTCCCGAAAACAGGAAGCAGCTGTTCTCAGGTCCCTCCCGAAAACAGGAAGCAGCTGTTCTCAGGTCCTTCCCGAAAACTGGAAGAAGCTGTTCTCAGGTCCTTCCCGAAAACAGGAACCAGCTGTTCTCAGGTCCTTCCCGAAAACAGCAAGCAGCTGTTCTCAGGTCCTTCCCGAAAACAGGAAGCAGCTCTTCTCAGGTCCTTCCCGAAAACAGGAAGCAGCTGTTCTCAGGTCATTCCCGAAAACTGGAAGCAGCTGTTCTCAGGTCACTCACGAAAACAGGAAGCAGCTGTTCTCAGGTCCCTCCCGAAAACAGGAAGCAGGTGTTCTCAGGTCCCTCCCGAAAACAGGAAGCAGCTGTTCTCAGGTCCCTCCCGAAAACAGGAAGCAGCTGTTCTAAGGTCCCTCCCGAAAACAGGAAGCAGCTGTTCTCAGGTCCCTCCCGAAAACAGGAAGCAGCTGTTCTCAGGTCCCTCCCGAAAACAGGAAGCAGCTGTTCTCAGGTCCTTCCCGAAAACAGGAAGCATCTGTTCTCAGGTCCTTCCCGAAAACAGGAAGCTCAGGTCCTTCCCGAAATCTGGAAGCAGCTGTTCTCAGGTCCTTCCCGAAAACTGGAGGCAGCTCTTCTCAGGTCCTTCCCGAAATCTGGAAGCAGCTGTTTTCAGGTCCTTCCCGAAAACAGGAAGCAGCTGTTCTCAGGTCCTTCCCGAAAACAGGAAGCAGCTGTTCGCAGGTCCTTCCCAAAAACTGGAAGCAGCTGTTCTCAGGTCCTTCCCGAAAACAGGAAGCAGCTGTTCTCAGGTCCTTCCCGAAAACAGGAAGCAGCTGTTCTCAGGCCCCTCCCGAAAACTGGAAGCAGCAGTTCTCAGGTCCTTCCCAAAAACAGGAAGCAGCTGTTCTCAGGTCCTTCCCGAAAACAGGAAGCAGCTATTCTCAGGTCCTTCCCGAAAACAGGAAGCAGCTCTTCTCAGGTCCTTCCCGAAAACAGGAAGCAGCTCTTCTCAGGTCCTTCCCGAAAACTGGAAGCAGCTCTTCTCAGGTCCTTCCCGAAATCTGGAAGCAACTGTTTTCAGGTCCTTCCCGAAAAGAGGAAGCAGCTGTTCTCAGGTCCTTCCTGAAAACAGGAAGCAGCACTTCTCAGGTCCTTCCCGAAATCTGGAAGCAGCTGTTCTCAGGTCCCTTCCGAAAACAGGAAGCAGCTGTTCTCAGGTCCCTCCCGAAAACAGGAAGCAGCTGTTCTCAGGTCCCTCCCGAAAACAGGAAGCAGCTGTTCTCAGGCCCCTCCCGAAAACAGGAAGCAGCTGGTCTCAGGTCCCTCCCGAAAACAGGAAGCAGCTGTTCTCAGGTCCCTCCCGAAAAAAGGAAGCAGCTGTTCTCAGGTCCCTCCCGAAAACAGGAAGCAGCTGTTCTCAGGTCCCTCGCGAAAACAGGAAGCAGCTCTTCTCAGTTCCCTCCCGAAAACAGGAAGCAGCTCTTCTGAGGTCCTTCCAGAAAACAGGAAGCAGCTGTTCTCAGGTTCTTCCCGAAAACAGGAAGCAGCTGTTCTCAGGTGCTTCCCGAAATCTGGAAGCAGCTCTTCTCAGGTCCCTCCCGAAAACAGGAAGCAGCTCTTCTCACATCCCTCCCGAAAACAGGAAGCAGCTCTTCTCAGGTCCCTCCCGAAAACAGGAAGCAGCTGTTCTCAGGTCCGTCCCGAAAACAGGAAGCAGCTGTTCTCAGGTCCTTCTCGAAAACAGGAAGCAGCTGTTCTCAGGTCCTTCCCAAAAACAGGAAGCAGCTATTCTCAGGTCCTTCCCGAAATCTGGAAGCAGCTGTTCTCAGGTCCTTCCCGAAAACAGGAAGCAGCTGTTCTCAGGTCCTTCCCGAAAACTGTAAGCAGCTCTTCTCAGGTCCTTCCCGAAATCTGGAAGCAGCTGTTTTCAGGTCCTTCCCGAAAACAGGAAGCAGCTGTTCTCAGGTCCTTCCCGAAAACAGGAAGCAGCTGTTCGTAGGTCCTTCCCGAAAACTGGAAGGAGCTGTTCTCAGGTCCTTCCCGAAAACAGGAAGCAGCTGTTCTCAGGTCCTTCCCGAAAACAGGAAGCAGCTGTTCTCAGGCCCCTCCCGAAAACTGGAAGCAGCAGTTCTCAGGTCCTTCCCGAAAACAGGAAGCAGCTGTTCTCAGGTCCTTCCCGAAAACTGGAAGCAGCTCTTCTCAGGTCCTTCCCGAAAACAGGAAGCAGCTCTTCTCAGATCCTTCCCGAAATCTGGAAGGAGCTCTTCTCAGGTCCTTCCCGAAAACAGGAAGCAGATCTTCTCAGGTCCTTCCCGGAATCTGGAAGCAGCTCTTCTCAGGTCCTTCCCGAAAACAGGAAGCAGCTGTTCTCAGGTCCTTCCCGAAAACTGGAAGCATCTCTTCTCATGTCTTTCCCGAAAACAGAAAGCAGCTCTTCTCAGGTCCTTCCCGAAAACAGGAAACAGCTCTTCTCAGGTCCTTCCCGAAAACAGGAATCAGTTATTCTCAGGTCCTTCCCGAAATATGGAAGCAGCTCTTCTCAAGTCCTTCCGGAAAACAGGAAGCAGCTCTTCTTAGGTCCTTCCCGAAAACAGGAAGCAGCTCTTCTCAGGTCCTTCCCGAAATCTGGAAGCAGCTCTTCTCAGGTCTTTCCCGAAAACAGGAAGCAGCTCTTCTCAGGTCCTTCCCGAAAACAAGAAGCAGCTCTTCTCAGGTCCTTCCCGAAAACAGGAAGCAGCTGTCCTCAGGTCCTTCCCGAAAACAGGAAGCAGCTCTTTTCAGTTCCTTCCCGAAAACTGGAAGCAGCTCTTCTCAGGTCCTTCCCGAAATCTGGAAGCAGCTGTTTTCAGGTCCTTCCCGAAAACAGGAAGCAGCTGTTCTCAGGTCCTTCCCGAAAACAGGAAGCAGCTGTTCTCAGGTCCTTCCCGAAAACTGGAAGCATCTCTTCTCAGGTCTTTCCTGAAAACAGAAAGCAGCTTTTCTCAGGTCCTTCCCGAAAACAGGAAGCAGCTCTTCTCAGGTCCTTCCCGAAAACAGGAAGCAGCTGTTCTCAGGTCCCTCCCAAAAACAGGAAGCAGCTGTTCTCAAGTCCCTCCCGAAAACAGGAAGAATCTCTTCTCAGGTCCTTCCCGAAAACAGGTAGCAGCTCTTCTCAGGTCCTTTCCGAAAACAGGAAGCAGCTCTTCTCAGGTCCTTCCCGAAAATAGGAAGCATCTCTTCTCAGGTCCTTCCCGAAAACAGGAAGCAGCTGTTCTCAGGTCCTTCCCAAAAACAGGAGGCATCTCTTCTCAGGTCCTTCCCGAAAACAGGAAGCAGCTCTTCTCAGGTCCTTCCCGAAAACAGGAACCAGCTCTTCTCAGGTCCTTCCCGAAAACAGGAAGCAGCTCTTCTCAGGTCCTTCCCGAAAACAGGAAGCAGTTCTTCTCAGGTCCTTCCCGAAAACAGGAAGCAGCTCTTCTCAGGTCCTTCACGAAATCTGGAAGCAGCTGTTTGCAGGTCCTTCCCGAAAACAGGAAGCAGCTGTTCTCAGGTCCTTCCCGAACTCTGGAAGCATCTCTTCTCATGTCTTTCCCGAAAACAGTAAGCAGCTCTTCTCAGGTCCTTCCCGAAAACAGGAAGCAGCTCTTCTCAGGTCCTTCCCGAAAACAGGAAGCAGCTCTTCTCAGGTCCTTCCCGAAAACAGGAAGCAGCTCTTCTCAGGTCCTTCCCGAAAACAGGAAACAGCTCTTCTCAGGTCCTTCCCGAAAACAGATATCAGCTCTTCTCAGGTCCTTCCCGAAATCTGCAAGCAGCTCTTCTCTAGTCCTTCCCGAAAACAGGAAGCAGCTCTTCTCAGGTCCTTCCCGAAAACAGGAAGCAGCTCTTCTCAGGTCCTTCCCGAAATCTGGAAGCAGCTCTTCTCAGGTCTTTCCCGAAAACAGGAAGCAGCTCTTCTCAGGTCCTTCCCGAAAACAAGAAGCAGCTCTTCTCAGGTCCTTCCCGAAAACAGGAAGCAGCTGTCCTCAGGTCCTTCCCGAAAACAGGAAGCAGCTCTTCTCAGTTCCTTCCCGAAAACTGGAAGCAGCTCTTCTCAGGTCCTTCCCGAAATCTGAAAGCAGCTGTTTTCAGGTCCTTCCCGAAAACAGGAAGCAGCTGTTCTCAGGTCCTTCCCGAAAACAGGAAGCAGCTGTTCTCAGGTCCTTCCCGAAAACTGGAAGCATCTCTTCTCAGGTCTTTCCTGAAAACAGAAAGCAGCTCTTCTCAGGTCCTTCCCGAAAACAGGAAGCAGCTCTTCTCAGGTCCTTCCCGAAAACAGGAAGCAGCTGTTCTCAGGTCCCTCCCAAAAACAGGAAGCAGCTGTCCTCAAGTCCCTCCCGAAAACAGGAAGAATCTCTTCTCAGGTCCTTCCCGAAAACAGGTAGCATCTCTTCTCAGGTCCTTCCCGAAAACAGGAAGCAGCTGTTCTCAGGTCCTTCCCAAAAACAGGAGGCATCTCTTCTCAGGTCCTTCCCGAAAACAGGAAGCAGCTCTTCTCAGGTCCTTCCCGAAAACAGGAACCAGCTCTTCTCAGGTCCTTCCCGAAAACAGGAAGCAGCTATTCTCAGGTCCTTCCCGAAAACAGGAAGCAGCTGTTATCAGGTACTTTCCGAAAACAGGAAGCAGCTGTTCTAAGGTCCTTCCCAAAAACAGGAAGCAGCTGTTCTCAGGTCCTTCCCGAAAACTGGAACCAGCTGTTCTCAGGTGCCTCCCGAAAACAGGAAGCAGCTGTTCTCAGGTCCTTCCAGAAAACAGGAAGCAGCTGTTCTCAGGTCCTTCCCGAAAACAGGAAGCAGCTGTTCTCAGGTGCTTCCCGAAATCTGGAAGCAGCTGTTCGCAGGTCCCTCCCGAAAACAGGAAGCAGCTCTTCTCAGGTCCCTCCCAAAAACAGGAAGCAGCTCTTCTCAGGTCCTTCCAGAAAACAGGAAGCAGCTGTTCTCAGGTCCTTCCCGAAAACTGGAAGAAGCTGTTATCAGGTCCTTCCCGAAAACAGGAACCAGCTGTTCTCAGGTCCTTCCCGAAAACAGCAAGCAGCTCTTCTCAGGTCCTTCCCGAAAACAGGAAGCAGCTCTTCTCAAGTCCTTCCCGAAAACAGGAAGCAGCTGTTCTCAGGTCCTTCCCGAAAACTGGAAGCATCTCTTCTCATGTCTTTCCCGAAAACAGAAAGCAGCTCTTCTCAGGTCCTTCCCGAAAAGAGGAAGCAGCTCTTCTCAGGTCACTCCCGAAAACAGGAAGCAGCTGTTCTCAGGTCCCTCCCAAAAACAGGAAGCAGCTGTTCTCAAGTCCCTCCCGAAAACAGGAAAAATCTCTTCTCAGGTCCTTCCCGAAAACAGGAAGCAGCTCTTCTCAGGTCCTTCCCGAAAACAGGAAGCAGCTCTTCTCAGGTCCTTCCCGAAAATAGGAAGCATCTCTTCTCAGGTCCTTCCCGAAAACAGGAAGCAGCTGTTCTCAGGTCCTTCCCAAAAACAGGAGGCATCTCTTCTCAGGTCCTTCCCGAAAACAGGAAGCAGCTCTTCTCAGGTCCTTCCCGAAAACAGGAACCAGCTCTTCTCAGGTCCTTCCCAAAAACAGGAAGCAGCTGTTCTCAGGTCCTTCCCGAAAACAGGAAGCAGCTCTTCTCAGGTCCCTCCCGAAAACAGGAAGCAGCTGTTCTCAGGTCCCTCCCGAAAACAGGAATCAGCTGTTCTCAGGTCCCTCCCGAAAACAGGAAGCAGCTGTTCTCAGGTCCTTCCCGAAAACTGGAAGCAGCTGTTCTCAGGTCCTTCCCGAAAACAGGAAGCAGCTGTTCTCAGGTCCCTCCCGAAATCTGGAAGCAGCTGTTCTCATGTCCTTCCTGAAATCTGGAAGCAGCTGTTCTCAGGTCCTTCCCGAAAACAGGAAGCAGCTCTTCTCAGGTCCTTCCCGAAAACAGGAAGCAGCTCTTCTCAGGTCCTGCCCGAAAACAGGAAGCAGCTGTTCTAAGGTCCTTCCAGAAAACAGGAAGCAGCTGTTCTCAGGTCCTTTCCGAAAACTGGAACCAGCTGTTCTCAGGTCCTTCCCGAAAACAGGAAGCAGCTCTTCTCAGGTCCTTCCCGAAAACTGGAAGCAGCTCTTCTCAGGTCCTTCCCGAAATCTGGAAGCAGCTGTTTTCAGGTCCTTCCCGAAAACAGGAAGCAGCTGTTCTCAGGTCCTTCCCGAAAACAGGAAGCAGCTGTTCTCAGGTCCTTCCCGAAAACTGGAAGCATCTCTTCTCAGGTCTTTCCTGAAAACAGAAAGCAGCTCTTCTCAGGTCCTTCCCGAAAACAGGAAGCAGCTCTTCTCAGGTCCTTCCCGAAAACAGGAAGCAGCTGTTCTCAGGTCCCTCCCAAAAACAGGAAGCAGCTGTTCTCAAGTCCCTCCCGAAAACAGGAAGAATCTCTTCTCAGGTCCTTCCCGAAAACAGGTAGCATCTCTTCTCAGGTCCTTCCCGAAAACAGGAAGCAGCTGTTCTCAGGTCCTTCCCAAATACAGGAGGCATCTCTTCTCAGGTCCTTCCCGAAAACAGGAAGCAGCTCTTCTCAGGTCCTTCCCGAAAACAGGAACCAGCTCTTCTCAGGTCCTTCCCGAAAACAGTAAGCAGCTGTTCTCAGGTCCCTCCCGAAATCTGGAAGCAGCTGTTCTCAGGTCCTTCCCGGAAACAGGAAGCAGCTGTTCTCTGGTCCTTCCCGAAAACTGGAAGCAGCTGTTCTCAGGTCCCTCACGAAAACAGGAAGCAGCAGTTCACAGGTCCCTCCCGAAAACAGGAAGCAGCTGTTCTCAGGTCCCTCCCGAAAACAGGAAGCAGCTGTTCTCAGGTCCCTCCCGTAAACAGGAAGCAACTGTTCTCAGGTCCTTCCTGAAAACAGGAAGCAGCTGTTCTCAGATCCTTCCCGAAAACTGGAAGCATCTGTTCTCAGATCCTTCCAGAAAACTGGAAGCAGCTGTTCTCAGGTCCTTCCCGAAAACAGGAAGCTGCTGTTCTCTGGCCCCTCCCGAAAACTGGAAGTAGCAGTTTTCAGGTCCCTCCCGAAAACTGGAAGTAGCTGTTCTCAGGTCCCTCCCGAAAACAGGAAGCAGCTGTTCTCAGGTCCCTCCCGGAAACAGGAAGCAGCTGTTCTCAGGTCCCTCCCGAAAACTGGAAGCAGCTGTTCTCAGGTCCCTCCCGAAAACAGGAAGCAGCTGTTCTCAGGTCCCTCCCGAAAACAGGAAGCAGCTGTTCTCAGGTCCCTCCCGAAAACAGGAAGCAGCTATTCTCAGGTCCCTCCCGAAAACTGGAAGCAGCTGTTCTCAGGTCCGTCCCAAAAACTGGAAGCAGCTGTTCTCAGGTCCTTCCCGAAAACAGGAAGCAGCTGTTCTCAGGTCCTTCCCGAAAACTGGAAGCAGCTGTTCTCAGGTCCTTCCCAAAAACAGGAAGCAGCTGTTCTCATGTGCTTCCCGAAAACAGGAAGCAGCTCTTCTCAGGTCCTTCCCCAAAACAGGAAGCAGCTCTTCTCAGGTCCTTCCCGAAAACAGGAAGCAGCTGTTCTCTGGCCCCTCCCGAAAACTGGAAGTAGCAGTTCTAAGGTCCCTCCCGAAAACTGGAAGCAGCTGTTCTCAGGTCCTTCCCGAAAACAGGAAGCAGCTGTTCTGAGGTCCCTCCCGAAAACAGGAAGCAGCTGTTCTCAGGTCCCTCCCGAAAACAGGAAGCAGCTGTTCTCAGGTCCCTCCCGAAAACAGGAAGCAGCTGTTCTCAGGTCCCTCCCGAAAACAGGAAGCAGCTGTTCTCAGGTCCCTCCCGAAAACAGGAAGCAGCTGTTCTCAGGTCCCTCCCGAAAACTGGAAGCAGCTGTTCTCAGGTCCGTCCCAAAAACTGGAAGTAGCTATTCTCAGGTCCTTCCCGAAAACAGGAAGCAGCTGTTCTCAGGTCCTTCCCGAAAACTGGAAGCAGCTCTTCTCAGGTCCTTCCCAAAAACAGGAAGCAGCTGTTCTCATGTCCTTCCCGAAAACAGGAAGCAGCTCTTCTCAGGTCCTTCCCCAAAACAGGAAGCAGCTCTTCTCAGGTCCTTCCCGAAAACAGGAAGCAGCTCTTCTCAGGTCCTTCCCGAAAACAGGAAGCAGCTCTTCTCAGGTCCTTCCCAAAAACAGGAAGCAGCTCTTCTCAGGTCCTTCCCGAAAACAGGAAGCAGCTCTTCTCAGGACCTTCCCAAAAACAGGAAGCAACTGTTCTCATGTCCTTCCCGAAAACAGGAAGCAGCTCTTCTCAGGTCCGTCCCGAAAACAGGGAGCAGCTCTTCTCAGGTCCCTCCCGAAAACAGGGAGCAGCTGTTCTCAGGTCCTTCCCCAAAACAGGAAGCAGCTGTTCTCAGGTCCTTCCCCAAAACAGGAAGCAGCTCTTCTCAGGTCCTTCCCGAAAACAGGAAGCAGCTCTTCTCAGGTCCTTCCCGAAAACAGGAAGCAGCTCTTCTCAGGTCCTTCCCAAAAACAGGAAGCAGCTCTTCTCAGGTCCTTCCCGAAAACAGGAAGCAGCTCTTCTCAGGACCTTCCCAAAAACAGGAAGCAACTGTTCTCATGTCCTTCCCGAAAACAGGAAGCAGCTCTTCTCAGGTCCTTCCCAAAAACAAGAAGCAGCTGTTCTCAGGTCCCTCCCGAAAACTGGAAGCAGCTGTTCTCAGGTCCGTCCCGAAAACAGGAAGCAGCTGTTCTCAGGTCCATCCCGAAAACTGGAAGCAGCTGTTCTCAGGTCCTTCCCGAAAACTGGAAGCATCTCTTCTCATGTCTTTCCCGAAAACAGAAAGCAGCTCTTCTCAGGTCCTTCCCGAAAACAGGAAACAGCTCTTCTCAGGTCCTTCCCGAAAACAGGAATCAGCTCTTCTCAGGTCCTTCCCGAAAACAGGAAGCAGCTCTTCTCAAGCCCTTCCCGAAAACAGGAAGCTGCTCTTCTCAGGTCCTTCCCGAAAACAGGAAGCAGCTCTTCTCAGGTCCTTCCCGAAAACAGGAAGCAGCTGTTCTCAGATCCTTCCCGATAACAGGAAGCAGCTCTTCTCAGGTCCTTCCCGAAAACAGGAAGCAGCTCTTCTCAGGTCCTTCCCGAAATCTGGAAGCAGCTGTTCTCAGGTCCTTCCCGAAAACAGGAAGCAGCTGTTCTCAGGTCCTTCCCGAAAACAGGAAGCATCTCTTCTCATGTCTTTCCCGAAAACAGAAAGCAGCTCTTCTCAGGTCCTTCCCGAAAACAGGAAGCAGCTCTTCTCAGGTCCTTCCCGAAATCTGGAAGCAGCTCTTCTCAAGTCCTTCCCGAAAACAGGAAGCAGCTCTTCTCAGGTTCTTCCCGAAAACAGGAAGCAGCTCTTCTCAGGTCCTTCCCAAAAACAGGAAGCAGCTCTTCTCAGGTCCTTCCCGAAAACAGGAAGCAGCTCTTCTCAGGTCCTTCCCAAAAACAGGAAGCAGCTCTTCTCAGGTCCTTCCCGAAAACAGGAAGCAGCTCTTCTCAGGTCCTTCCCGAAAACAGGAAGCAGCTCTTCTCAGGTCCTTCCCGAAAACAGGAAGCAGCTCTTCTCAGGTCCTTCCCGAAAACAGGAAGCAGCTCTTCTCAGGTCCCTCCCAAAAACAGGAAGCAGCTGTTCTCAGGTCCCTCCTGAAAACAGGAAGCAGCTGTTCTCAGGTCCCTCCCGAAAACAGGAAGCAGCTGTTCTCAGGTCCCTGCCGAAAACAGGAAGCAGCTGTTCTCAGGTCCCTCCCGAAAACAGGAAGCAGCTCTTCTCAGGTCCTTCCCGAAAACAGGAAGCAGCTCTTCTCAGGTCCTTCCCGAAAACAGGAAGCAGCTGTTCTCAGGTCCCTCCCGAAAACAGGAAGCAGCTGTTCTCAGGTCCTTCCCGAAAACTGGAAGAAGCTGTTCTCAGGTCCTTCCCGAAAACAGGAACCAGCTGTTCTCAGGTCCTTCCCGAAAACAGCAAGCAGCTGTTCTCAGGTCCTTCCCGAAAACAGGAAGCAGCTCTTCTCAGGTCCTTCCCGAAAACAGGAAGCAGCTGTTCTCAGGTCATTCCCGAAAACTGGAAGCAGCTGTTCTCAGGTCACTCACGAAAACAGGAAGCAGCTGTTCTCAGGTCCCTCCCGAAAACAGGAAGCAGGTGTTCTCAGGTCCCTCCCGAAAACAGGAAGCAGCTGTTCTCAGGTCCCTCCCGAAAACAGGAAGCAGCTGTTCTAAGGTCCCTCCCGAAAACAGGAAGCAGCTGTTCTCAGGTCCCTCCCGAAAACAGGAAGCAGCTGTTCTCAGGTCCCTCCCGAAAACAGGAAGCAGCTGTTCTCAGGTCCTTCCCGAAAACAGGAAGCATCTGTTCTCAGGTCCTTCCCGAAAACAGGAAGCTCAGGTCCTTCCCGAAATCTGGAAGCAGCTGTTTTCAGGTCCTTCCCGAAAACAGGAAGCAGCTGTTCTCAGGTCCTTCCCGAAAACTGGAGGCAGCTCTTCTCAGGTCCCTCCCGAAAACAGGAAGCAGCTCTTCTCAGGTCCCTCCCGAAAACAGGAAGCAGCTGTTCTCAGGTCCCTCCCGAAAACAGGAAGCAGCTGTTCTCAGGTCCCTCCCGAAAACAGGAAGCAGCTGTTCTCAGGTCCCTCCCGAAAACAGGAAGCAGTTGTTCTCAGGTCCCTCGCGAAAACAGGAAGCAGCTGTTCTCAGGTCCCTCCCGAAAACAGGAAGCAGCTGTTCTCAGGTCCCTCCCGAAAACAGGAAGCAGCTGTTCTCAGGTCCCTCCCGAAAACAGGAAGCAGCTGTTCTCAGGTCCCTCCCGAAAACAGGAAGCAGCTGTTCTCAGGTCCCTGCCGAAAACAGGAAGCAGCTGTTCTCAGGTCCCTCCCGAAAACAGGAAGCAGCTCTTCTCAGGTCCCTCCCGAAAACAGGAAGCAGCTCTTCTCAGGTCCCTCCCGAAAACAGGAAGCAGCTGTTCTCAGGTCCTTCCCGAAAACAGGAAGCAGCTTTTCTCAGGTCCTTCCCGAAAACTGGAAACAGCTGTTCTCAGGTCCTTCCCGAAAACAGTAAGCAGCTGTTCTCAGGTCCCTCCCGAAATCTGGAAGCAGCTGTTCTCAGGTCCTTCCCGGAAACAGGAAGCAGCTGTTCTCTGGTCCTTCCCGAAAACTGGAAGCAGCTGTTCTCAGGTCCCTCACGAAAACAGGAAGCAGCAGTTCACAGGTCCCTCCCGAAAACAGGAAGCAGCTGTTCTCAGGTCCCTCCCGAAAACAGGAAGCAGCTGTTCTCAGGTCCCTCCCGTAAACAGGAAGCAACTGTTCTCAGGTCCTTCCTGAAAACAGGAAGCAGCTGTTCTCAGATCCTTCCCGAAAACTGGAAGCATCTGTTCTCAGATCCTTCCAGAAAACTGGAAGCAGCTGTTCTCAGGTCCTTCCCGAAAACAGGAAGCTGCTGTTCTCTGGCCCCTCCCGAAAACTGGAAGTAGCAGTTTTCAGGTCCCTCCCGAAAACTGGAAGTAGCTGTTCTCAGGTCCCTCCCGAAAACAGGAAGCAGCTGTTCTCAGGTCCCTCCCGGAAACAGGAAGCAGCTGTTCTCAGGTCCCTCCCGAAAACTGGAAGCAGCTGTTCTCAGGTCCCTCCCGAAAACAGGAAGCAGCTGTTCTCAGGTCCCTCCCGAAAACAGGAAGCAGCTGTTCTCAGGTCCCTCCCGAAAACAGGAAGCAGCTGTTCTCAGGTCCTTCCCGAAAACAGGAAGCAGCTCTTCTCAGGTCCTTCCCGAAAACAGGAAGCAGCTTTTCTCAGGTCCTTCCCGAAAACAGGAAGCAGCTCTTCTCAGGTCCTTCCCGAAAACAGGAAGCAGCTCTTCTCAGGTCCTTCCCGAAAACAGGAAGCAGCTGTTCTCAGGTCCTTCCGTAAAACAGGAACCAGCTCTTCTCAGGGCCTTCCCGAAAACAGGAAGCAGCTGTTCTCAGGTCCCTCCCGAAATCAGGAACCAGCTATTCTCAGGTCCTTCCCGAAAACTGGAAGCAGCTCTTCTCAGGTCCTTCCCGAAAACATGAAGCAGCTCTTCTCAGGTCCTTCCCGAAATCTGAAAGCAGCTCTTCTCAGGTCCTTCCCGAAATCTGAAAGCAGCTGTTCTCAGGTCCTTCCCGAAAACAGGAAGCAGCTGTTCTCAGGTCCTTCCCGAAAACAGGAACCAACTGTTCTCAGGTCCTTCCCGAAAACTGGAAGCATCTCTTCTCATGTCTTTCCCGAAAACAGAAAGCAGCTCTTCTCAGGTCTTTCCCGAAATCTGGAAGCAGCTCTTCTCAAGTCCTTCCCGAAAACAGGAAGCAGCTCTTCTCAGGTTCTTCCCGAAAACAGGAAGCAGCTCTTGTCAGGTCCTTCCCGAAAACAGGAAGCAGCTCTTCTCAGGTCCTTCCCGAAAACAGGAAGCAGCTCTTCTCAGGTCCTTCCCGAAAACAGGAAGCAGCTCTTCTCAGGTCCTTCCCGAAAACAGGAAGCAGCTCTTCTCAGGTCCTTCCCGAAAACAGGAAGCAGCTCTTCTCAGGTCCTTCCCGAAAACAGGAAGCAGCTCTTCTCAGGTCCTTCCCGAAAACAGGAAGCAGCTCTTCTCAGGTCCTTCCCGAAAACAGGAAGCAGCTGTTCTCAGGTCCTTCCCGAAAACAGGAACCAGCTCTTCTCAGGGCCTTCCCGAAAACAGGAAGCAGCTGTTCTCAGGTCCCTCCCGAAAACAGGAACCAGCTATTCTCAGGTCATTCCCGAAAACTGGAAGCAGCTCTTCTCAGGTCCTTCCCGAAAACAGGAAGCAGCTCTTCTCAGGTCCTTCCCGAAAACAGGAAGCAGCTCTTCTCAGTTCCTTCCCGAAAACAGGAAGCAGCTCTTCTCAGGTCCTTCCCGAAAACAGGAAGCAGCTGTTCTCTGGCCCCTCCCGAAAACTGGAAGTAGCAGTTCTCAGGTCCCTCCCGAAAACTGGAAGCAGCTGTTCTCAGGTCCCTCCCGAAAACAGGAAGCAGCTGTTCTCAGGTCCCTCCCGGAAACAGGACGCAGGTGTTCTCAGGTCCCTCCCGAAAACTGGAAGCAGCTGTTCTCAGGTCCCTCCCGAAAACAGGAAGCAGCTGTTCTCAGGTCCCTCCCGAAAACAGGAAGCAGCTGTTCTCAGGTCCCTCCCGAAAACTGGAAGCAGCTGTTCTCAGGTCCCTCCCGAAAACAGGAAGCAGCTGTTCTCAGGTCCCTCCCGAAAACAGGAAGCAGCTGTTCTCAGGTCCCTCCCGAAAACTGGAAGCAGCTGTTCTCAGGTCCGTCCCAAAAACTGGAAGCAGCTGTTCTCAGGTCCTTCCCGAAAACAGGAAGCAGCTGTTCTCAGGTCCTTCCCGAAAACTGGAAGCAGCTGTTCTCAGGTCCTTCCCAAAAACAGGAAGCAGCTGTTCTCATGTCCTTCCCGAAAACAGGAAGCAGCTCTTCTCAGGTCCTTCCCCAAAACAGGAAGCAGCTCTTCTCAGGTCCTTCCCGAAAACAGGAAGCAGCTCTTCTCAGGTCCTTCCCGAAAACAGGAAGCAGCTCTTCTCAGGTCCTTCCCAAAAACAGGAAGCAGCTCTTCTCAGGTCCTTCCCGAAAACAGGAAGCAGCTCTTCTCAGGACCTTCCCAAAAACAGGAAGCAACTGTTCTCATGTCCTTCCCGAAAACAGGAAGCAGCTCTTCTCAGGTCCTTCCCAAAAACAAGAAGCAGCTCTTCTCAGGTCCCTCCCGAAAACAGGAAGCAGCTCTTCTCAGGTCCCTCCCGAAAACAGGAAGCAGCTGTTCTCAGGTCCCTCCCGAAAACAGGAAGCAGCTGTTCTCAGGTCCCTCCCGAAAACAGGAAGCAGCTGTTCTCAGGTCCCTCCCGAAAACAGGAAGCAGCTGTTCTCAGGTCCCTCGCGAAAACAGGAAGCAGCTGTTCTCAGGTCCCTCCCGAAAACAGGAAGCAGCTGTTCTCAGGTCCCTCCCGAAAACAGGAAGCAGCTGTTCTCAGGTCCCTCCCGAAAACAGGAAGCAGCTGTTCTCAGGTCCCTCCCGAAAACAGGAAGCAGCTGTTCTCAGGTCCCTGCCGAAAACAGGAAGCAGCTGTTCTCAGGTCCCTCCCGAAAACAGGAAGCAGCTCTTCTCAGGTCCCTCCCGAAAACAGGAAGCAGCTCTTCTCAGGTCCCTCCCGAAAACAGGAAGCAGCTGTTCTCAGGTCCTTCCCGAAAACAGGAAGCAGCTTTTCTCAGGTCCTTCCCGAAAACTGGAAACAGCTGTTCTCAGGTCCTTCCCGAAAACAGGAAGCAGCTGTTCTCAGGTCCCTCCCGAAATCTGGAAGCAGCTGTTCTCAGGTCCTTCCCGGAAACAGGAAGCAGCTGTTCTCTGGTCCTTCCCGAAAACTGGAAGCAGCTGTTCTCAGTTCCCTCACGAAAACAGGAAGCAGCAGTTCTCAGGTCCCTCCCGAAAACAGGAAGCAGCTGTTCTCAGGTCCCTCCCGAAAACAGGAAGCAGCTGTTCTCAGGTCCCTCCCGTAAACAGGAAGCAACTGTTCTCAGGTCCTTCCTGAAAACAGGAAGCAGCTGTTCTCAGATCCTTCCCGAAAACTGGAAGCATCTGTTCTCAGGTCCTTCCAGAAAACTGGAAGCAGCTGTTCTCAGGTCCTTCCCGAAAACAGGAAGCTGCTGTTCTCTGGCCCCTCCCGAAAACTGGAAGTAGCAGTTCTCAGGTCCCTCCCGAAAACTGGAAGCAGCTGTTCTCAGGTCCCTCCCGAAAACAGGAAGCAGCTGTTCTCAGGTCCCTCCCGGAAACAGGAAGCAGCTGTTCTCAGGTCCCTCCCGAAAACTGGAAGCAGCTGTTCTCAGGTCCCTCCCGAAAACAGGAAGCAGCTGTTCTCAGGTCCCTCCCGAAAACAGGAAGCAGCTGTTCTCAGGTCCATCCCGAAAACAGGAAGCAGCTATTCTCAGGTCCCTCCCGAAAACTGGAAGCAGCTGTTCTCAGGTCCGTCCCAAAAACTGGAAGCAGCTGTTCTCAGGTCCTTCCCGAAAACAGGAAGCAGCTGTTCTCAGGTCCTTCCCGAAAACTGATAGCAGCTGTTCTCAGGTCCTTCCCAAAAACAGGAAGCAGCTGTTCTCATGTGCTTCCCGAAAACAGGAAGCAGCTCTTCTCAGGTCCTTCCCCAAAACAGGAAGCAGCTCTTCTCAGGTCCTTCCCGAAAACAGGAAGCAGCTGTTCTCTGGCCCCTCCCGAAAACTGGAAGTAGCATTTCTCAGGTCCCTCCCGAAAACAGGAAGCAGCTGTTCTCAGGTCCCTCCCGAAAAAAGGAAGCAGCTGTTCTCAGGTCCCTCCCGAAAACAGGAAGCAGCTGTTCTCAGGTCCCTCGCGAAAACAGGAAGCAGCTCTTCTCAGTTCCCTCCCGAAAACAGGAAGCAGCTCTTCTCAGGTCCTTCCCAAAAACAGGAAGCAGCTCTTCTCAGGTCCTTCCCGAAAACAGGAAGCAGCTCTTCTCAGGTCCTTACCAAAAACAGGAAGCAGCTCTTCTCAGGTCCTTCCCGAAAACAGGAAGCAGCTCTTCTCAGGTCCCTCCCAAAAACAGGAAGCAGCTGTTCTCAGGTCCCTCCTGAAAACAGGAAGCAGCTGTTCTCAGGTCCCTCCCGAAAACAGGAAGCAGCTGTTCTCAGGTCCCTGCCGAAAACAGGAAGCAGCTGTTCTCAGGTCCCTCCCGAATACAGGAAGCAGCTCTTCTCAGGTCCTTCCCGAAAACAGGAAGCAGCTCTTCTCAGGTCCTTCCCGAAAACAGGAAGCAGCTCTTCTCAGGTCCCTCCCGAAAACAGGAAGCAGCTGTTCTCAGGTCCTTCCCGAAAACTGGAAGAAGCTGTTCTCAGGTCCTTCCCGAAAACAGGAACCAGCTGTTCTCAGGTCCTTCCCGAAAACAGCAAGCAGCTGTTCTCAGGTCCTTCCCGAAAACAGGAAGCAGCTCTTCTCAGGTCCTTCCCGAAAACAGGAAGCAGCTGTTCTCAGGTCATTCCCGAAAACTGGAAGCAGCTGTTCTCAGGTCACTCCCGAAAACAGGAAGCAGCTGTTCTCAGGTCCCTCCCGAAAACAGGAAGCAGGTGTTCTCAGGTCCCTCCCGAAAACAGGAAGCAGCTGTTCTCAGGTCCCTCCCGAAAACAGGAAGCAGCTGTTCTAACGTCCCTCCCGAAAACAGGAAGCAGTTGTTCTCAGGTCCCTCCCGAAAACAGGAAGCAGCTGTTCTCAGGTCCCTCCCGAAAACAGGAAGCAGCTGTTCTCAGGTCCTTCCCGAAAACAGGAAGCATCTGTTCTCAGGTCCTTCCCGAAAACAGGAAGCTCAGGTCCTTCCCAAAATCTGGAAGCAGCTGTTCTCAGGTCCTTCCCGAAAACTGGAGGCAGCTCTTCTCAGGTCCTTCCCGAAATCTGGAAGCAGCTGTTTTCAGGTCCTTCCCGAAAACAGGAAGCAGCTGTTCTCAGGTCCTTCCCGAAAACTGGAGGCAGCTCTTCTCAGGTCCCTCCCGAAAACAGGAAGCAGCTCTTCTCAGGTCCCTCCCGAAAACAGGAAGCAGCTGTTCTCAGGTCCCTCCCGAAAACAGGAAGCAGCTGTTCTCAGGTCCCTCGCGAAAACAGGAAGCAGCTGTTCTCAGGTCCCTCCCGAAAACAGGAAGCAGCTGTTCTCAGGTCCCTCCCGAAAACAGGAAGCAGCTGTTCTCAGGTCCCTCCCGAAAACAGGAAGCAGCTGTTCTCAGGTCCCTCCCGAAAACAGGAAGCAGCTGTTCTCAGGTCCCTGCCGAAAACAGGAAGCAGCTGTTCTCAGGTCCCTCCCGAAAACAGGAAGCAGCTCTTCTCAGGTCCCTCCCGAAAACAGGAAGCAGCTCTTCTCAGGTCCCTCCCGAAAACAGGAAGCAGCTGTTCTCAGGTCCTTCCCGAAAACAGGAAGCAGCTTTTCTCAGGTCCTTCCCGAAAACTGGAAACAGCTGTTCTCAGGTCCTTCCCGAAAACAGGAAGCAGCTGTTCTCAGGTCCCTCCCGAAATCTGGAAGCAGCTGTTCTCAGGTCCTTCCCGGAAACAGGAAGCAGCTGTTCTCTGGTCCTTCCCGAAAACTGGAAGCAGCTGTTCTCAGTTCCCTCACGAAAACAGGAAGCAGCAGTTCTCAGGTCCCTCCCGAAAACAGGAAGCAGCTGTTCTCAGGTCCCTCCCGAAAACAGGAAGCAGCTGTTCTCAGGTCCCTCCCGTAAACAGGAAGCAACTGTTCTCAGGTCCTTCCTGAAAACAGGAAGCAGCTGTTCTCAGGTCCTTCCCGAAAACAGGAACCAACTGTTCTCAGGTCCTTCCCGAAAACTGGAAGCATCTCTTCTCATGTCTTTCCCGAAAACAGAAAGCAGCTCTTCTCAGGTCTTTCCCGAAATCTGGAAGCAGCTCTTCTCAAGTCCTTCCCGAAAACAGGAAGCAGCTCTTCTCAGGTTCTTCCCGAAAACAGGAAGCAGCTCTTGTCAGGTCCTTCCCGAAAACAGGAAGCAGCTCTTCTCAGGTCCTTCCCGAAAACAGGAAGCAGCTCTTCTCAGGTCCTTCCCGAAAACAGGAAGCAGCTCTTCTCAGGTCCTTCCCGAAAACAGGAAGCAGCTCTTCTCAGGTCCTTCCCGAAAACAGGAAGCAGCTCTTCTCAGGTCCTTCCCGAAAACAGGAAGCAGCTCTTCTCAGGTCCTTCCCGAAAACAGGAAGCAGCTCTTCTCAGGTCCTTCCCGAAAACAGGAAGCAGCTGTTCTCAGGTCCTTCCCGAAAACAGGAACCAGCTCTTCTCAGGGCCTTCCCGAAAACAGGAAGCAGCTGTTCTCAGGTCCCTCCCGAAAACAGGAACCAGCTATTCTCAGGTCATTCCCGAAAACTGGAAGCAGCTCTTCTCAGGTCCTTCCCGAAAACAGGAAGCAGCTCTTCTCAGGTCCTTCCCGAAAACAGGAAGCAGCTCTTCTCAGTTCCTTCCCGAAAACAGGAAGCAGCTCTTCTCAGGTCCTTCCCGAAAACAGGAAGCAGCTGTTCTCTGGCCCCTCCCGAAAACTGGAAGTAGCAGTTCTCAGGTCCCTCCCGAAAACTGGAAGCAGCTGTTCTCAGGTCCCTCCCGAAAACAGGAAGCAGCTGTTCTCAGGTCCCTCCCGGAAACAGGACGCAGGTGTTCTCAGGTCCCTCCCGAAAACTGGAAGCAGCTGTTCTCAGGTCCCTCCCGAAAACAGGAAGCAGCTGTTCTCAGGTCCCTCCCGAAAACAGGAAGCAGCTGTTCTCAGGTCCCTCCCGAAAACTGGAAGCAGCTGTTCTCAGGTCCCTCCCGAAAACAGGAAGCAGCTGTTCTCAGGTCCCTCCCGAAAACAGGAAGCAGCTGTTCTCAGGTCCCTCCCGAAAACTGGAAGCAGCTGTTCTCAGGTCCGTCCCAAAAACTGGAAGCAGCTGTTCTCAGGTCCTTCCCGAAAACAGGAAGCAGCTGTTCTCAGGTCCTTCCCGAAAACTGGAAGCAGCTGTTCTCAGGTCCTTCCCAAAAACAGGAAGCAGCTGTTCTCATGTCCTTCCCGAAAACAGGAAGCAGCTCTTCTCAGGTCCTTCCCCAAAACAGGAAGCAGCTCTTCTCAGGTCCTTCCCGAAAACAGGAAGCAGCTCTTCTCAGGTCCTTCCCGAAAACAGGAAGCAGCTCTTCTCAGGTCCTTCCCAAAAACAGGAAGCAGCTCTTCTCAGGTCCTTCCCGAAAACAGGAAGCAGCTCTTCTCAGGACCTTCCCAAAAACAGGAAGCAACTGTTCTCATGTCCTTCCCGAAAACAGGAAGCAGCTCTTCTCAGGTCCTTCCCAAAAACAAGAAGCAGCTCTTCTCAGGTCCCTCCCGAAAACAGGAAGCAGCTCTTCTCAGGTCCCTCCCGAAAACAGGAAGCAGCTGTTCTCAGGTCCCTCCCGAAAACAGGAAGCAGCTGTTCTCAGGTCCCTCCCGAAAACAGGAAGCAGCTGTTCTCAGGTCCCTCCCGAAAACAGGAAGCAGCTGTTCTCAGGTCCCTCGCGAAAACAGGAAGCAGCTGTTCTCAGGTCCCTCCCGAAAACAGGAAGCAGCTGTTCTCAGGTCCCTCCCGAAAACAGGAAGCAGCTGTTCTCAGGTCCCTCCCGAAAACAGGAAGCAGCTGTTCTCAGGTCCCTCCCGAAAACAGGAAGCAGCTGTTCTCAGGTCCCTGCCGAAAACAGGAAGCAGCTGTTCTCAGGTCCCTCCCGAAAACAGGAAGCAGCTCTTCTCAGGTCCCTCCCGAAAACAGGAAGCAGCTCTTCTCAGGTCCCTCCCGAAAACAGGAAGCAGCTGTTCTCAGGTCCTTCCCGAAAACAGGAAGCAGCTTTTCTCAGGTCCTTCCCGAAAACTGGAAACAGCTGTTCTCAGGTCCTTCCCGAAAACAGGAAGCAGCTGTTCTCAGGTCCCTCCCGAAATCTGGAAGCAGCTGTTCTCAGGTCCTTCCCGGAAACAGGAAGCAGCTGTTCTCTGGTCCTTCCCGAAAACTGGAAGCAGCTGTTCTCAGTTCCCTCACGAAAACAGGAAGCAGCAGTTCTCAGGTCCCTCCCGAAAACAGGAAGCAGCTGTTCTCAGGTCCCTCCCGAAAACAGGAAGCAGCTGTTCTCAGGTCCCTCCCGTAAACAGGAAGCAACTGTTCTCAGGTCCTTCCTGAAAACAGGAAGCAGCTGTTCTCAGATCCTTCCCGAAAACTGGAAGCATCTGTTCTCAGGTCCTTCCAGAAAACTGGAAGCAGCTGTTCTCAGGTCCTTCCCGAAAACAGGAAGCTGCTGTTCTCTGGCCCCTCCCGAAAACTGGAAGTAGCAGTTCTCAGGTCCCTCCCGAAAACTGGAAGCAGCTGTTCTCAGGTCCCTCCCGAAAACAGGAAGCAGCTGTTCTCAGGTCCCTCCCGGAAACAGGAAGCAGCTGTTCTCAGGTCCCTCCCGAAAACTGGAAGCAGCTGTTCTCAGGTCCCTCCCGAAAACAGGAAGCAGCTGTTCTCAGGTCCCTCCCGAAAACAGGAAGCAGCTGTTCTCAGGTCCATCCCGAAAATAGGAAGCAGCTATTCTCAGGTCCCTCCCGAAAACTGGAAGCAGCTGTTCTCAGGTCCGTCCCAAAAACTGGAAGCAGCTGTTCTCAGGTCCTTCCCGAAAACAGGAAGCAGCTGTTCTCAGGTCCTTCCCGAAAACTGATAGCAGCTGTTCTCAGGTCCTTCCCAAAAACAGGAAGCAGCTGTTCTCATGTGCTTCCCGAAAACAGGAAGCAGCTCTTCTCAGGTCCTTCCCCAAAACAGGAAGCAGCTCTTCTCAGGTCCTTCCCGAAAACAGGAAGCAGCTGTTCTCTGGCCCCTCCCGAAAACTGGAAGTAGCATTTCTCAGGTCCCTCCCGAAAACAGGAAGCAGCTGTTCTCAGGTCCCTCCCGAAAAAAGGAAGCAGCTGTTCTCAGGTCCCTCCCGAAAACAGGAAGCAGCTGTTCTCAGGTCCCTCGCGAAAACAGGAAGCAGCTCTTCTCAGTTCCCTCCCGAAAACAGGAAGCAGCTCTTCTCAGGTCCTTCCCAAAAACAGGAAGCAGCTCTTCTCAGGTCCTTCCCGAAAACAGGAAGCAGCTCTTCTCAGGTCCTTACCAAAAACAGGAAGCAGCTCTTCTCAGGTCCTTCCCGAAAACAGGAAGCAGCTCTTCTCAGGTCCCTCCCAAAAACAGGAAGCAGCTGTTCTCAGGTCCCTCCTGAAAACAGGAAGCAGCTGTTCTCAGGTCCCTCCCGAAAACAGGAAGCAGCTGTTCTCAGGTCCCTGCCGAAAACAGGAAGCAGCTGTTCTCAGGTCCCTCCCGAATACAGGAAGCAGCTCTTCTCAGGTCCTTCCCGAAAACAGGAAGCAGCTCTTCTCAGGTCCTTCCCGAAAACAGGAAGCAGCTCTTCTCAGGTCCCTCCCGAAAACAGGAAGCAGCTGTTCTCAGGTCCTTCCCGAAAACTGGAAGAAGCTGTTCTCAGGTCCTTCCCGAAAACAGGAACCAGCTGTTCTCAGGTCCTTCCCGAAAACAGCAAGCAGCTGTTCTCAGGTCCTTCCCGAAAACAGGAAGCAGCTCTTCTCAGGTCCTTCCCGAAAACAGGAAGCAGCTGTTCTCAGGTCATTCCCGAAAACTGGAAGCAGCTGTTCTCAGGTCACTCCCGAAAACAGGAAGCAGCTGTTCTCAGGTCCCTCCCGAAAACAGGAAGCAGGTGTTCTCAGGTCCCTCCCGAAAACAGGAAGCAGCTGTTCTCAGGTCCCTCCCGAAAACAGGAAGCAGCTGTTCTAACGTCCCTCCCGAAAACAGGAAGCAGTTGTTCTCAGGTCCCTCCCGAAAACAGGAAGCAGCTGTTCTCAGGTCCCTCCCGAAAACAGGAAGCAGCTGTTCTCAGGTCCTTCCCGAAAACAGGAAGCATCTGTTCTCAGGTCCTTCCCGAAAACAGGAAGCTCAGGTCCTTCCCGAAATCTGGAAGCAGCTGTTCTCAGGTCCTTCCCGAAAACTGGAGGCAGCTCTTCTCAGGTCCTTCCCGAAATCTGGAAGCAGCTGTTTTCAGGTCCTTCCCGAAAACAGGAAGCAGCTGTTCTCAGGTCCTTCCCGAAAACTGGAGGCAGCTCTTCTCAGGTCCCTCCCGAAAACAGGAAGCAGCTCTTCTCAGGTCCCTCCCGAAAACAGGAAGCAGCTGTTCTCAGGTCCCTCCCGAAAACAGGAAGCAGCTGTTCTCAGGTCCCTCGCGAAAACAGGAAGCAGCTGTTCTCAGGTCCCTCCCGAAAACAGGAAGCAGCTGTTCTCAGGTCCCTCCCGAAAACAGGAAGCAGCTGTTCTCAGGTCCCTCCCGAAAACAGGAAGCAGCTGTTCTCAGGTCCCTCCCGAAAACAGGAAGCAGCTGTTCTCAGGTCCCTGCCGAAAACAGGAAGCAGCTGTTCTCAGGTCCCTCCCGAAAACAGGAAGCAGCTCTTCTCAGGTCCCTCCCGAAAACAGGAAGCAGCTCTTCTCAGGTCCCTCCCGAAAACAGGAAGCAGCTGTTCTCAGGTCCTTCCCGAAAACAGGAAGCAGCTTTTCTCAGGTCCTTCCCGAAAACTGGAAACAGCTGTTCTCAGGTCCTTCCTGAAAACAGGAAGCAGCTGTTCTCAGGTCCCTCCCGAAATCTGGAAGCAGCTGTTCTCAGGTCCTTCCCGGAAACAGGAAGCAGCTGTTCTCTGGTCCTTCCCGAAAACTGGAAGCAGCTGTTCTCAGTTCCCTCACGAAAACAGGAAGCAGCAGTTCTCAGGTCCCTCCCGAAAACAGGAAGCAGCTGTTCTCAGGTCCCTCCCGAAAACAGGAAGCAGCTGTTCTCAGGTCCCTCCCGTAAACAGGAAGCAACTGTTCTCAGGTCCTTCCTGAAAACAGGAAGCAGCTGTTCTCAGGTCCTTCCCGAAAACAGGAACCAACTGTTCTCAGGTCCTTCCCGAAAACTGGAAGCATCTCTTCTCATGTCTTTCCCGAAAACAGAAAGCAGCTCTTCTCAGGTCTTTCCCGAAATCTGGAAGCAGCTCTTCTCAAGTCCTTCCCGAAAACAGGAAGCAGCTCTTCTCAGGTTCTTCCCGAAAACAGGAAGCAGCTCTTGTCAGGTCCTTCCCGAAAACAGGAAGCAGCTCTTCTCAGGTCCTTCCCGAAAACAGGAAGCAGCTCTTCTCAGGTCCTTCCCGAAAACAGGAAGCAGCTCTTCTCAGGTCCTTCCCGAAAACAGGAAGCAGCTCTTCTCAGGTCCTTCCCGAAAACAGGAAGCAGCTCTTCTCAGGTCCTTCCCGAAAACAGGAAGCAGCTCTTCTCAGGTCCTTCCCGAAAACAGGAAGCAGCTCTTCTCAGGTCCTTCCCGAAAACAGGAAGCAGCTGTTCTCAGGTCCTTCCCGAAAACAGGAACCAGCTCTTCTCAGGGCCTTCCCGAAAACAGGAAGCAGCTGTTCTCAGGTCCCTCCCGAAAACAGGAACCAGCTATTCTCAGGTCATTCCCGAAAACTGGAAGCAGCTCTTCTCAGGTCCTTCCCGAAAACAGGAAGCAGCTCTTCTCAGGTCCTTCCCGAAAACAGGAAGCAGCTCTTCTCAGTTCCTTCCCGAAAACAGGAAGCAGCTCTTCTCAGGTCCTTCCCGAAAACAGGAAGCAGCTGTTCTCTGGCCCCTCCCGAAAACTGGAAGTAGCAGTTCTCAGGTCCCTCCCGAAAACTGGAAGCAGCTGTTCTCAGGTCCCTCCCGAAAACAGGAAGCAGCTGTTCTCAGGTCCCTCCCGGAAACAGGACGCAGGTGTTCTCAGGTCCCTCCCGAAAACTGGAAGCAGCTGTTCTCAGGTCCCTCCCGAAAACAGGAAGCAGCTGTTCTCAGGTCCCTCCCGAAAACAGGAAGCAGCTGTTCTCAGGTCCCTCCCGAAAACTGGAAGCAGCTGTTCTCAGGTCCCTCCCGAAAACAGGAAGCAGCTGTTCTCAGGTCCCTCCCGAAAACAGGAAGCAGCTGTTCTCAGGTCCCTCCCGAAAACTGGAAGCAGCTGTTCTCAGGTCCGTCCCAAAAACTGGAAGCAGCTGTTCTCAGGTCCTTCCCGAAAACAGGAAGCAGCTGTTCTCAGGTCCTTCCCGAAAACTGGAAGCAGCTGTTCTCAGGTCCTTCCCAAAAACAGGAAGCAGCTGTTCTCATGTCCTTCCCGAAAACAGGAAGCAGCTCTTCTCAGGTCCTTCCCCAAAACAGGAAGCAGCTCTTCTCAGGTCCTTCCCGAAAACAGGAAGCAGCTCTTCTCAGGTCCTTCCCGAAAACAGGAAGCAGCTCTTCTCAGGTCCTTCCCAAAAACAGGAAGCAGCTCTTCTCAGGTCCTTCCCGAAAACAGGAAGCAGCTCTTCTCAGGACCTTCCCAAAAACAGGAAGCAACTGTTCTCATGTCCTTCCCGAAAACAGGAAGCAGCTCTTCTCAGGTCCTTCCCAAAAACAAGAAGCAGCTCTTCTCAGGTCCCTCCCGAAAACAGGAAGCAGCTCTTCTCAGGTCCCTCCCGAAAACAGGAAGCAGCTGTTCTCAGGTCCCTCCCGAAAACAGGAAGCAGCTGTTCTCAGGTCCCTCCCGAAAACAGGAAGCAGCTGTTCTCAGGTCCCTCCCGAAAACAGGAAGCAGCTGTTCTCAGGTCCCTCGCGAAAACAGGAAGCAGCTGTTCTCAGGTCCCTCCCGAAAACAGGAAGCAGCTGTTCTCAGGTCCCTCCCGAAAACAGGAAGCAGCTGTTCTCAGGTCCCTCCCGAAAACAGGAAGCAGCTGTTCTCAGGTCCCTCCCGAAAACAGGAAGCAGCTGTTCTCAGGTCCCTGCCGAAAACAGGAAGCAGCTGTTCTCAGGTCCCTCCCGAAAACAGGAAGCAGCTCTTCTCAGGTCCCTCCCGAAAACAGGAAGCAGCTCTTCTCAGGTCCCTCCCGAAAACAGGAAGCAGCTGTTCTCAGGTCCTTCCCGAAAACAGGAAGCAGCTTTTCTCAGGTCCTTCCCGAAAACTGGAAACAGCTGTTCTCAGGTCCTTCCCGAAAACAGGAAGCAGCTGTTCTCAGGTCCCTCCCGAAATCTGGAAGCAGCTGTTCTCAGGTCCTTCCCGGAAACAGGAAGCAGCTGTTCTCTGGTCCTTCCCGAAAACTGGAAGCAGCTGTTCTCAGTTCCCTCACGAAAACAGGAAGCAGCAGTTCTCAGGTCCCTCCCGAAAACAGGAAGCAGCTGTTCTCAGGTCCCTCCCGAAAACAGGAAGCAGCTGTTCTCAGGTCCCTCCCGTAAACAGGAAGCAACTGTTCTCAGGTCCTTCCTGAAAACAGGAAGCAGCTGTTCTCAGATCCTTCCCGAAAACTGGAAGCATCTGTTCTCAGGTCCTTCCAGAAAACTGGAAGCAGCTGTTCTCAGGTCCTTCCCGAAAACAGGAAGCTGCTGTTCTCTGGCCCCTCCCGAAAACTGGAAGTAGCAGTTCTCAGGTCCCTCCCGAAAACTGGAAGCAGCTGTTCTCAGGTCCCTCCCGAAAACAGGAAGCAGCTGTTCTCAGGTCCCTCCCGGAAACAGGAAGCAGCTGTTCTCAGGTCCCTCCCGAAAACTGGAAGCAGCTGTTCTCAGGTCCCTCCCGAAAACAGGAAGCAGCTGTTCTCAGGTCCCTCCCGAAAACAGGAAGCAGCTGTTCTCAGGTCCATCCCGAAAACAGGAAGCAGCTATTCTCAGGTCCCTCCCGAAAACTGGAAGCAGCTGTTCTCAGGTCCGTCCCAAAAACTGGAAGCAGCTGTTCTCAGGTCCTTCCCGAAAACAGGAAGCAGCTGTTCTCAGGTCCTTCCCGAAAACTGATAGCAGCTGTTCTCAGGTCCTTCCCAAAAACAGGAAGCAGCTGTTCTCATGTGCTTCCCGAAAACAGGAAGCAGCTCTTCTCAGGTCCTTCCCCAAAACAGGAAGCAGCTCTTCTCAGGTCCTTCCCGAAAACAGGAAGCAGCTGTTCTCTGGCCCCTCCCGAAAACTGGAAGTAGCATTTCTCAGGTCCCTCCCGAAAACAGGAAGCAGCTGTTCTCAGGTCCCTCCCGAAAAAAGGAAGCAGCTGTTCTCAGGTCCCTCCCGAAAACAGGAAGCAGCTGTTCTCAGGTCCCTCGCGAAAACAGGAAGCAGCTCTTCTCAGTTCCCTCCCGAAAACAGGAAGCAGCTCTTCTCAGGTCCTTCCCAAAAACAGGAAGCAGCTCTTCTCAGGTCCTTCCCGAAAACAGGAAGCAGCTCTTCTCAGGTCCTTACCAAAAACAGGAAGCAGCTCTTCTCAGGTCCTTCCCGAAAACAGGAAGCAGCTCTTCTCAGGTCCCTCCCAAAAACAGGAAGCAGCTGTTCTCAGGTCCCTCCTGAAAACAGGAAGCAGCTGTTCTCAGGTCCCTCCCGAAAACAGGAAGCAGCTGTTCTCAGGTCCCTGCCGAAAACAGGAAGCAGCTGTTCTCAGGTCCCTCCCGAATACAGGAAGCAGCTCTTCTCAGGTCCTTCCCGAAAACAGGAAGCAGCTCTTCTCAGGTCCTTCCCGAAAACAGGAAGCAGCTCTTCTCAGGTCCCTCCCGAAAACAGGAAGCAGCTGTTCTCAGGTCCTTCCCGAAAACTGGAAGAAGCTGTTCTCAGGTCCTTCCCGAAAACAGGAACCAGCTGTTCTCAGGTCCTTCCCGAAAACAGCAAGCAGCTGTTCTCAGGTCCTTCCCGAAAACAGGAAGCAGCTCTTCTCAGGTCCTTCCCGAAAACAGGAAGCAGCTGTTCTCAGGTCATTCCCGAAAACTGGAAGCAGCTGTTCTCAGGTCACTCCCGAAAACAGGAAGCAGCTGTTCTCACGTCCCTCCCGAAAACAGGAAGCAGGTGTTCTCAGGTCCCTCCCGAAAACAGGAAGCAGCTGTTCTCAGGTCCCTCCCGAAAACAGGAAGCAGCTGTTCTAACGTCCCTCCCGAAAACAGGAAGCAGTTGTTCTCAGGTCCCTCCCGAAAACAGGAAGCAGCTGTTCTCAGGTCCCTCCCGAAAACAGGAAGCAGCTGTTCTCAGGTCCTTCCCGAAAACAGGAAGCATCTGTTCTCAGGTCCTTCCCGAAAACAGGAAGCTCAGGTCCTTCCCGAAATCTGGAAGCAGCTGTTCTCAGGTCCTTCCCGAAAACTGGAGGCAGCTCTTCTCAGGTCCTTCCCGAAATCTGGAAGCAGCTGTTTTCAGGTCCTTCCCGAAAACAGGAAGCAGCTGTTCTCAGGTCCTTCCCGAAAACTGGAGGCAGCTCTTCTCAGGTCCCTCCCGAAAACAGGAAGCAGCTCTTCTCAGGTCCCTCCCGAAAACAGGAAGCAGCTGTTCTCAGGTCCCTCCCGAAAACAGGAAGCAGCTGTTCTCAGGTCCCTCCCGAAAACAGGAAGCAGCTGTTCTCAGGTCCCTCCCGAAAACAGGAAGCAGCTGTTCTCAGGTCCCTCGCGAAAACAGGAAGCAGCTGTTCTCAGGTCCCTCCCGAAAACAGGAAGCAGCTGTTCTCAGGTCCCTCCCGAAAACAGGAAGCAGCTGTTCTCAGGTCCCTCCCGAAAACAGGAAGCAGCTGTTCTCAGGTCCCTCCCGAAAACAGGAAGCAGCTGTTCTCAGGTCCCTGCCGAAAACAGGAAGCAGCTGTTCTCAGGTCCCTCCCGAAAACAGGAAGCAGCTCTTCTCAGGTCCCTCCCGAAAACAGGAAGCAGCTCTTCTCAGGTCCCTCCCGAAAACAGGAAGCAGCTGTTCTCAGGTCCTTCCCGAAAACAGGAAGCAGCTTTTCTCAGGTCCTTCCCGAAAACTGGAAACAGCTGTTCTCAGGTCCTTCCCGAAAACAGTAAGCAGCTGTTCTCAGGTCCCTCCCGAAATCTGGAAGCAGCTGTTCTCAGGTCCTTCCCGGAAACAGGAAGCAGCTGTTCTCTGGTCCTTCCCGAAAACTGGAAGCAGCTGTTCTCAGGTCCCTCACGAAAACAGGAAGCAGCAGTTCACAGGTCCCTCCCGAAAACAGGAAGCAGCTGTTCTCAGGTCCCTCCCGAAAACAGGAAGCAGCTGTTCTCAGGTCCCTCCCGTAAACAGGAAGCAACTGTTCTCAGGTCCTTCCTGAAAACAGGAAGCAGCTGTTCTCAGATCCTTCCCGAAAACTGGAAGCATCTGTTCTCAGATCCTTCCAGAAAACTGGAAGCAGCTGTTCTCAGGTCCTTCCCGAAAACAGGAAGCTGCTGTTCTCTGGCCCCTCCCGAAAACTGGAAGTAGCAGTTTTCAGGTCCCTCCCGAAAACTGGAAGTAGCTGTTCTCAGGTCCCTCCCGAAAACAGGAAGCAGCTGTTCTCAGGTCCCTCCCGGAAACAGGAAGCAGCTGTTCTCAGGTCCCTCCCGAAAACTGGAAGCAGCTGTTCTCAGGTCCCTCCCGAAAACAGGAAGCAGCTGTTCTCAGGTCCCTCCCGAAAACAGGAAGCAGCTGTTCTCAGGTCCCTCCCGAAAACAGGAAGCAGCTATTCTCAGGTCCCTCCCGAAAACTGGAAGCAGCTGTTCTCAGGTCCGTCCCAAAAACTGGAAGCAGCTGTTCTCAGGTCCTTCCCGAAAACAGGAAGCAGCTGTTCTCAGGTCCTTCCCGAAAACTGGAAGCAGCTGTTCTCAGGTCCTTCCCAAAAACAGGAAGCAGCTGTTCTCATGTGCTTCCCGAAAACAGGAAGCAGCTCTTCTCAGGTCCTTCCCCAAAACAGGAAGCAGCTCTTCTCAGGTCCTTCCCGAAAACAGGAAGCAGCTGTTCTCTGGCCCCTCCCGAAAACTGGAAGTAGCAGTTCTAAGGTCCCTCCCGAAAACTGGAAGCAGCTGTTCTCAGGTCCTTCCCGAAAACAGGAAGCAGCTGTTCTGAGGTCCCTCCCGAAAACAGGAAGCAGCTGTTCTCAGGTCCCTCCCGAAAACAGGAAGCAGCTGTTCTCAGGTCCCTCCCGAAAACAGGAAGCAGCTGTTCTCAGGTCCCTCCCGAAAACAGGAAGCAGCTGTTCTCAGGTCCCTCCCGAAAACAGGAAGCAGCTGTTCTCAGGTCCCTCCCGAAAACTGGAAGCAGCTGTTCTCAGGTCCGTCCCAAAAACTGGAAGTAGCTATTCTCAGGTCCTTCCCGAAAACAGGAAGCAGCTGTTCTCAGGTCCTTCCCGAAAACTGGAAGCAGCTCTTCTCAGGTCCTTCCCAAAAACAGGAAGCAGCTGTTCTCATGTCCTTCCCGAAAACAGGAAGCAGCTCTTCTCAGGTCCTTCCCCAAAACAGGAAGCAGCTCTTCTCAGGTCCTTCCCGAAAACAGGAAGCAGCTCTTCTCAGGTCCTTCCCGAAAACAGGAAGCAGCTCTTCTCAGGTCCTTCCCAAAAACAGGAAGCAGCTCTTCTCAGGTCCTTCCCGAAAACAGGAAGCAGCTCTTCTCAGGACCTTCCCAAAAACAGGAAGCAACTGTTCTCATGTCCTTCCCGAAAACAGGAAGCAGCTCTTCTCAGGTCCGTCCCGAAAACAGGGAGCAGCTCTTCTCAGGTCCCTCCCGAAAACAGGGAGCAGCTGTTCTCAGGTCCTTCCCCAAAACAGGAAGCAGCTGTTCTCAGGTCCTTCCCCAAAACAGGAAGCAGCTCTTCTCAGGTCCTTCCCGAAAACAGGAAGCAGCTCTTCTCAGGTCCTTCCCGAAAACAGGAAGCAGCTCTTCTCAGGTCCTTCCCAAAAACAGGAAGCAGCTCTTCTCAGGTCCTTCCCGAAAACAGGAAGCAGCTCTTCTCAGGACCTTCCCAAAAACAGGAAGCAACTGTTCTCATGTCCTTCCCGAAAACAGGAAGCAGCTCTTCTCAGGTCCTTCCCAAAAACAAGAAGCAGCTGTTCTCAGGTCCCTCCCGAAAACTGGAAGCAGCTGTTCTCAGGTCCGTCCCAAAAACTGGAAGCAGCTGTTCTCAGGTCCTTCCCGAAAACAGGAAGCAGCTGTTCTCAGGTCCTTCCCGAAAACTGATAGCAGCTGTTCTCAGGTCCTTCCCAAAAACAGGAAGCAGCTGTTCTCATGTGCTTCCCGAAAACAGGAAGCAGCTCTTCTCAGGTCCTTCCCCAAAACAGGAAGCAGCTCTTCTCAGGTCCTTCCCGAAAACAGGAAGCAGCTGTTCTCTGGCCCCTCCCGAAAACTGGAAGTAGCATTTCTCAGGTCCCTCCCGAAAACAGGAAGCAGCTGTTCTCAGGTCCCTCCCGAAAAAAGGAAGCAGCTGTTCTCAGGTCCCTCCCGAAAACAGGAAGCAGCTGTTCTCAGGTCCCTCGCGAAAACAGGAAGCAGCTCTTCTCAGTTCCCTCCCGAAAACAGGAAGCAGCTCTTCTCAGGTCCTTCCCAAAAACAGGAAGCAGCTCTTCTCAGGTCCTTCCCGAAAACAGGAAGCAGCTCTTCTCAGGTCCTTACCAAAAACAGGAAGCAGCTCTTCTCAGGTCCTTCCCGAAAACAGGAAGCAGCTCTTCTCAGGTCCCTCCCAAAAACAGGAAGCAGCTGTTCTCAGGTCCCTCCTGAAAACAGGAAGCAGCTGTTCTCAGGTCCCTCCCGAAAACAGGAAGCAGCTGTTCTCAGGTCCCTGCCGAAAACAGGAAGCAGCTGTTCTCAGGTCCCTCCCGAAAACAGGAAGCAGCTCTTCTCAGGTCCTTCCCGAAAACAGGAAGCAGCTCTTCTCAGGTCCTTCCCGAAAACAGGAAGCAGCTCTTCTCAGGTCCCTCCCGAAAACAGGAAGCAGCTGTTCTCAGGTCCTTCCCGAAAACTGGAAGAAGCTGTTCTCAGGTCCTTCCCGAAAACAGGAACCAGCTGTTCTCAGGTCCTTCCCGAAAACAGCAAGCAGCTGTTCTCAGGTCCTTCCCGAAAACAGGAAGCAGCTCTTCTCAGGTCCTTCCCGAAAACAGGAAGCAGCTGTTCTCAGGTCATTCCCGAAAACTGGAAGCAGCTGTTCTCAGGTCACTCCCGAAAACAGGAAGCAGCTGTTCTCAGGTCCCTCCCGAAAACAGGAAGCAGGTGTTCTCAGGTCCCTCCCGAAAACAGGAAGCAGCTGTTCTCAGGTCCCTCCCGAAAACAGGAAGCAGCTGTTCTAACGTCCCTCCCGAAAACAGGAAGCAGTTGTTCTCAGGTCCCTCCCGAAAACAGGAAGCAGCTGTTCTCAGGTCCCTCCCGAAAACAGGAAGCAGCTGTTCTCAGGTCCTTCCCGAAAACAGGAAGCATCTGTTCTCAGGTCCTTCCCGAAAACAGGAAGCTCAGGTCCTTCCCGAAATCTGGAAGCAGCTGTTCTCAGGTCCTTCCCAAAAACAGGAAGCAGCTGTTCTCTGGTCCTTCCCGAAATCTGGAAGCAGCTGTTTTCAGGTCCTTCCCGAAAACAGGAAGCAGCTGTTCTCAGGTCCTTCCCGAAAACTGGAGGCAGCTCTTCTCAGGTCCCTCCCGAAAACAGGAAGCAGCTCTTCTCAGGTCCCTCCCGAAAACAGGAAGCAGCTGTTCTCAGGTCCCTCCCGAAAACAGGAAGCAGCTGTTCTCAGGTCCCTCCCGAAAACAGGAAGCAGCTGTTCTCAGGTCCCTCCCGAAAACAGGAAGCAGCTGTTCTCAGGTCCCTCGCGAAAACAGGAAGCAGCTGTTCTCAGGTCCCTCCCGAAAACAGGAAGCAGCTGTTCTCAGGTCCCTCCCGAAAACAGGAAGCAGCTGTTCTCAGGTCCCTCACGAAAACAGGAAGCAGCTGTTCTCAGGTCCCTCCCGAAAACAGGAAGCAGCTGTTCTCAGGTCCCTGCCGAAAACAGGAAGCAGCTGTTCTCAGGTCCCTCCCGAAAACAGGAAGCAGCTCTTCTCAGGTCCCTCCCGAAAACAGGAAGCAGCTCTTCTCAGGTCCCTCCCGAAAACAGGAAGCAGCTGTTCTCAGGTCCTTCCCGAAAACAGGAAGCAGCTTTTCTCAGGTCCTTCCCGAAAACTGGAAACAGCTGTTCTCAGGTCCTTCCCGAAAACAGTAAGCAGCTGTTCTCAGGTCCCTCCCGAAATCTGGAAGCAGCTGTTCTCAGGTCCTTCCCGGAAACAGGAAGCAGCTGTTCTCTGGTCCTTCCCGAAAACTGGAAGCAGCTGTTCTCAGGTCCCTCACGAAAACAGGAAGCAGCAGTTCACAGGTCCCTCCCGAAAACAGGAAGCAGCTGTTCTCAGGTCCCTCCCGAAAACAGGAAGCAGCTGTTCTCAGGTCCCTCCCGTAAACAGGAAGCAACTGTTCTCAGGTCCTTCCTGAAAACAGGAAGCAGCTGTTCTCAGATCCTTCCCGAAAACTGGAAGCATCTGTTCTCAGATCCTTCCAGAAAACTGGAAGCAGCTGTTCTCAGGTCCTTCCCGAAAACAGGAAGCTGCTGTTCTCTGGCCCCTCCCGAAAACTGGAAGTAGCAGTTTTCAGGTCCCTCCCGAAAACTGGAAGTAGCTGTTCTCAGGTCCCTCCCGAAAACAGGAAGCAGCTGTTCTCAGGTCCCTCCCGGAAACAGGAAGCAGCTGTTCTCAGGTCCCTCCCGAAAACTGGAAGCAGCTGTTCTCAGGTCCCTCCCGAAAACAGGAAGCAGCTGTTCTCAGGTCCCTCCCGAAAACAGGAAGCAGCTGTTCTCAGGTCCCTCCCGAAAACAGGAAGCAGCTATTCTCAGGTCCCTCCCGAAAACTGGAAGCAGCTGTTCTCAGGTCCGTCCCAAAAACTGGAAGCAGCTGTTCTCAGGTCCTTCCCGAAAACAGGAAGCAGCTGTTCTCAGGTCCTTCCCGAAAACTGGAAGCAGCTGTTCTCAGGTCCTTCCCAAAAACAGGAAGCAGCTGTTCTCATGTGCTTCCCGAAAACAGGAAGCAGCTCTTCTCAGGTCCTTCCCCAAAACAGGAAGCAGCTCTTCTCAGGTCCTTCCCGAAAACAGGAAGCAGCTGTTCTCTGGCCCCTCCCGAAAACTGGAAGTAGCAGTTCTAAGGTCCCTCCCGAAAACTGGAAGCAGCTGTTCTCAGGTCCTTCCCGAAAACAGGAAGCAGCTGTTCTGAGGTCCCTCCCGAAAACAGGAAGCAGCTGTTCTCAGGTCCCTCCCGAAAACAGGAAGCAGCTGTTCTCAGGTCCCTCCCGAAAACAGGAAGCAGCTGTTCTCAGGTCCCTCCCGAAAACAGGAAGCAGCTGTTCTCAGGTCCCTCCCGAAAACAGGAAGCAGCTGTTCTCAGGTCCCTCCCGAAAACTGGAAGCAGCTGTTCTCAGGTCCGTCCCAAAAACTGGAAGTAGCTATTCTCAGGTCCTTCCCGAAAACAGGAAGCAGCTGTTCTCAGGTCCTTCCCGAAAACTGGAAGCAGCTCTTCTCAGGTCCTTCCCAAAAACAGGAAGCAGCTGTTCTCATGTCCTTCCCGAAAACAGGAAGCAGCTCTTCTCAGGTCCTTCCCCAAAACAGGAAGCAGCTCTTCTCAGGTCCTTCCCGAAAACAGGAAGCAGCTCTTCTCAGGTCCTTCCCGAAAACAGGAAGCAGCTCTTCTCAGGTCCTTCCCAAAAACAGGAAGCAGCTCTTCTCAGGTCCTTCCCGAAAACAGGAAGCAGCTCTTCTCAGGACCTTCCCAAAAACAGGAAGCAACTGTTCTCATGTCCTTCCCGAAAACAGGAAGCAGCTCTTCTCAGGTCCGTCCCGAAAACAGGGAGCAGCTCTTCTCAGGTCCCTCCCGAAAACAGGGAGCAGCTGTTCTCAGGTCCTTCCCCAAAACAGGAAGCAGCTGTTCTCAGGTCCTTCCCCAAAACAGGAAGCAGCTCTTCTCAGGTCCTTCCCGAAAACAGGAAGCAGCTCTTCTCAGGTCCTTCCCGAAAACAGGAAGCAGCTCTTCTCAGGTCCTTCCCAAAAACAGGAAGCAGCTCTTCTCAGGTCCTTCCCGAAAACAGGAAGCAGCTCTTCTCAGGACCTTCCCAAAAACAGGAAGCAACTGTTCTCATGTCCTTCCCGAAAACAGGAAGCAGCTCTTCTCAGGTCCTTCCCAAAAACAAGAAGCAGCTGTTCTCAGGTCCCTCCCGAAAACTGGAAGCAGCTGTTCTCAGGTCCGTCCCGAAAACAGGAAGCAGCTGTTCTCAGGTCCATCCCGAAAACTGGAAGCAGCTGTTCTCAGGTCCTTCCCGAAAACTGGAAGCATCTCTTCTCATGTCTTTCCCGAAAACAGAAAGCAGCTCTTCTCAGGTCCTTCCCGAAAACAGGAAACAGCTCTTCTCAGGTCCTTCCCGAAAACAGGAATCAGCTCTTCTCAGGTCCTTCCCGAAAACAGGAAGCAGCTCTTCTCAAGCCCTTCCCGAAAACAGGAAGCTGCTCTTCTCAGGTCCTTCCCGAAAACAGGAAGCAGCTCTTCTCAGGTCCTTCCTGAAAACAGGAAGCAGCTGTTCTCAGATCCTTCCCGAAAATTGGAAGCATCTGTTCTCAGGTCCTTCCCGAAAACAGGAAGCTCAGGTCCTTCCCGAAATCTGGAAGCAGCTGTTCTCAGGTCCTTCCCGAAAACTGGAGGCAGCTCTTCTCAGGTCCTTCCCGAAATCTGGAAGCAGCTGTTTTCAGGTCCTTCCCGAAAACAGGAAGCAGCTGTTCTCAGGTCCTTCCCGAAAACTGGAGGCAGCTCTTCTCAGGTCCCTCCCGAAAACAGGAAGCAGCTCTTCTCAGGTCCCTCCCGAAAACAGGAAGCAGCTGTTCTCAGGTCCCTCCCGAAAACAGGAAGCAGCTGTTCTCAGGTCCCTCGCGAAAACAGGAAGCAGCTGTTCTCAGGTCCCTCCCGAAAACAGGAAGCAGCTGTTCTCAGGTCCCTCCCGAAAACAGGAAGCAGCTGTTCTCAGGTCCCTCCCGAAAACAGGAAGCAGCTGTTCTCAGGTCCCTCCCGAAAACAGGAAGCAGCTGTTCTCAGGTCCCTGCCGAAAACAGGAAGCAGCTGTTCTCAGGTCCCTCCCGAAAACAGGAAGCAGCTCTTCTCAGGTCCCTCCCGAAAACAGGAAGCAGCTCTTCTCAGGTCCCTCCCGAAAACAGGAAGCAGCTGTTCTCAGGTCCTTCCCGAAAACAGGAAGCAGCTTTTCTCAGGTCCTTCCCGAAAACTGGAAACAGCTGTTCTCAGGTCCTTCCCGAAAACAGGAAGCAGCTGTTCTCAGGTCCCTCCCGAAATCTGGAAGCAGCTGTTCTCAGGTCCTTCCCGGAAACAGGAAGCAGCTGTTCTCTGGTCCTTCCCGAAAACTGGAAGCAGCTGTTCTCAGTTCCCTCACGAAAACAGGAAGCAGCAGTTCTCAGGTCCCTCCCGAAAACAGGAAGCAGCTGTTCTCAGGTCCCTCCCGAAAACAGGAAGCAGCTGTTCTCAGGTCCCTCCCGTAAACAGGAAGCAACTGTTCTCAGGTCCTTCCTGAAAACAGGAAGCAGCTGTTCTCAGGTCCTTCCCGAAAACAGGAACCAACTGTTCTCAGGTCCTTCCCGAAAACTGGAAGCATCTCTTCTCATGTCTTTCCCGAAAACAGAAAGCAGCTCTTCTCAGGTCTTTCCCGAAATCTGGAAGCAGCTCTTCTCAAGTCCTTCCCGAAAACAGGAAGCAGCTCTTCTCAGGTTCTTCCCGAAAACAGGAAGCAGCTCTTGTCAGGTCCTTCCCGAAAACAGGAAGCAGCTCTTCTCAGGTCCTTCCCGAAAACAGGAAGCAGCTCTTCTCAGGTCCTTCCCGAAAACAGGAAGCAGCTCTTCTCAGGTCCTTCCCGAAAACAGGAAGCAGCTCTTCTCAGGTCCTTCCCGAAAACAGGAAGCAGCTCTTCTCAGGTCCTTCCCGAAAACAGGAAGCAGCTCTTCTCAGGTCCTTCCCGAAAACAGGAAGCAGCTCTTCTCAGGTCCTTCCCGAAAACAGGAAGCAGCTGTTCTCGGGTCCTTCCCGAAAACAGGAACCAGCTCTTCTCAGGGCCTTCCCGAAAACAGGAAGCAGCTGTTCTCAGGTCCCTCCCGAAAACAGGAACCAGCTATTCTCAGGTCATTCCCGAAAACTGGAAGCAGCTCTTCTCAGGTCCTTCCCGAAAACAGGAAGCAGCTCTTCTCAGGTCCTTCCCGAAAACAGGAAGCAGCTCTTCTCAGTTCCTTCCCGAAAACAGGAAGCAGCTCTTCTCAGGTCCTTCCCGAAAACAGGAAGCAGCTGTTCTCTGGCCCCTCCCGAAAACTGGAAGTAGCAGTTCTCAGGTCCCTCCCGAAAACTGGAAGCAGCTGTTCTCAGGTCCCTCCCGAAAACAGGAAGCAGCTGTTCTCAGGTCCCTCCCGGAAACAGGACGCAGGTGTTCTCAGGTCCCTCCCGAAAACTGGAAGCAGCTGTTCTCAGGTCCCTCCCGAAAACAGGAAGCAGCTGTTCTCAGGTCCCTCCCGAAAACAGGAAGCAGCTGTTCTCAGGTCCCTCCCGAAAACTGGAAGCAGCTGTTCTCAGGTCCCTCCCGAAAACAGGAAGCAGCTGTTCTCAGGTCCCTCCCGAAAACAGGAAGCAGCTGTTCTCAGGTCCCTCCCGAAAACTGGAAGCAGCTGTTCTCAGGTCCGTCCCAAAAACTGGAAGCAGCTGTTCTCAGGTCCTTCCCGAAAACAGGAAGCAGCTGTTCTCAGGTCCTTCCCGAAAACTGGAAGCAGCTGTTCTCAGGTCCTTCCCAAAAACAGGAAGCAGCTGTTCTCATGTCCTTCCCGAAAACAGGAAGCAGCTCTTCTCAGGTCCTTCCCCAAAACAGGAAGCAGCTCTTCTCAGGTCCTTCCCGAAAACAGGAAGCAGCTCTTCTCAGGTCCTTCCCGAAAACAGGAAGCAGCTCTTCTCAGGTCCTTCCCAAAAACAGGAAGCAGCTCTTCTCAGGTCCTTCCCGAAAACAGGAAGCAGCTCTTCTCAGGACCTTCCCAAAAACAGGAAGCAACTGTTCTCATGTCCTTCCCGAAAACAGGAAGCAGCTCTTCTCAGGTCCTTCCCAAAAACAAGAAGCAGCTCTTCTCAGGTCCCTCCCGAAAACAGGAAGCAGCTCTTCTCAGGTCCCTCCCGAAAACAGGAAGCAGCTGTTCTCAGGTCCCTCCCGAAAACAGGAAGCAGCTGTTCTCAGGTCCCTCCCGAAAACAGGAAGCAGCTGTTCTCAGGTCCCTCCCGAAAACAGGAAGCAGCTGTTCTCAGGTCCCTCGCGAAAACAGGAAGCAGCTGTTCTCAGGTCCCTCCCGAAAACAGGAAGCAGCTGTTCTCAGGTCCCTCCCGAAAACAGGAAGCAGCTGTTCTCAGGTCCCTCCCGAAAACAGGAAGCAGCTGTTCTCAGGTCCCTCCCGAAAACAGGAAGCAGCTGTTCTCAGGTCCCTGCCGAAAACAGGAAGCAGCTGTTCTCAGGTCCCTCCCGAAAACAGGAAGCAGCTCTTCTCAGGTCCCTCCCGAAAACAGGAAGCAGCTCTTCTCAGGTCCCTCCCGAAAACAGGAAGCAGCTGTTCTCAGGTCCTTCCCGAAAACAGGAAGCAGCTTTTCTCAGGTCCTTCCCGAAAACTGGAAACAGCTGTTCTCAGGTCCTTCCCGAAAACAGGAAGCAGCTGTTCTCAGGTCCCTCCCGAAATCTGGAAGCAGCTGTTCTCAGGTCCTTCCCGGAAACAGGAAGCAGCTGTTCTCTGGTCCTTCCCGAAAACTGGAAGCAGCTGTTCTCAGTTCCCTCACGAAAACAGGAAGCAGCAGTTCTCAGGTCCCTCCCGAAAACAGGAAGCAGCTGTTCTCAGGTCCCTCCCGAAAACAGGAAGCAGCTGTTCTCAGGTCCCTCCCGTAAACAGGAAGCAACTGTTCTCAGGTCCTTCCTGAAAACAGGAAGCAGCTGTTCTCAGATCCTTCCCGAAAACTGGAAGCATCTGTTCTCAGGTCCTTCCAGAAAACTGGAAGCAGCTGTTCTCAGGTCCTTCCCGAAAACAGGAAGCTGCTGTTCTCTGGCCCCTCCCGAAAACTGGAAGTAGCAGTTCTCAGGTCCCTCCCGAAAACTGGAAGCAGCTGTTCTCAGGTCCCTCCCGAAAACAGGAAGCAGCTGTTCTCAGGTCCCTCCCGGAAACAGGAAGCAGCTGTTCTCAGGTCCCTCCCGAAAACTGGAAGCAGCTGTTCTCAGGTCCCTCCCGAAAACAGGAAGCAGCTGTTCTCAGGTCCCTCCCGAAAACAGGAAGCAGCTGTTCTCAGGTCCATCCCGAAAACAGGAAGCAGCTATTCTCAGGTCCCTCCCGAAAACTGGAAGCAGCTGTTCTCAGGTCCGTCCCAAAAACTGGAAGCAGCTGTTCTCAGGTCCTTCCCGAAAACAGGAAGCAGCTGTTCTCAGGTCCTTCCCGAAAACTGATAGCAGCTGTTCTCAGGTCCTTCCCAAAAACAGGAAGCAGCTGTTCTCATGTGCTTCCCGAAAACAGGAAGCAGCTCTTCTCAGGTCCTTCCCCAAAACAGGAAGCAGCTCTTCTCAGGTCCTTCCCGAAAACAGGAAGCAGCTGTTCTCTGGCCCCTCCCGAAAACTGGAAGTAGCATTTCTCAGGTCCCTCCCGAAAACAGGAAGCAGCTGTTCTCAGGTCCCTCCCGAAAAAAGGAAGCAGCTGTTCTCAGGTCCCTCCCGAAAACAGGAAGCAGCTGTTCTCAGGTCCCTCGCGAAAACAGGAAGCAGCTCTTCTCAGTTCCCTCCCGAAAACAGGAAGCAGCTCTTCTCAGGTCCTTCCCAAAAACAGGAAGCAGCTCTTCTCAGGTCCTTCCCGAAAACAGGAAGCAGCTCTTCTCAGGTCCTTACCAAAAACAGGAAGCAGCTCTTCTCAGGTCCTTCCCGAAAACAGGAAGCAGCTCTTCTCAGGTCCCTCCCAAAAACAGGAAGCAGCTGTTCTCAGGTCCCTCCTGAAAACAGGAAGCAGCTGTTCTCAGGTCCCTCCCGAAAACAGGAAGCAGCTGTTCTCAGGTCCCTGCCGAAAACAGGAAGCAGCTGTTCTCAGGTCCCTCCCGAATACAGGAAGCAGCTCTTCTCAGGTCCTTCCCGAAAACAGGAAGCAGCTCTTCTCAGGTCCTTCCCGAAAACAGGAAGCAGCTCTTCTCAGGTCCCTCCCGAAAACAGGAAGCAGCTGTTCTCAGGTCCTTCCCGAAAACTGGAAGAAGCTGTTCTCAGGTCCTTCCCGAAAACAGGAACCAGCTGTTCTCAGGTCCTTCCCGAAAACAGCAAGCAGCTGTTCTCAGGTCCTTCCCGAAAACAGGAAGCAGCTCTTCTCAGGTCCTTCCCGAAAACAGGAAGCAGCTGTTCTCAGGTCATTCCCGAAAACTGGAAGCAGCTGTTCTCAGGTCACTCCCGAAAACAGGAAGCAGCTGTTCTCACGTCCCTCCCGAAAACAGGAAGCAGGTGTTCTCAGGTCCCTCCCGAAAACAGGAAGCAGCTGTTCTCAGGTCCCTCCCGAAAACAGGAAGCAGCTGTTCTAACGTCCCTCCCGAAAACAGGAAGCAGTTGTTCTCAGGTCCCTCCCGAAAACAGGAAGCAGCTGTTCTCAGGTCCCTCCCGAAAACAGGAAGCAGCTGTTCTCAGGTCCTTCCCGAAAACAGGAAGCATCTGTTCTCAGGTCCTTCCCGAAAACAGGAAGCTCAGGTCCTTCCCGAAATCTGGAAGCAGCTGTTCTCAGGTCCTTCCCGAAAACTGGAGGCAGCTCTTCTCAGGTCCTTCCCGAAATCTGGAAGCAGCTGTTTTCAGGTCCTTCCCGAAAACAGGAAGCAGCTGTTCTCAGGTCCTTCCCGAAAACTGGAGGCAGCTCTTCTCAGGTCCCTCCCGAAAACAGGAAGCAGCTCTTCTCAGGTCCCTCCCGAAAACAGGAAGCAGCTGTTCTCAGGTCCCTCCCGAAAACAGGAAGCAGCTGTTCTCAGGTCCCTCCCGAAAACAGGAAGCAGCTGTTCTCAGGTCCCTCCCGAAAACAGGAAGCAGCTGTTCTCAGGTCCCTCGCGAAAACAGGAAGCAGCTGTTCTCAGGTCCCTCCCGAAAACAGGAAGCAGCTGTTCTCAGGTCCCTCCCGAAAACAGGAAGCAGCTGTTCTCAGGTCCCTCCCGAAAACAGGAAGCAGCTGTTCTCAGGTCCCTCCCGAAAACAGGAAGCAGCTGTTCTCAGGTCCCTGCCGAAAACAGGAAGCAGCTGTTCTCAGGTCCCTCCCGAAAACAGGAAGCAGCTCTTCTCAGGTCCCTCCCGAAAACAGGAAGCAGCTCTTCTCAGGTCCCTCCCGAAAACAGGAAGCAGCTGTTCTCAGGTCCTTCCCGAAAACAGGAAGCAGCTTTTCTCAGGTCCTTCCCGAAAACTGGAAACAGCTGTTCTCAGATCCTTCCCGAAAACTGGAAGCATCTGTTCTCAGATCCTTCCAGAAAACTGGAAGCAGCTGTTCTCAGGTCCTTCCCGAAAACAGGAAGCTGCTGTTCTCTGGCCCCTCCCGAAAACTGGAAGTAGCAGTTTTCAGGTCCCTCCCGAAAACTGGAAGTAGCTGTTCTCAGGTCCCTCCCGAAAACAGGAAGCAGCTGTTCTCAGGTCCCTCCCGGAAACAGGAAGCAGCTGTTCTCAGGTCCCTCCCGAAAACTGGAAGCAGCTGTTCTCAGGTCCCTCCCGAAAACAGGAAGCAGCTGTTCTCAGGTCCCTCCCGAAAACAGGAAGCAGCTGTTCTCAGGTCCCTCCCGAAAACAGGAAGCAGCTATTCTCAGGTCCCTCCCGAAAACTGGAAGCAGCTGTTCTCAGGTCCGTCCCAAAAACTGGAAGCAGCTGTTCTCAGGTCCTTCCCGAAAACAGGAAGCAGCTGTTCTCAGGTCCTTCCCGAAAACTGGAAGCAGCTGTTCTCAGGTCCTTCCCAAAAACAGGAAGCAGCTGTTCTCATGTGCTTCCCGAAAACAGGAAGCAGCTCTTCTCAGGTCCTTCCCCAAAACAGGAAGCAGCTCTTCTCAGGTCCTTCCCGAAAACAGGAAGCAGCTGTTCTCTGGCCCCTCCCGAAAACTGGAAGTAGCAGTTCTAAGGTCCCTCCCGAAAACTGGAAGCAGCTGTTCTCAGGTCCTTCCCGAAAACAGGAAGCAGCTGTTCTGAGGTCCCTCCCGAAAACAGGAAGCAGCTGTTCTCAGGTCCCTCCCGAAAACAGGAAGCAGCTGTTCTCAGGTCCCTCCCGAAAACAGGAAGCAGCTGTTCTCAGGTCCCTCCCGAAAACAGGAAGCAGCTGTTCTCAGGTCCCTCCCGAAAACAGGAAGCAGCTGTTCTCAGGTCCCTCCCGAAAACTGGAAGCAGCTGTTCTCAGGTCCGTCCCAAAAACTGGAAGTAGCTATTCTCAGGTCCTTCCCGAAAACAGGAAGCAGCTGTTCTCAGGTCCTTCCCGAAAACTGGAAGCAGCTCTTCTCAGGTCCTTCCCAAAAACAGGAAGCAGCTGTTCTCATGTCCTTCCCGAAAACAGGAAGCAGCTCTTCTCAGGTCCTTCCCCAAAACAGGAAGCAGCTCTTCTCAGGTCCTTCCCGAAAACAGGAAGCAGCTCTTCTCAGGTCCTTCCCGAAAACAGGAAGCAGCTCTTCTCAGGTCCTTCCCAAAAACAGGAAGCAGCTCTTCTCAGGTCCTTCCCGAAAACAGGAAGCAGCTCTTCTCAGGACCTTCCCAAAAACAGGAAGCAACTGTTCTCATGTCCTTCCCGAAAACAGGAAGCAGCTCTTCTCAGGTCCGTCCCGAAAACAGGGAGCAGCTCTTCTCAGGTCCCTCCCGAAAACAGGGAGCAGCTGTTCTCAGGTCCTTCCCCAAAACAGGAAGCAGCTGTTCTCAGGTCCTTCCCCAAAACAGGAAGCAGCTCTTCTCAGGTCCTTCCCGAAAACAGGAAGCAGCTCTTCTCAGGTCCTTCCCGAAAACAGGAAGCAGCTCTTCTCAGGTCCTTCCCAAAAACAGGAAGCAGCTCTTCTCAGGTCCTTCCCGAAAACAGGAAGCAGCTCTTCTCAGGACCTTCCCAAAAACAGGAAGCAACTGTTCTCATGTCCTTCCCGAAAACAGGAAGCAGCTCTTCTCAGGTCCTTCCCAAAAACAAGAAGCAGCTGTTCTCAGGTCCCTCCCGAAAACTGGAAGCAGCTGTTCTCAGGTCCGTCCCAAAAACTGGAAGCAGCTGTTCTCAGGTCCTTCCCGAAAACAGGAAGCAGCTGTTCTCAGGTCCTTCCCGAAAACTGATAGCAGCTGTTCTCAGGTCCTTCCCAAAAACAGGAAGCAGCTGTTCTCATGTGCTTCCCGAAAACAGGAAGCAGCTCTTCTCAGGTCCTTCCCCAAAACAGGAAGCAGCTCTTCTCAGGTCCTTCCCGAAAACAGGAAGCAGCTGTTCTCTGGCCCCTCCCGAAAACTGGAAGTAGCATTTCTCAGGTCCCTCCCGAAAACAGGAAGCAGCTGTTCTCAGGTCCCTCCCGAAAAAAGGAAGCAGCTGTTCTCAGGTCCCTCCCGAAAACAGGAAGCAGCTGTTCTCAGGTCCCTCGCGAAAACAGGAAGCAGCTCTTCTCAGTTCCCTCCCGAAAACAGGAAGCAGCTCTTCTCAGGTCCTTCCCAAAAACAGGAAGCAGCTCTTCTCAGGTCCTTCCCGAAAACAGGAAGCAGCTCTTCTCAGGTCCTTACCAAAAACAGGAAGCAGCTCTTCTCAGGTCCTTCCCGAAAACAGGAAGCAGCTCTTCTCAGGTCCCTCCCAAAAACAGGAAGCAGCTGTTCTCAGGTCCCTCCTGAAAACAGGAAGCAGCTGTTCTCAGGTCCCTCCCGAAAACAGGAAGCAGCTGTTCTCAGGTCCCTGCCGAAAACAGGAAGCAGCTGTTCTCAGGTCCCTCCCGAAAACAGGAAGCAGCTCTTCTCAGGTCCTTCCCGAAAACAGGAAGCAGCTCTTCTCAGGTCCTTCCCGAAAACAGGAAGCAGCTCTTCTCAGGTCCCTCCCGAAAACAGGAAGCAGCTGTTCTCAGGTCCTTCCCGAAAACTGGAAGAAGCTGTTCTCAGGTCCTTCCCGAAAACAGGAACCAGCTGTTCTCAGGTCCTTCCCGAAAACAGCAAGCAGCTGTTCTCAGGTCCTTCCCGAAAACAGGAAGCAGCTCTTCTCAGGTCCTTCCCGAAAACAGGAAGCAGCTGTTCTCAGGTCATTCCCGAAAACTGGAAGCAGCTGTTCTCAGGTCACTCCCGAAAACAGGAAGCAGCTGTTCTCAGGTCCCTCCCGAAAACAGGAAGCAGGTGTTCTCAGGTCCCTCCCGAAAACAGGAAGCAGCTGTTCTCAGGTCCCTCCCGAAAACAGGAAGCAGCTGTTCTAACGTCCCTCCCGAAAACAGGAAGCAGTTGTTCTCAGGTCCCTCCCGAAAACAGGAAGCAGCTGTTCTCAGGTCCCTCCCGAAAACAGGAAGCAGCTGTTCTCAGGTCCTTCCCGAAAACAGGAAGCATCTGTTCTCAGGTCCTTCCCGAAAACAGGAAGCTCAGGTCCTTCCCGAAATCTGGAAGCAGCTGTTCTCAGGTCCTTCCCAAAAACAGGAAGCAGCTGTTCTCTGGTCCTTCCCGAAATCTGGAAGCAGCTGTTTTCAGGTCCTTCCCGAAAACAGGAAGCAGCTGTTCTCAGGTCCTTCCCGAAAACTGGAGGCAGCTCTTCTCAGGTCCCTCCCGAAAACAGGAAGCAGCTCTTCTCAGGTCCCTCCCGAAAACAGGAAGCAGCTGTTCTCAGGTCCCTCCCGAAAACAGGAAGCAGCTGTTCTCAGGTCCCTCCCGAAAACAGGAAGCAGCTGTTCTCAGGTCCCTCCCGAAAACAGGAAGCAGCTGTTCTCAGGTCCCTCGCGAAAACAGGAAGCAGCTGTTCTCAGGTCCCTCCCGAAAACAGGAAGCAGCTGTTCTCAGGTCCCTCCCGAAAACAGGAAGCAGCTGTTCTCAGGTCCCTCACGAAAACAGGAAGCAGCTGTTCTCAGGTCCCTCCCGAAAACAGGAAGCAGCTGTTCTCAGGTCCCTGCCGAAAACAGGAAGCAGCTGTTCTCAGGTCCCTCCCGAAAACAGGAAGCAGCTCTTCTCAGGTCCCTCCCGAAAACAGGAAGCAGCTCTTCTCAGGTCCCTCCCGAAAACAGGAAGCAGCTGTTCTCAGGTCCTTCCCGAAAACAGGAAGCAGCTTTTCTCAGGTCCTTCCCGAAAACTGGAAACAGCTGTTCTCAGGTCCTTCCCGAAAACAGTAAGCAGCTGTTCTCAGGTCCCTCCCGAAATCTGGAAGCAGCTGTTCTCAGGTCCTTCCCGGAAACAGGAAGCAGCTGTTCTCTGGTCCTTCCCGAAAACTGGAAGCAGCTGTTCTCAGGTCCCTCACGAAAACAGGAAGCAGCAGTTCACAGGTCCCTCCCGAAAACAGGAAGCAGCTGTTCTCAGGTCCCTCCCGAAAACAGGAAGCAGCTGTTCTCAGGTCCCTCCCGTAAACAGGAAGCAACTGTTCTCAGGTCCTTCCTGAAAACAGGAAGCAGCTGTTCTCAGATCCTTCCCGAAAACTGGAAGCATCTGTTCTCAGATCCTTCCAGAAAACTGGAAGCAGCTGTTCTCAGGTCCTTCCCGAAAACAGGAAGCTGCTGTTCTCTGGCCCCTCCCGAAAACTGGAAGTAGCAGTTTTCAGGTCCCTCCCGAAAACTGGAAGTAGCTGTTCTCAGGTCCCTCCCGAAAACAGGAAGCAGCTGTTCTCAGGTCCCTCCCGGAAACAGGAAGCAGCTGTTCTCAGGTCCCTCCCGAAAACTGGAAGCAGCTGTTCTCAGGTCCCTCCCGAAAACAGGAAGCAGCTGTTCTCAGGTCCCTCCCGAAAACAGGAAGCAGCTGTTCTCAGGTCCCTCCCGAAAACAGGAAGCAGCTATTCTCAGGTCCCTCCCGAAAACTGGAAGCAGCTGTTCTCAGGTCCGTCCCAAAAACTGGAAGCAGCTGTTCTCAGGTCCTTCCCGAAAACAGGAAGCAGCTGTTCTCAGGTCCTTCCCGAAAACTGGAAGCAGCTGTTCTCAGGTCCTTCCCAAAAACAGGAAGCAGCTGTTCTCATGTGCTTCCCGAAAACAGGAAGCAGCTCTTCTCAGGTCCTTCCCCAAAACAGGAAGCAGCTCTTCTCAGGTCCTTCCCGAAAACAGGAAGCAGCTGTTCTCTGGCCCCTCCCGAAAACTGGAAGTAGCAGTTCTAAGGTCCCTCCCGAAAACTGGAAGCAGCTGTTCTCAGGTCCTTCCCGAAAACAGGAAGCAGCTGTTCTGAGGTCCCTCCCGAAAACAGGAAGCAGCTGTTCTCAGGTCCCTCCCGAAAACAGGAAGCAGCTGTTCTCAGGTCCCTCCCGAAAACAGGAAGCAGCTGTTCTCAGGTCCCTCCCGAAAACAGGAAGCAGCTGTTCTCAGGTCCCTCCCGAAAACAGGAAGCAGCTGTTCTCAGGTCCCTCCCGAAAACTGGAAGCAGCTGTTCTCAGGTCCGTCCCAAAAACTGGAAGTAGCTATTCTCAGGTCCTTCCCGAAAACAGGAAGCAGCTGTTCTCAGGTCCTTCCCGAAAACTGGAAGCAGCTCTTCTCAGGTCCTTCCCAAAAACAGGAAGCAGCTGTTCTCATGTCCTTCCCGAAAACAGGAAGCAGCTCTTCTCAGGTCCTTCCCCAAAACAGGAAGCAGCTCTTCTCAGGTCCTTCCCGAAAACAGGAAGCAGCTCTTCTCAGGTCCTTCCCGAAAACAGGAAGCAGCTCTTCTCAGGTCCTTCCCAAAAACAGGAAGCAGCTCTTCTCAGGTCCTTCCCGAAAACAGGAAGCAGCTCTTCTCAGGACCTTCCCAAAAACAGGAAGCAACTGTTCTCATGTCCTTCCCGAAAACAGGAAGCAGCTCTTCTCAGGTCCGTCCCGAAAACAGGGAGCAGCTCTTCTCAGGTCCCTCCCGAAAACAGGGAGCAGCTGTTCTCAGGTCCTTCCCCAAAACAGGAAGCAGCTGTTCTCAGGTCCTTCCCCAAAACAGGAAGCAGCTCTTCTCAGGTCCTTCCCGAAAACAGGAAGCAGCTCTTCTCAGGTCCTTCCCGAAAACAGGAAGCAGCTCTTCTCAGGTCCTTCCCAAAAACAGGAAGCAGCTCTTCTCAGGTCCTTCCCGAAAACAGGAAGCAGCTCTTCTCAGGACCTTCCCAAAAACAGGAAGCAACTGTTCTCATGTCCTTCCCGAAAACAGGAAGCAGCTCTTCTCAGGTCCTTCCCAAAAACAAGAAGCAGCTGTTCTCACGTCCCTCCCGAAAACTGGAAGCAGCTGTTCTCAGGTCCGTCCCGAAAACAGGAAGCAGCTGTTCTCAGGTCCATCCCGAAAACTGGAAGCAGCTGTTCTCAGGTCCTTCCCGAAAACTGGAAGCATCTCTTCTCATGTCTTTCCCGAAAACAGAAAGCAGCTCTTCTCAGGTCCTTCCCGAAAACAGGAAACAGCTCTTCTCAGGTCCTTCCCGAAAACAGGAATCAGCTCTTCTCAGGTCCTTCCCGAAAACAGGAAGCAGCTCTTCTCAAGCCCTTCCCGAAAACAGGAAGCTGCTCTTCTCAGGTCCTTCCCGAAAACAGGAAGCAGCTCTTCTCAGGTCCTTCCCGAAAACAGGAAGCAGCTGTTCTCAGATCCTTCCCGATAACAGGAAGCAGCTCTTCTCAGGTCCTTCCCGAAAACAGGAAGCAGCTCTTCTCAGGTCCTTCCCGAAATCTGGAAGCAGCTGTTCTCAGGTCCTTCCCGAAAACAGGAAGCAGCTGTTCTCAGGTCCTTCCCGAAAACAGGAAGCATCTCTTCTCATGTCTTTCCCGAAAACAGAAAGCAGCTCTTCTCAGGTCCTTCCCGAAAACAGGAAGCAGCTCTTCTCAGGTCCTTCCCGAAAACAGGAATCAGCTCTTCTCAGGTCCTTCCCGAAATCTGGAAGCAGCTCTTCTCAAGTCCTTCCCGAAAACAGGAAGCAGCTCTTCTCAGGTTCTTCCCGAAAACAGGAAGCAGCTCTTCTCAGGTCCTTCCCAAAAACAGGAAGCAGCTCTTCTCAGGTCCTTCCCGAAAACAGGAAGCAGCTCTTCTCAGGTCCTTCCCAAAAACAGGAAGCAGCTCTTCTCAGGTCCTTCCCGAAAACAGGAAGCAGCTCTTCTCAGGTCCTTCCCGAAAACAGGAAGCAGCTCTTCTCAGGTCCTTCCCGAAAACAGGAAGCAGCTCTTCTCAGGTCCTTCCCGAAAACAGGAAGCAGCTCTTCTCAGGTCCCTCCCAAAAACAGGAAGCAGCTGTTCTCAGGTCCCTCCTGAAAACAGGAAGCAGCTGTTCTCAGGTCCCTCCCGAAAACAGGAAGCAGCTGTTCTCAGGTCCCTGCCGAAAACAGGAAGCAGCTGTTCTCAGGTCCCTCCCGAAAACAGGAAGCAGCTCTTCTCAGGTCCTTCCCGAAAACAGGAAGCAGCTCTTCTCAGGTCCTTCCCGAAAACAGGAAGCAGCTGTTCTCAGGTCCCTCCCGAAAACAGGAAGCAGCTGTTCTCAGGTCCTTCCCGAAAACTGGAAGAAGCTGTTCTCAGGTCCTTCCCGAAAACAGGAACCAGCTGTTCTCAGGTCCTTCCCGAAAACAGCAAGCAGCTGTTCTCAGGTCCTTCCCGAAAACAGGAAGCAGCTCTTCTCAGGTCCTTCCCGAAAACAGGAAGCAGCTGTTCTCAGGTCATTCCCGAAAACTGGAAGCAGCTGTTCTCAGGTCACTCACGAAAACAGGAAGCAGCTGTTCTCAGGTCCCTCCCGAAAACAGGAAGCAGGTGTTCTCAGGTCCCTCCCGAAAACAGGAAGCAGCTGTTCTCAGGTCCCTCCCGAAAACAGGAAGCAGCTGTTCTAAGGTCCCTCCCGAAAACAGGAAGCAGCTGTTCTCAGGTCCCTCCCGAAAACAGGAAGCAGCTGTTCTCAGGTCCCTCCCGAAAACAGGAAGCAGCTGTTCTCAGGTCCTTCCCGAAAACAGGAAGCATCTGTTCTCAGGTCCTTCCCGAAAACAGGAAGCTCAGGTCCTTCCCGAAATCTGGAAGCAGCTGTTCTCAGGTCCTTCCCGAAAACTGGAGGCAGCTCTTCTCAGGTCCTTCCCGAAATCTGGAAGCAGCTGTTTTCAGGTCCTTCCCGAAAACAGGAAGCAGCTGTTCTCAGGTCCTTCCCGAAAACAGGAAGCAGCTGTTCGCAGGTCCTTCCCAAAAACTGGAAGCAGCTGTTCTCAGGTCCTTCCCGAAAACAGGAAGCAGCTGTTCTCAGGTCCTTCCCGAAAACAGGAAGCAGCTGTTCTCAGGCCCCTCCCGAAAACTGGAAGCAGCAGTTCTCAGGTCCTTCCCAAAAACAGGAAGCAGCTGTTCTCAGGTCCTTCCCGAAAACAGGAAGCAGCTATTCTCAGGTCCTTCCCGAAAACAGGAAGCAGCTCTTCTCAGGTCCTTCCCGAAAACAGGAAGCAGCTCTTCTCAGGTCCTTCCCGAAAACTGGAAGCAGCTCTTCTCAGGTCCTTCCCGAAATCTGGAAGCAACTGTTTTCAGGTCCTTCCCGAAAACAGGAAGCAGCTGTTCTCAGGTCCTTCCTGAAAACAGGAAGCAGCACTTCTCAGGTCCTTCCCGAAATCTGGAAGCAGCTGTTCTCAGGTCCCTTCCGAAAACAGGAAGCAGCTGTTCTCAGGTCCTTCCTGAAAACAGGAAGCAGCACTTCTCAGGTCCTTCCCGAAATCTGGAAGCAGCTGTTCTCAGGTCCCTTCCGAAAACAGGAAGCAGCTCTTCTCAGGTCCTTCCCGAAAACAGGAAGCAGCTCTTCTCAGGACCTTCCCAAAAACAGGAAGCAACTGTTCTCATGTCCTTCCCGAAAACAGGAAGCAGCTCTTCTCAGGTCCTTCCCAAAAACAAGAAGCAGCTGTTCTCAGGTCCCTCCCGAAAACTGGAAGCAGCTGTTCTCAGGTCCGTCCCGAAAACAGGAAGCAGCTGTTCTCAGGTCCATCCCGAAAACTGGAAGCAGCTGTTCTCAGGTCCTTCCCGAAAACTGGAAGCATCTCTTCTCATGTCTTTCCCGAAAACAGAAAGCAGCTCTTCTCAGGTCCTTCCCGAAAACAGGAAACAGCTCTTCTCAGGTCCTTCCCGAAAACAGGAATCAGCTCTTCTCAGGTCCTTCCCGAAAACAGGAAGCAGCTCTTCTCAAGCCCTTCCCGAAAACAGGAAGCTGCTCTTCTCAGGTCCCTCCCGAAAACAGGAAGCAGCTGTTCTCAGGTCCCTGCCGAAAACAGGAAGCAGCTGTTCTCAGGTCCCTCCCGAAAACAGGAAGCAGCTCTTCTCAGGTCCTTCCCGAAAACAGGAAGCAGCTCTTCTCAGGTCCTTCCCGAAAACAGGAAGCAGCTGTTCTCAGGTCCCTCCCGAAAACAGGAAGCAGCTGTTCTCAGGTCCTTCCCGAAAACTGGAAGAAGCTGTTCTCAGGTCCTTCCCGAAAACAGGAACCAGCTGTTCTCAGGTCCTTCCCGAAAACAGCAAGCAGCTGTTCTCAGGTCCTTCCCGAAAACAGGAAGCAGCTCTTCTCAGGTCCTTCCCGAAAACAGGAAGCAGCTGTTCTCAGGTCATTCCCGAAAACTGGAAGCAGCTGTTCTCAGGTCACTCACGAAAACAGGAAGCAGCTGTTCTCAGGTCCCTCCCGAAAACAGGAAGCAGGTGTTCTCAGGTCCCTCCCGAAAACAGGAAGCAGCTGTTCTCAGGTCCCTCCCGAAAACAGGAAGCAGCTGTTCTAAGGTCCCTCCCGAAAACAGGAAGCAGCTGTTCTCAGGTCCCTCCCGAAAACAGGAAGCAGCTGTTCTCAGGTCCCTCCCGAAAACAGGAAGCAGCTGTTCTCAGGTCCTTCCCGAAAACAGGAAGCATCTGTTCTCAGGTCCTTCCCGAAAACAGGAAGCTCAGGTCCTTCCCGAAATCTGGAAGCAGCTGTTCTCAGGTCCTTCCCGAAAACTGGAGGCAGCTCTTCTCAGGTCCTTCCCGAAATCTGGAAGCAGCTGTTTTCAGGTCCTTCCCGAAAACAGGAAGCAGCTGTTCTCAGGTCCTTCCCGAAAACAGGAAGCAGCTGTTCGCAGGTCCTTCCCAAAAACTGGAAGCAGCTGTTCTCAGGTCCTTCCCGAAAACAGGAAGCAGCTGTTCTCAGGTCCTTCCCGAAAACAGGAAGCAGCTGTTCTCAGGCCCCTCCCGAAAACTGGAAGCAGCAGTTCTCAGGTCCTTCCCAAAAACAGGAAGCAGCTGTTCTCAGGTCCTTCCCGAAAACAGGAAGCAGCTATTCTCAGGTCCTTCCCGAAAACAGGAAGCAGCTCTTCTCAGGTCCTTCCCGAAAACAGGAAGCAGCTCTTCTCAGGTCCTTCCCGAAAACTGGAAGCAGCTCTTCTCAGGTCCTTCCCGAAATCTGGAAGCAACTGTTTTCAGGTCCTTCCCGAAAAGAGGAAGCAGCTGTTCTCAGGTCCTTCCTGAAAACAGGAAGCAGCACTTCTCAGGTCCTTCCCGAAATCTGGAAGCAGCTGTTCTCAGGTCCCTTCCGAAAACAGGAAGCAGCTGTTCTCAGGTCCCTCCCGAAAACAGGAAGCAGCTGTTCTCAGGTCCCTCCCGAAAACAGGAAGCAGCTGTTCTCAGGCCCCTCCCGAAAACAGGAAGCAGCTGGTCTCAGGTCCCTCCCGAAAACAGGAAGCAGCTGTTCTCAGGTCCCTCCCGAAAAAAGGAAGCAGCTGTTCTCAGGTCCCTCCCGAAAACAGGAAGCAGCTGTTCTCAGGTCCCTCGCGAAAACAGGAAGCAGCTCTTCTCAGTTCCCTCCCGAAAACAGGAAGCAGCTCTTCTGAGGTCCTTCCAGAAAACAGGAAGCAGCTGTTCTCAGGTTCTTCCCGAAAACAGGAAGCAGCTGTTCTCAGGTGCTTCCCGAAATCTGGAAGCAGCTCTTCTCAGGTCCCTCCCGAAAACAGGAAGCAGCTCTTCTCACATCCCTCCCGAAAACAGGAAGCAGCTCTTCTCAGGTCCCTCCCGAAAACAGGAAGCAGCTGTTCTCAGGTCCGTCCCGAAAACAGGAAGCAGCTGTTCTCAGGTCCTTCTCGAAAACAGGAAGCAGCTGTTCTCAGGTCCTTCCCAAAAACAGGAAGCAGCTATTCTCAGGTCCTTCCCGAAATCTGGAAGCAGCTGTTCTCAGGTCCTTCCCGAAAACAGGAAGCAGCTGTTCTCAGGTCCTTCCCGAAAACTGTAAGCAGCTCTTCTCAGGTCCTTCCCGAAATCTGGAAGCAGCTGTTTTCAGGTCCTTCCCGAAAACAGGAAGCAGCTGTTCTCAGGTCCTTCCCGAAAACAGGAAGCAGCTGTTCGTAGGTCCTTCCCGAAAACTGGAAGGAGCTGTTCTCAGGTCCTTCCCGAAAACAGGAAGCAGCTGTTCTCAGGTCCTTCCCGAAAACAGGAAGCAGCTGTTCTCAGGCCCCTCCCGAAAACTGGAAGCAGCAGTTCTCAGGTCCTTCCCGAAAACAGGAAGCAGCTGTTCTCAGGTCCTTCCCGAAAACTGGAAGCAGCTCTTCTCAGGTCCTTCCCGAAAACAGGAAGCAGCTCTTCTCAGATCCTTCCCGAAATCTGGAAGGAGCTCTTCTCAGGTCCTTCCCGAAAACAGGAAGCAGATCTTCTCAGGTCCTTCCCGGAATCTGGAAGCAGCTCTTCTCAGGTCCTTCCCGAAAACAGGAAGCAGCTGTTCTCAGGTCCTTCCCGAAAACTGGAAGCATCTCTTCTCATGTCTTTCCCGAAAACAGAAAGCAGCTCTTCTCAGGTCCTTCCCGAAAACAGGAAACAGCTCTTCTCAGGTCCTTCCCGAAAACAGGAATCAGTTATTCTCAGGTCCTTCCCGAAATATGGAAGCAGCTCTTCTCAAGTCCTTCCGGAAAACAGGAAGCAGCTCTTCTTAGGTCCTTCCCGAAAACAGGAAGCAGCTCTTCTCAGGTCCTTCCCGAAATCTGGAAGCAGCTCTTCTCAGGTCTTTCCCGAAAACAGGAAGCAGCTCTTCTCAGGTCCTTCCCGAAAACAAGAAGCAGCTCTTCTCAGGTCCTTCCCGAAAACAGGAAGCAGCTGTCCTCAGGTCCTTCCCGAAAACAGGAAGCAGCTCTTCTCAGTTCCTTCCCGAAAACTGGAAGCAGCTCTTCTCAGGTCCTTCCCGAAATCTGGAAGCAGCTGTTTTCAGGTCCTTCCCGAAAACAGGAAGCAGCTGTTCTCAGGTCCTTCCCGAAAACAGGAAGCAGCTGTTCTCAGGTCCTTCCCGAAAACTGGAAGCATCTCTTCTCAGGTCTTTCCTGAAAACAGAAAGCAGCTTTTCTCAGGTCCTTCCCGAAAACAGGAAGCAGCTCTTCTCAGGTCCTTCCCGAAAACAGGAAGCAGCTGTTCTCAGGTCCCTCCCAAAAACAGGAAGCAGCTGTTCTCAAGTCCCTCCCGAAAACAGGAAGAATCTCTTCTCAGGTCCTTCCCGAAAACAGGTAGCAGCTCTTCTCAGGTCCTTTCCGAAAACAGGAAGCAGCTCTTCTCAGGTCCTTCCCGAAAATAGGAAGCATCTCTTCTCAGGTCCTTCCCGAAAACAGGAAGCAGCTGTTCTCAGGTCCTTCCCAAAAACAGGAGGCATCTCTTCTCAGGTCCTTCCCGAAAACAGGAAGCAGCTCTTCTCAGGTCCTTCCCGAAAACAGGAACCAGCTCTTCTCAGGTCCTTCCCGAAAACAGGAAGCAGCTCTTCTCAGGTCCTTCCCGAAAACAGGAAGCAGTTCTTCTCAGGTCCTTCCCGAAAACAGGAAGCAGCTCTTCTCAGGTCCTTCACGAAATCTGGAAGCAGCTGTTTGCAGGTCCTTCCCGAAAACAGGAAGCAGCTGTTCTCAGGTCCTTCCCGAACTCTGGAAGCATCTCTTCTCATGTCTTTCCCGAAAACAGTAAGCAGCTCTTCTCAGGTCCTTCCCGAAAACAGGAAGCAGCTCTTCTCAGGTCCTTCCCGAAAACAGGAAGCAGCTCTTCTCAGGTCCTTCCCGAAAACAGGAAGCAGCTCTTCTCAGGTCCTTCCCGAAAACAGGAAACAGCTCTTCTCAGGTCCTTCCCGAAAACAGATATCAGCTCTTCTCAGGTCCTTCCCGAAATCTGCAAGCAGCTCTTCTCTAGTCCTTCCCGAAAACAGGAAGCAGCTCTTCTCAGGTCCTTCCCGAAAACAGGAAGCAGCTCTTCTCAGGTCCTTCCCGAAATCTGGAAGCAGCTCTTCTCAGGTCTTTCCCGAAAACAGGAAGCAGCTCTTCTCAGGTCCTTCCCGAAAACAAGAAGCAGCTCTTCTCAGGTCCTTCCCGAAAACAGGAAGCAGCTGTCCTCAGGTCCTTCCCGAAAACAGGAAGCAGCTCTTCTCAGTTCCTTCCCGAAAACTGGAAGCAGCTCTTCTCAGGTCCTTCCCGAAATCTGAAAGCAGCTGTTTTCAGGTCCTTCCCGAAAACAGGAAGCAGCTGTTCTCAGGTCCTTCCCGAAAACAGGAAGCAGCTGTTCTCAGGTCCTTCCCGAAAACTGGAAGCATCTCTTCTCAGGTCTTTCCTGAAAACAGAAAGCAGCTCTTCTCAGGTCCTTCCCGAAAACAGGAAGCAGCTCTTCTCAGGTCCTTCCCGAAAACAGGAAGCAGCTGTTCTCAGGTCCCTCCCAAAAACAGGAAGCAGCTGTCCTCAAGTCCCTCCCGAAAACAGGAAGAATCTCTTCTCAGGTCCTTCCCGAAAACAGGTAGCATCTCTTCTCAGGTCCTTCCCGAAAACAGGAAGCAGCTGTTCTCAGGTCCTTCCCAAAAACAGGAGGCATCTCTTCTCAGGTCCTTCCCGAAAACAGGAAGCAGCTCTTCTCAGGTCCTTCCCGAAAACAGGAACCAGCTCTTCTCAGGTCCTTCCCGAAAACAGGAAGCAGCTATTCTCAGGTCCTTCCCGAAAACAGGAAGCAGCTGTTATCAGGTACTTTCCGAAAACAGGAAGCAGCTGTTCTAAGGTCCTTCCCAAAAACAGGAAGCAGCTGTTCTCAGGTCCTTCCCGAAAACTGGAACCAGCTGTTCTCAGGTGCCTCCCGAAAACAGGAAGCAGCTGTTCTCAGGTCCTTCCAGAAAACAGGAAGCAGCTGTTCTCAGGTCCTTCCCGAAAACAGGAAGCAGCTGTTCTCAGGTGCTTCCCGAAATCTGGAAGCAGCTGTTCGCAGGTCCCTCCCGAAAACAGGAAGCAGCTCTTCTCAGGTCCCTCCCAAAAACAGGAAGCAGCTCTTCTCAGGTCCTTCCAGAAAACAGGAAGCAGCTGTTCTCAGGTCCTTCCCGAAAACTGGAAGAAGCTGTTATCAGGTCCTTCCCGAAAACAGGAACCAGCTGTTCTCAGGTCCTTCCCGAAAACAGCAAGCAGCTCTTCTCAGGTCCTTCCCGAAAACAGGAAGCAGCTCTTCTCAAGTCCTTCCCGAAAACAGGAAGCAGCTGTTCTCAGGTCCTTCCCGAAAACTGGAAGCATCTCTTCTCATGTCTTTCCCGAAAACAGAAAGCAGCTCTTCTCAGGTCCTTCCCGAAAAGAGGAAGCAGCTCTTCTCAGGTCACTCCCGAAAACAGGAAGCAGCTGTTCTCAGGTCCCTCCCAAAAACAGGAAGCAGCTGTTCTCAAGTCCCTCCCGAAAACAGGAAAAATCTCTTCTCAGGTCCTTCCCGAAAACAGGAAGCAGCTCTTCTCAGGTCCTTCCCGAAAACAGGAAGCAGCTCTTCTCAGGTCCTTCCCGAAAATAGGAAGCATCTCTTCTCAGGTCCTTCCCGAAAACAGGAAGCAGCTGTTCTCAGGTCCTTCCCAAAAACAGGAGGCATCTCTTCTCAGGTCCTTCCCGAAAACAGGAAGCAGCTCTTCTCAGGTCCTTCCCGAAAACAGGAACCAGCTCTTCTCAGGTCCTTCCCAAAAACAGGAAGCAGCTGTTCTCAGGTCCTTCCCGAAAACAGGAAGCAGCTCTTCTCAGGTCCCTCCCGAAAACAGGAAGCAGCTGTTCTCAGGTCCCTCCCGAAAACAGGAATCAGCTGTTCTCAGGTCCCTCCCGAAAACAGGAAGCAGCTGTTCTCAGGTCCTTCCCGAAAACTGGAAGCAGCTGTTCTCAGGTCCTTCCCGAAAACAGGAAGCAGCTGTTCTCAGGTCCCTCCCGAAATCTGGAAGCAGCTGTTCTCATGTCCTTCCTGAAATCTGGAAGCAGCTGTTCTCAGGTCCTTCCCGAAAACAGGAAGCAGCTCTTCTCAGGTCCTTCCCGAAAACAGGAAGCAGCTCTTCTCAGGTCCTGCCCGAAAACAGGAAGCAGCTGTTCTAAGGTCCTTCCAGAAAACAGGAAGCAGCTGTTCTCAGGTCCTTTCCGAAAACTGGAACCAGCTGTTCTCAGGTCCTTCCCGAAAACAGGAAGCAGCTCTTCTCAGGTCCTTCCCGAAAACTGGAAGCAGCTCTTCTCAGGTCCTTCCCGAAATCTGGAAGCAGCTGTTTTCAGGTCCTTCCCGAAAACAGGAAGCAGCTGTTCTCAGGTCCTTCCCGAAAACAGGAAGCAGCTGTTCTCAGGTCCTTCCCGAAAACTGGAAGCATCTCTTCTCAGGTCTTTCCTGAAAACAGAAAGCAGCTCTTCTCAGGTCCTTCCCGAAAACAGGAAGCAGCTCTTCTCAGGTCCTTCCCGAAAACAGGAAGCAGCTGTTCTCAGGTCCCTCCCAAAAACAGGAAGCAGCTGTTCTCAAGTCCCTCCCGAAAACAGGAAGAATCTCTTCTCAGGTCCTTCCCGAAAACAGGTAGCATCTCTTCTCAGGTCCTTCCCGAAAACAGGAAGCAGCTGTTCTCAGGTCCTTCCCAAATACAGGAGGCATCTCTTCTCAGGTCCTTCCCGAAAACAGGAAGCAGCTCTTCTCAGGTCCTTCCCGAAAACAGGAACCAGCTCTTCTCAGGTCCTTCCCGAAAACAGTAAGCAGCTGTTCTCAGGTCCCTCCCGAAATCTGGAAGCAGCTGTTCTCAGGTCCTTCCCGGAAACAGGAAGCAGCTGTTCTCTGGTCCTTCCCGAAAACTGGAAGCAGCTGTTCTCAGGTCCCTCACGAAAACAGGAAGCAGCAGTTCACAGGTCCCTCCCGAAAACAGGAAGCAGCTGTTCTCAGGTCCCTCCCGAAAACAGGAAGCAGCTGTTCTCAGGTCCCTCCCGTAAACAGGAAGCAACTGTTCTCAGGTCCTTCCTGAAAACAGGAAGCAGCTGTTCTCAGATCCTTCCCGAAAACTGGAAGCATCTGTTCTCAGATCCTTCCAGAAAACTGGAAGCAGCTGTTCTCAGGTCCTTCCCGAAAACAGGAAGCTGCTGTTCTCTGGCCCCTCCCGAAAACTGGAAGTAGCAGTTTTCAGGTCCCTCCCGAAAACTGGAAGTAGCTGTTCTCAGGTCCCTCCCGAAAACAGGAAGCAGCTGTTCTCAGGTCCCTCCCGGAAACAGGAAGCAGCTGTTCTCAGGTCCCTCCCGAAAACTGGAAGCAGCTGTTCTCAGGTCCCTCCCGAAAACAGGAAGCAGCTGTTCTCAGGTCCCTCCCGAAAACAGGAAGCAGCTGTTCTCAGGTCCCTCCCGAAAACAGGAAGCAGCTATTCTCAGGTCCCTCCCGAAAACTGGAAGCAGCTGTTCTCAGGTCCGTCCCAAAAACTGGAAGCAGCTGTTCTCAGGTCCTTCCCGAAAACAGGAAGCAGCTGTTCTCAGGTCCTTCCCGAAAACTGGAAGCAGCTGTTCTCAGGTCCTTCCCAAAAACAGGAAGCAGCTGTTCTCATGTGCTTCCCGAAAACAGGAAGCAGCTCTTCTCAGGTCCTTCCCCAAAACAGGAAGCAGCTCTTCTCAGGTCCTTCCCGAAAACAGGAAGCAGCTGTTCTCTGGCCCCTCCCGAAAACTGGAAGTAGCAGTTCTAAGGTCCCTCCCGAAAACTGGAAGCAGCTGTTCTCAGGTCCTTCCCGAAAACAGGAAGCAGCTGTTCTGAGGTCCCTCCCGAAAACAGGAAGCAGCTGTTCTCAGGTCCCTCCCGAAAACAGGAAGCAGCTGTTCTCAGGTCCCTCCCGAAAACAGGAAGCAGCTGTTCTCAGGTCCCTCCCGAAAACAGGAAGCAGCTGTTCTCAGGTCCCTCCCGAAAACAGGAAGCAGCTGTTCTCAGGTCCCTCCCGAAAACTGGAAGCAGCTGTTCTCAGGTCCGTCCCAAAAACTGGAAGTAGCTATTCTCAGGTCCTTCCCGAAAACAGGAAGCAGCTGTTCTCAGGTCCTTCCCGAAAACTGGAAGCAGCTCTTCTCAGGTCCTTCCCAAAAACAGGAAGCAGCTGTTCTCATGTCCTTCCCGAAAACAGGAAGCAGCTCTTCTCAGGTCCTTCCCCAAAACAGGAAGCAGCTCTTCTCAGGTCCTTCCCGAAAACAGGAAGCAGCTCTTCTCAGGTCCTTCCCGAAAACAGGAAGCAGCTCTTCTCAGGTCCTTCCCAAAAACAGGAAGCAGCTCTTCTCAGGTCCTTCCCGAAAACAGGAAGCAGCTCTTCTCAGGACCTTCCCAAAAACAGGAAGCAACTGTTCTCATGTCCTTCCCGAAAACAGGAAGCAGCTCTTCTCAGGTCCGTCCCGAAAACAGGGAGCAGCTCTTCTCAGGTCCCTCCCGAAAACAGGGAGCAGCTGTTCTCAGGTCCTTCCCCAAAACAGGAAGCAGCTGTTCTCAGGTCCTTCCCCAAAACAGGAAGCAGCTCTTCTCAGGTCCTTCCCGAAAACAGGAAGCAGCTCTTCTCAGGTCCTTCCCGAAAACAGGAAGCAGCTCTTCTCAGGTCCTTCCCAAAAACAGGAAGCAGCTCTTCTCAGGTCCTTCCCGAAAACAGGAAGCAGCTCTTCTCAGGACCTTCCCAAAAACAGGAAGCAACTGTTCTCATGTCCTTCCCGAAAACAGGAAGCAGCTCTTCTCAGGTCCTTCCCAAAAACAAGAAGCAGCTGTTCTCAGGTCCCTCCCGAAAACTGGAAGCAGCTGTTCTCAGGTCCGTCCCGAAAACAGGAAGCAGCTGTTCTCAGGTCCATCCCGAAAACTGGAAGCAGCTGTTCTCAGGTCCTTCCCGAAAACTGGAAGCATCTCTTCTCATGTCTTTCCCGAAAACAGAAAGCAGCTCTTCTCAGGTCCTTCCCGAAAACAGGAAACAGCTCTTCTCAGGTCCTTCCCGAAAACAGGAATCAGCTCTTCTCAGGTCCTTCCCGAAAACAGGAAGCAGCTCTTCTCAAGCCCTTCCCGAAAACAGGAAGCTGCTCTTCTCAGGTCCTTCCCGAAAACAGGAAGCAGCTCTTCTCAGGTCCTTCCCGAAAACAGGAAGCAGCTGTTCTCAGATCCTTCCCGATAACAGGAAGCAGCTCTTCTCAGGTCCTTCCCGAAAACAGGAAGCAGCTCTTCTCAGGTCCTTCCCGAAATCTGGAAGCAGCTGTTCTCAGGTCCTTCCCGAAAACAGGAAGCAGCTGTTCTCAGGTCCTTCCCGAAAACAGGAAGCATCTCTTCTCATGTCTTTCCCGAAAACAGAAAGCAGCTCTTCTCAGGTCCTTCCCGAAAACAGGAAGCAGCTCTTCTCAGGTCCTTCCCGAAATCTGGAAGCAGCTCTTCTCAAGTCCTTCCCGAAAACAGGAAGCAGCTCTTCTCAGGTTCTTCCCGAAAACAGGAAGCAGCTCTTCTCAGGTCCTTCCCAAAAACAGGAAGCAGCTCTTCTCAGGTCCTTCCCGAAAACAGGAAGCAGCTCTTCTCAGGTCCTTCCCAAAAACAGGAAGCAGCTCTTCTCAGGTCCTTCCCGAAAACAGGAAGCAGCTCTTCTCAGGTCCTTCCCGAAAACAGGAAGCAGCTCTTCTCAGGTCCTTCCCGAAAACAGGAAGCAGCTCTTCTCAGGTCCTTCCCGAAAACAGGAAGCAGCTCTTCTCAGGTCCCTCCCAAAAACAGGAAGCAGCTGTTCTCAGGTCCCTCCTGAAAACAGGAAGCAGCTGTTCTCAGGTCCCTCCCGAAAACAGGAAGCAGCTGTTCTCAGGTCCCTGCCGAAAACAGGAAGCAGCTGTTCTCAGGTCCCTCCCGAAAACAGGAAGCAGCTCTTCTCAGGTCCTTCCCGAAAACAGGAAGCAGCTCTTCTCAGGTCCTTCCCGAAAACAGGAAGCAGCTGTTCTCAGGTCCCTCCCGAAAACAGGAAGCAGCTGTTCTCAGGTCCTTCCCGAAAACTGGAAGAAGCTGTTCTCAGGTCCTTCCCGAAAACAGGAACCAGCTGTTCTCAGGTCCTTCCCGAAAACAGCAAGCAGCTGTTCTCAGGTCCTTCCCGAAAACAGGAAGCAGCTCTTCTCAGGTCCTTCCCGAAAACAGGAAGCAGCTGTTCTCAGGTCATTCCCGAAAACTGGAAGCAGCTGTTCTCAGGTCACTCACGAAAACAGGAAGCAGCTGTTCTCAGGTCCCTCCCGAAAACAGGAAGCAGGTGTTCTCAGGTCCCTCCCGAAAACAGGAAGCAGCTGTTCTCAGGTCCCTCCCGAAAACAGGAAGCAGCTGTTCTAAGGTCCCTCCCGAAAACAGGAAGCAGCTGTTCTCAGGTCCCTCCCGAAAACAGGAAGCAGCTGTTCTCAGGTCCCTCCCGAAAACAGGAAGCAGCTGTTCTCAGGTCCTTCCCGAAAACAGGAAGCATCTGTTCTCAGGTCCTTCCCGAAAACAGGAAGCTCAGGTCCTTCCCGAAATCTGGAAGCAGCTGTTCTCAGGTCCTTCCCGAAAACTGGAGGCAGCTCTTCTCAGGTCCTTCCCGAAATCTGGAAGCAGCTGTTTTCAGGTCCTTCCCGAAAACAGGAAGCAGCTGTTCTCAGGTCCTTCCCGAAAACAGGAAGCAGCTGTTCGCAGGTCCTTCCCAAAAACTGGAAGCAGCTGTTCTCAGGTCCTTCCCGAAAACAGGAAGCAGCTGTTCTCAGGTCCTTCCCGAAAACAGGAAGCAGCTGTTCTCAGGCCCCTCCCGAAAACTGGAAGCAGCAGTTCTCAGGTCCTTCCCAAAAACAGGAAGCAGCTGTTCTCAGGTCCTTCCCGAAAACAGGAAGCAGCTATTCTCAGGTCCTTCCCGAAAACAGGAAGCAGCTCTTCTCAGGTCCTTCCCGAAAACAGGAAGCAGCTCTTCTCAGGTCCTTCCCGAAAACTGGAAGCAGCTCTTCTCAGGTCCTTCCCGAAATCTGGAAGCAACTGTTTTCAGGTCCTTCCCGAAAACAGGAAGCAGCTGTTCTCAGGTCCTTCCTGAAAACAGGAAGCAGCACTTCTCAGGTCCTTCCCGAAATCTGGAAGCAGCTGTTCTCAGGTCCCTTCCGAAAACAGGAAGCAGCTGTTCTCAGGTCCTTCCTGAAAACAGGAAGCAGCACTTCTCAGGTCCTTCCCGAAATCTGGAAGCAGCTGTTCTCAGGTCCCTTCCGAAAACAGGAAGCAGCTCTTCTCAGGTCCTTCCCGAAAACAGGAAGCAGCTCTTCTCAGGACCTTCCCAAAAACAGGAAGCAACTGTTCTCATGTCCTTCCCGAAAACAGGAAGCAGCTCTTCTCAGGTCCTTCCCAAAAACAAGAAGCAGCTGTTCTCAGGTCCCTCCCGAAAACTGGAAGCAGCTGTTCTCAGGTCCGTCCCGAAAACAGGAAGCAGCTGTTCTCAGGTCCATCCCGAAAACTGGAAGCAGCTGTTCTCAGGTCCTTCCCGAAAACTGGAAGCATCTCTTCTCATGTCTTTCCCGAAAACAGAAAGCAGCTCTTCTCAGGTCCCTTCCGAAAACAGGAAGCAGCTGTTCTCAGGTCCTTCCCGAAAACTGGAAGAAGCTGTTCTCAGGTCCTTCCCGAAAACAGGAACCAGCTGTTCTCAGGTCCTTCCCGAAAACAGCAAGCAGCTGTTCTCAGGTCCTTCCCGAAAACAGGAAGCAGCTCTTCTCAGGTCCTTCCCGAAAACAGGAAGCAGCTGTTCTCAGGTCATTCCCGAAAACTGGAAGCAGCTGTTCTCAGGTCACTCCCGAAAACAGGAAGCAGCTGTTCTCACGTCCCTCCCGAAAACAGGAAGCAGGTGTTCTCAGGTCCCTCCCGAAAACAGGAAGCAGCTGTTCTCAGGTCCCTCCCGAAAACAGGAAGCAGCTGTTCTAACGTCCCTCCCGAAAACAGGAAGCAGTTGTTCTCAGGTCCCTCCCGAAAACAGGAAGCAGCTGTTCTCAGGTCCCTCCCGAAAACAGGAAGCAGCTGTTCTCAGGTCCTTCCCGAAAACAGGAAGCATCTGTTCTCAGGTCCTTCCCGAAAACAGGAAGCTCAGGTCCTTCCCGAAATCTGGAAGCAGCTGTTCTCAGGTCCTTCCCGAAAACTGGAGGCAGCTCTTCTCAGGTCCTTCCCGAAATCTGGAAGCAGCTGTTTTCAGGTCCTTCCCGAAAACAGGAAGCAGCTGTTCTCAGGTCCTTCCCGAAAACTGGAGGCAGCTCTTCTCAGGTCCCTCCCGAAAACAGGAAGCAGCTCTTCTCAGGTCCCTCCCGAAAACAGGAAGCAGCTGTTCTCAGGTCCCTCCCGAAAACAGGAAGCAGCTGTTCTCAGGTCCCTCGCGAAAACAGGAAGCAGCTGTTCTCAGGTCCCTCCCGAAAACAGGAAGCAGCTGTTCTCAGGTCCCTCCCGAAAACAGGAAGCAGCTGTTCTCAGGTCCCTCCCGAAAACAGGAAGCAGCTGTTCTCAGGTCCCTCCCGAAAACAGGAAGCAGCTGTTCTCAGGTCCCTGCCGAAAACAGGAAGCAGCTGTTCTCAGGTCCCTCCCGAAAACAGGAAGCAGCTCTTCTCAGGTCCCTCCCGAAAACAGGAAGCAGCTCTTCTCAGGTCCCTCCCGAAAACAGGAAGCAGCTGTTCTCAGGTCCTTCCCGAAAACAGGAAGCAGCTTTTCTCAGGTCCTTCCCGAAAACTGGAAACAGCTGTTCTCAGGTCCTTCCCGAAAACAGGAAGCAGCTGTTCTCAGGTCCCTCCCGAAATCTGGAAGCAGCTGTTCTCAGGTCCTTCCCGGAAACAGGAAGCAGCTGTTCTCTGGTCCTTCCCGAAAACTGGAAGCAGCTGTTCTCAGTTCCCTCACGAAAACAGGAAGCAGCAGTTCTCAGGTCCCTCCCGAAAACAGGAAGCAGCTGTTCTCAGGTCCCTCCCGAAAACAGGAAGCAGCTGTTCTCAGGTCCCTCCCGTAAACAGGAAGCAACTGTTCTCAGGTCCTTCCTGAAAACAGGAAGCAGCTGTTCTCAGGTCCTTCCCGAAAACAGGAACCAACTGTTCTCAGGTCCTTCCCGAAAACTGGAAGCATCTCTTCTCATGTCTTTCCCGAAAACAGAAAGCAGCTCTTCTCAGGTCTTTCCCGAAATCTGGAAGCAGCTCTTCTCAAGTCCTTCCCGAAAACAGGAAGCAGCTCTTCTCAGGTTCTTCCCGAAAACAGGAAGCAGCTCTTGTCAGGTCCTTCCCGAAAACAGGAAGCAGCTCTTCTCAGGTCCTTCCCGAAAACAGGAAGCAGCTCTTCTCAGGTCCTTCCCGAAAACAGGAAGCAGCTCTTCTCAGGTCCTTCCCGAAAACAGGAAGCAGCTCTTCTCAGGTCCTTCCCGAAAACAGGAAGCAGCTCTTCTCAGGTCCTTCCCGAAAACAGGAAGCAGCTCTTCTCAGGTCCTTCCCGAAAACAGGAAGCAGCTCTTCTCAGGTCCTTCCCGAAAACAGGAAGCAGCTGTTCTCAGGTCCTTCCCGAAAACAGGAACCAGCTCTTCTCAGGGCCTTCCCGAAAACAGGAAGCAGCTGTTCTCAGGTCCCTCCCGAAAACAGGAACCAGCTATTCTCAGGTCATTCCCGAAAACTGGAAGCAGCTCTTCTCAGGTCCTTCCCGAAAACAGGAAGCAGCTCTTCTCAGGTCCTTCCCGAAAACAGGAAGCAGCTCTTCTCAGTTCCTTCCCGAAAACAGGAAGCAGCTCTTCTCAGGTCCTTCCCGAAAACAGGAAGCAGCTGTTCTCTGGCCCCTCCCGAAAACTGGAAGTAGCAGTTCTCAGGTCCCTCCCGAAAACTGGAAGCAGCTGTTCTCAGGTCCCTCCCGAAAACAGGAAGCAGCTGTTCTCAGGTCCCTCCCGGAAACAGGACGCAGGTGTTCTCAGGTCCCTCCCGAAAACTGGAAGCAGCTGTTCTCAGGTCCCTCCCGAAAACAGGAAGCAGCTGTTCTCAGGTCCCTCCCGAAAACAGGAAGCAGCTGTTCTCAGGTCCCTCCCGAAAACTGGAAGCAGCTGTTCTCAGGTCCCTCCCGAAAACAGGAAGCAGCTGTTCTCAGGTCCCTCCCGAAAACAGGAAGCAGCTGTTCTCAGGTCCCTCCCGAAAACTGGAAGCAGCTGTTCTCAGGTCCGTCCCAAAAACTGGAAGCAGCTGTTCTCAGGTCCTTCCCGAAAACAGGAAGCAGCTGTTCTCAGGTCCTTCCCGAAAACTGGAAGCAGCTGTTCTCAGGTCCTTCCCAAAAACAGGAAGCAGCTGTTCTCATGTCCTTCCCGAAAACAGGAAGCAGCTCTTCTCAGGTCCTTCCCCAAAACAGGAAGCAGCTCTTCTCAGGTCCTTCCCGAAAACAGGAAGCAGCTCTTCTCAGGTCCTTCCCGAAAACAGGAAGCAGCTCTTCTCAGGTCCTTCCCAAAAACAGGAAGCAGCTCTTCTCAGGTCCTTCCCGAAAACAGGAAGCAGCTCTTCTCAGGACCTTCCCAAAAACAGGAAGCAACTGTTCTCATGTCCTTCCCGAAAACAGGAAGCAGCTCTTCTCAGGTCCTTCCCAAAAACAAGAAGCAGCTCTTCTCAGGTCCCTCCCGAAAACAGGAAGCAGCTCTTCTCAGGTCCCTCCCGAAAACAGGAAGCAGCTGTTCTCAGGTCCCTCCCGAAAACAGGAAGCAGCTGTTCTCAGGTCCCTCCCGAAAACAGGAAGCAGCTGTTCTCAGGTCCCTCCCGAAAACAGGAAGCAGCTGTTCTCAGGTCCCTCGCGAAAACAGGAAGCAGCTGTTCTCAGGTCCCTCCCGAAAACAGGAAGCAGCTGTTCTCAGGTCCCTCCCGAAAACAGGAAGCAGCTGTTCTCAGGTCCCTCCCGAAAACAGGAAGCAGCTGTTCTCAGGTCCCTCCCGAAAACAGGAAGCAGCTGTTCTCAGGTCCCTGCCGAAAACAGGAAGCAGCTGTTCTCAGGTCCCTCCCGAAAACAGGAAGCAGCTCTTCTCAGGTCCCTCCCGAAAACAGGAAGCAGCTCTTCTCAGGTCCCTCCCGAAAACAGGAAGCAGCTGTTCTCAGGTCCTTCCCGAAAACAGGAAGCAGCTTTTCTCAGGTCCTTCCCGAAAACTGGAAACAGCTGTTCTCAGGTCCTTCCCGAAAACAGGAAGCAGCTGTTCTCAGGTCCCTCCCGAAATCTGGAAGCAGCTGTTCTCAGGTCCTTCCCGGAAACAGGAAGCAGCTGTTCTCTGGTCCTTCCCGAAAACTGGAAGCAGCTGTTCTCAGTTCCCTCACGAAAACAGGAAGCAGCAGTTCTCAGGTCCCTCCCGAAAACAGGAAGCAGCTGTTCTCAGGTCCCTCCCGAAAACAGGAAGCAGCTGTTCTCAGGTCCCTCCCGTAAACAGGAAGCAACTGTTCTCAGGTCCTTCCTGAAAACAGGAAGCAGCTGTTCTCAGATCCTTCCCGAAAACTGGAAGCATCTGTTCTCAGGTCCTTCCAGAAAACTGGAAGCAGCTGTTCTCAGGTCCTTCCCGAAAACAGGAAGCTGCTGTTCTCTGGCCCCTCCCGAAAACTGGAAGTAGCAGTTCTCAGGTCCCTCCCGAAAACTGGAAGCAGCTGTTCTCAGGTCCCTCCCGAAAACAGGAAGCAGCTGTTCTCAGGTCCCTCCCGGAAACAGGAAGCAGCTGTTCTCAGGTCCCTCCCGAAAACTGGAAGCAGCTGTTCTCAGGTCCCTCCCGAAAACAGGAAGCAGCTGTTCTCAGGTCCCTCCCGAAAACAGGAAGCAGCTGTTCTCAGGTCCATCCCGAAAACAGGAAGCAGCTATTCTCAGGTCCCTCCCGAAAACTGGAAGCAGCTGTTCTCAGGTCCGTCCCAAAAACTGGAAGCAGCTGTTCTCAGGTCCTTCCCGAAAACAGGAAGCAGCTGTTCTCAGGTCCTTCCCGAAAACTGATAGCAGCTGTTCTCAGGTCCTTCCCAAAAACAGGAAGCAGCTGTTCTCATGTGCTTCCCGAAAACAGGAAGCAGCTCTTCTCAGGTCCTTCCCCAAAACAGGAAGCAGCTCTTCTCAGGTCCTTCCCGAAAACAGGAAGCAGCTGTTCTCTGGCCCCTCCCGAAAACTGGAAGTAGCATTTCTCAGGTCCCTCCCGAAAACAGGAAGCAGCTGTTCTCAGGTCCCTCCCGAAAAAAGGAAGCAGCTGTTCTCAGGTCCCTCCCGAAAACAGGAAGCAGCTGTTCTCAGGTCCCTCGCGAAAACAGGAAGCAGCTCTTCTCAGTTCCCTCCCGAAAACAGGAAGCAGCTCTTCTCAGGTCCTTCCCAAAAACAGGAAGCAGCTCTTCTCAGGTCCTTCCCGAAAACAGGAAGCAGCTCTTCTCAGGTCCTTACCAAAAACAGGAAGCAGCTCTTCTCAGGTCCTTCCCGAAAACAGGAAGCAGCTCTTCTCAGGTCCCTCCCAAAAACAGGAAGCAGCTGTTCTCAGGTCCCTCCTGAAAACAGGAAGCAGCTGTTCTCAGGTCCCTCCCGAAAACAGGAAGCAGCTGTTCTCAGGTCCCTGCCGAAAACAGGAAGCAGCTGTTCTCAGGTCCCTCCCGAATACAGGAAGCAGCTCTTCTCAGGTCCTTCCCGAAAACAGGAAGCAGCTCTTCTCAGGTCCTTCCCGAAAACAGGAAGCAGCTCTTCTCAGGTCCCTCCCGAAAACAGGAAGCAGCTGTTCTCAGGTCCTTCCCGAAAACTGGAAGAAGCTGTTCTCAGGTCCTTCCCGAAAACAGGAACCAGCTGTTCTCAGGTCCTTCCCGAAAACAGCAAGCAGCTGTTCTCAGGTCCTTCCCGAAAACAGGAAGCAGCTCTTCTCAGGTCCTTCCCGAAAACAGGAAGCAGCTGTTCTCAGGTCATTCCCGAAAACTGGAAGCAGCTGTTCTCAGGTCACTCCCGAAAACAGGAAGCAGCTGTTCTCACGTCCCTCCCGAAAACAGGAAGCAGGTGTTCTCAGGTCCCTCCCGAAAACAGGAAGCAGCTGTTCTCAGGTCCCTCCCGAAAACAGGAAGCAGCTGTTCTAACGTCCCTCCCGAAAACAGGAAGCAGTTGTTCTCAGGTCCCTCCCGAAAACAGGAAGCAGCTGTTCTCAGGTCCCTCCCGAAAACAGGAAGCAGCTGTTCTCAGGTCCTTCCCGAAAACAGGAAGCATCTGTTCTCAGGTCCTTCCCGAAAACAGGAAGCTCAGGTCCTTCCCGAAATCTGGAAGCAGCTGTTCTCAGGTCCTTCCCGAAAACTGGAGGCAGCTCTTCTCAGGTCCTTCCCGAAATCTGGAAGCAGCTGTTTTCAGGTCCTTCCCGAAAACAGGAAGCAGCTGTTCTCAGGTCCTTCCCGAAAACTGGAGGCAGCTCTTCTCAGGTCCCTCCCGAAAACAGGAAGCAGCTCTTCTCAGGTCCCTCCCGAAAACAGGAAGCAGCTGTTCTCAGGTCCCTCCCGAAAACAGGAAGCAGCTGTTCTCAGGTCCCTCCCGAAAACAGGAAGCAGCTGTTCTCAGGTCCCTCCCGAAAACAGGAAGCAGCTGTTCTCAGGTCCCTCGCGAAAACAGGAAGCAGCTGTTCTCAGGTCCCTCCCGAAAACAGGAAGCAGCTGTTCTCAGGTCCCTCCCGAAAACAGGAAGCAGCTGTTCTCAGGTCCCTCCCGAAAACAGGAAGCAGCTGTTCTCAGGTCCCTCCCGAAAACAGGAAGCAGCTGTTCTCAGGTCCCTGCCGAAAACAGGAAGCAGCTGTTCTCAGGTCCCTCCCGAAAACAGGAAGCAGCTCTTCTCAGGTCCCTCCCGAAAACAGGAAGCAGCTCTTCTCAGGTCCCTCCCGAAAACAGGAAGCAGCTGTTCTCAGGTCCTTCCCGAAAACAGGAAGCAGCTTTTCTCAGGTCCTTCCCGAAAACTGGAAACAGCTGTTCTCAGGTCCTTCCCGAAAACAGTAAGCAGCTGTTCTCAGGTCCCTCCCGAAATCTGGAAGCAGCTGTTCTCAGGTCCTTCCCGGAAACAGGAAGCAGCTGTTCTCTGGTCCTTCCCGAAAACTGGAAGCAGCTGTTCTCAGGTCCCTCACGAAAACAGGAAGCAGCAGTTCACAGGTCCCTCCCGAAAACAGGAAGCAGCTGTTCTCAGGTCCCTCCCGAAAACAGGAAGCAGCTGTTCTCAGGTCCCTCCCGTAAACAGGAAGCAACTGTTCTCAGGTCCTTCCTGAAAACAGGAAGCAGCTGTTCTCAGATCCTTCCCGAAAACTGGAAGCATCTGTTCTCAGATCCTTCCAGAAAACTGGAAGCAGCTGTTCTCAGGTCCTTCCCGAAAACAGGAAGCTGCTGTTCTCTGGCCCCTCCCGAAAACTGGAAGTAGCAGTTTTCAGGTCCCTCCCGAAAACTGGAAGTAGCTGTTCTCAGGTCCCTCCCGAAAACAGGAAGCAGCTGTTCTCAGGTCCCTCCCGGAAACAGGAAGCAGCTGTTCTCAGGTCCCTCCCGAAAACTGGAAGCAGCTGTTCTCAGGTCCCTCCCGAAAACAGGAAGCAGCTGTTCTCAGGTCCCTCCCGAAAACAGGAAGCAGCTGTTCTCAGGTCCCTCCCGAAAACAGGAAGCAGCTATTCTCAGGTCCCTCCCGAAAACTGGAAGCAGCTGTTCTCAGGTCCGTCCCAAAAACTGGAAGCAGCTGTTCTCAGGTCCTTCCCGAAAACAGGAAGCAGCTGTTCTCAGGTCCTTCCCGAAAACTGGAAGCAGCTGTTCTCAGGTCCTTCCCAAAAACAGGAAGCAGCTGTTCTCATGTGCTTCCCGAAAACAGGAAGCAGCTCTTCTCAGGTCCTTCCCCAAAACAGGAAGCAGCTCTTCTCAGGTCCTTCCCGAAAACAGGAAGCAGCTGTTCTCTGGCCCCTCCCGAAAACTGGAAGTAGCAGTTCTAAGGTCCCTCCCGAAAACTGGAAGCAGCTGTTCTCAGGTCCTTCCCGAAAACAGGAAGCAGCTGTTCTGAGGTCCCTCCCGAAAACAGGAAGCAGCTGTTCTCAGGTCCCTCCCGAAAACAGGAAGCAGCTGTTCTCAGGTCCCTCCCGAAAACAGGAAGCAGCTGTTCTCAGGTCCCTCCCGAAAACAGGAAGCAGCTGTTCTCAGGTCCCTCCCGAAAACAGGAAGCAGCTGTTCTCAGGTCCCTCCCGAAAACTGGAAGCAGCTGTTCTCAGGTCCGTCCCAAAAACTGGAAGTAGCTATTCTCAGGTCCTTCCCGAAAACAGGAAGCAGCTGTTCTCAGGTCCTTCCCGAAAACTGGAAGCAGCTCTTCTCAGGTCCTTCCCAAAAACAGGAAGCAGCTGTTCTCATGTCCTTCCCGAAAACAGGAAGCAGCTCTTCTCAGGTCCTTCCCCAAAACAGGAAGCAGCTCTTCTCAGGTCCTTCCCGAAAACAGGAAGCAGCTCTTCTCAGGTCCTTCCCGAAAACAGGAAGCAGCTCTTCTCAGGTCCTTCCCAAAAACAGGAAGCAGCTCTTCTCAGGTCCTTCCCGAAAACAGGAAGCAGCTCTTCTCAGGACCTTCCCAAAAACAGGAAGCAACTGTTCTCATGTCCTTCCCGAAAACAGGAAGCAGCTCTTCTCAGGTCCGTCCCGAAAACAGGGAGCAGCTCTTCTCAGGTCCCTCCCGAAAACAGGGAGCAGCTGTTCTCAGGTCCTTCCCCAAAACAGGAAGCAGCTGTTCTCAGGTCCTTCCCCAAAACAGGAAGCAGCTCTTCTCAGGTCCTTCCCGAAAACAGGAAGCAGCTCTTCTCAGGTCCTTCCCGAAAACAGGAAGCAGCTCTTCTCAGGTCCTTCCCAAAAACAGGAAGCAGCTCTTCTCAGGTCCTTCCCGAAAACAGGAAGCAGCTCTTCTCAGGACCTTCCCAAAAACAGGAAGCAACTGTTCTCATGTCCTTCCCGAAAACAGGAAGCAGCTCTTCTCAGGTCCTTCCCAAAAACAAGAAGCAGCTGTTCTCAGGTCCCTCCCGAAAACTGGAAGCAGCTGTTCTCAGGTCCGTCCCAAAAACTGGAAGCAGCTGTTCTCAGGTCCTTCCCGAAAACAGGAAGCAGCTGTTCTCAGGTCCTTCCCGAAAACTGATAGCAGCTGTTCTCAGGTCCTTCCCAAAAACAGGAAGCAGCTGTTCTCATGTGCTTCCCGAAAACAGGAAGCAGCTCTTCTCAGGTCCTTCCCCAAAACAGGAAGCAGCTCTTCTCAGGTCCTTCCCGAAAACAGGAAGCAGCTGTTCTCTGGCCCCTCCCGAAAACTGGAAGTAGCATTTCTCAGGTCCCTCCCGAAAACAGGAAGCAGCTGTTCTCAGGTCCCTCCCGAAAAAAGGAAGCAGCTGTTCTCAGGTCCCTCCCGAAAACAGGAAGCAGCTGTTCTCAGGTCCCTCGCGAAAACAGGAAGCAGCTCTTCTCAGTTCCCTCCCGAAAACAGGAAGCAGCTCTTCTCAGGTCCTTCCCAAAAACAGGAAGCAGCTCTTCTCAGGTCCTTCCCGAAAACAGGAAGCAGCTCTTCTCAGGTCCTTACCAAAAACAGGAAGCAGCTCTTCTCAGGTCCTTCCCGAAAACAGGAAGCAGCTCTTCTCAGGTCCCTCCCAAAAACAGGAAGCAGCTGTTCTCAGGTCCCTCCTGAAAACAGGAAGCAGCTGTTCTCAGGTCCCTCCCGAAAACAGGAAGCAGCTGTTCTCAGGTCCCTGCCGAAAACAGGAAGCAGCTGTTCTCAGGTCCCTCCCGAAAACAGGAAGCAGCTCTTCTCAGGTCCTTCCCGAAAACAGGAAGCAGCTCTTCTCAGGTCCTTCCCGAAAACAGGAAGCAGCTCTTCTCAGGTCCCTCCCGAAAACAGGAAGCAGCTGTTCTCAGGTCCTTCCCGAAAACTGGAAGAAGCTGTTCTCAGGTCCTTCCCGAAAACAGGAACCAGCTGTTCTCAGGTCCTTCCCGAAAACAGCAAGCAGCTGTTCTCAGGTCCTTCCCGAAAACAGGAAGCAGCTCTTCTCAGGTCCTTCCCGAAAACAGGAAGCAGCTGTTCTCAGGTCATTCCCGAAAACTGGAAGCAGCTGTTCTCAGGTCACTCCCGAAAACAGGAAGCAGCTGTTCTCAGGTCCCTCCCGAAAACAGGAAGCAGGTGTTCTCAGGTCCCTCCCGAAAACAGGAAGCAGCTGTTCTCAGGTCCCTCCCGAAAACAGGAAGCAGCTGTTCTAACGTCCCTCCCGAAAACAGGAAGCAGTTGTTCTCAGGTCCCTCCCGAAAACAGGAAGCAGCTGTTCTCAGGTCCCTCCCGAAAACAGGAAGCAGCTGTTCTCAGGTCCTTCCCGAAAACAGGAAGCATCTGTTCTCAGGTCCTTCCCGAAAACAGGAAGCTCAGGTCCTTCCCGAAATCTGGAAGCAGCTGTTCTCAGGTCCTTCCCAAAAACAGGAAGCAGCTGTTCTCTGGTCCTTCCCGAAATCTGGAAGCAGCTGTTTTCAGGTCCTTCCCGAAAACAGGAAGCAGCTGTTCTCAGGTCCTTCCCGAAAACTGGAGGCAGCTCTTCTCAGGTCCCTCCCGAAAACAGGAAGCAGCTCTTCTCAGGTCCCTCCCGAAAACAGGAAGCAGCTGTTCTCAGGTCCCTCCCGAAAACAGGAAGCAGCTGTTCTCAGGTCCCTCCCGAAAACAGGAAGCAGCTGTTCTCAGGTCCCTCCCGAAAACAGGAAGCAGCTGTTCTCAGGTCCCTCGCGAAAACAGGAAGCAGCTGTTCTCAGGTCCCTCCCGAAAACAGGAAGCAGCTGTTCTCAGGTCCCTCCCGAAAACAGGAAGCAGCTGTTCTCAGGTCCCTCACGAAAACAGGAAGCAGCTGTTCTCAGGTCCCTGCCGAAAACAGGAAGCAGCTCTTCTCAGGTCCCTCCCGAAAACAGGAAGCAGCTGTTCTCAGGTCCTTCCCGAAAACAGGAAGCAGCTTTTCTCAGGTCCTTCCCGAAAACTGGAAACAGCTGTTCTCAGGTCCTTCCCGAAAACAGTAAGCAGCTGTTCTCAGGTCCCTCCCGAAATCTGGAAGCAGCTGTTCTCAGGTCCTTCCCGGAAACAGGAAGCAGCTGTTCTCTGGTCCTTCCCGAAAACTGGAAGCAGCTGTTCTCAGGTCCCTCACGAAAACAGGAAGCAGCAGTTCACAGGTCCCTCCCGAAAACAGGAAGCAGCTGTTCTCAGGTCCCTCCCGAAAACAGGAAGCAGCTGTTCTCAGGTCCCTCCCGTAAACAGGAAGCAACTGTTCTCAGGTCCTTCCTGAAAACAGGAAGCAGCTGTTCTCAGATCCTTCCCGAAAACTGGAAGCATCTGTTCTCAGATCCTTCCAGAAAACTGGAAGCAGCTGTTCTCAGGTCCTTCCCGAAAACAGGAAGCTGCTGTTCTCTGGCCCCTCCCGAAAACTGGAAGTAGCAGTTTTCAGGTCCCTCCCGAAAACTGGAAGTAGCTGTTCTCAGGTCCCTCCCGAAAACAGGAAGCAGCTGTTCTCAGGTCCCTCCCGGAAACAGGAAGCAGCTGTTCTCAGGTCCCTCCCGAAAACTGGAAGCAGCTGTTCTCAGGTCCCTCCCGAAAACAGGAAGCAGCTGTTCTCAGGTCCCTCCCGAAAACAGGAAGCAGCTGTTCTCAGGTCCCTCCCGAAAACAGGAAGCAGCTATTCTCAGGTCCCTCCCGAAAACTGGAAGCAGCTGTTCTCAGGTCCGTCCCAAAAACTGGAAGCAGCTGTTCTCAGGTCCTTCCCGAAAACAGGAAGCAGCTGTTCTCAGGTCCTTCCCGAAAACTGGAAGCAGCTGTTCTCAGGTCCTTCCCAAAAACAGGAAGCAGCTGTTCTCATGTGCTTCCCGAAAACAGGAAGCAGCTCTTCTCAGGTCCTTCCCCAAAACAGGAAGCAGCTCTTCTCAGGTCCTTCCCGAAAACAGGAAGCAGCTGTTCTCTGGCCCCTCCCGAAAACTGGAAGTAGCAGTTCTAAGGTCCCTCCCGAAAACTGGAAGCAGCTGTTCTCAGGTCCTTCCCGAAAACAGGAAGCAGCTGTTCTGAGGTCCCTCCCGAAAACAGGAAGCAGCTGTTCTCAGGTCCCTCCCGAAAACAGGAAGCAGCTGTTCTCAGGTCCCTCCCGAAAACAGGAAGCAGCTGTTCTCAGGTCCCTCCCGAAAACAGGAAGCAGCTGTTCTCAGGTCCCTCCCGAAAACAGGAAGCAGCTGTTCTCAGGTCCCTCCCGAAAACTGGAAGCAGCTGTTCTCAGGTCCGTCCCAAAAACTGGAAGTAGCTATTCTCAGGTCCTTCCCGAAAACAGGAAGCAGCTGTTCTCAGGTCCTTCCCGAAAACTGGAAGCAGCTCTTCTCAGGTCCTTCCCAAAAACAGGAAGCAGCTGTTCTCATGTCCTTCCCGAAAACAGGAAGCAGCTCTTCTCAGGTCCTTCCCCAAAACAGGAAGCAGCTCTTCTCAGGTCCTTCCCGAAAACAGGAAGCAGCTCTTCTCAGGTCCTTCCCGAAAACAGGAAGCAGCTCTTCTCAGGTCCTTCCCAAAAACAGGAAGCAGCTCTTCTCAGGTCCTTCCCGAAAACAGGAAGCAGCTCTTCTCAGGACCTTCCCAAAAACAGGAAGCAACTGTTCTCATGTCCTTCCCGAAAACAGGAAGCAGCTCTTCTCAGGTCCGTCCCGAAAACAGGGAGCAGCTCTTCTCAGGTCCCTCCCGAAAACAGGGAGCAGCTGTTCTCAGGTCCTTCCCCAAAACAGGAAGCAGCTGTTCTCAGGTCCTTCCCCAAAACAGGAAGCAGCTCTTCTCAGGTCCTTCCCGAAAACAGGAAGCAGCTCTTCTCAGGTCCTTCCCGAAAACAGGAAGCAGCTCTTCTCAGGTCCTTCCCAAAAACAGGAAGCAGCTCTTCTCAGGTCCTTCCCGAAAACAGGAAGCAGCTCTTCTCAGGACCTTCCCAAAAACAGGAAGCAACTGTTCTCATGTCCTTCCCGAAAACAGGAAGCAGCTCTTCTCAGGTCCTTCCCAAAAACAAGAAGCAGCTGTTCTCAGGTCCCTCCCGAAAACTGGAAGCAGCTGTTCTCAGGTCCGTCCCGAAAACAGGAAGCAGCTGTTCTCAGGTCCATCCCGAAAACTGGAAGCAGCTGTTCTCAGGTCCTTCCCGAAAACTGGAAGCATCTCTTCTCATGTCTTTCCCGAAAACAGAAAGCAGCTCTTCTCAGGTCCTTCCCGAAAACAGGAAACAGCTCTTCTCAGGTCCTTCCCGAAAACAGGAATCAGCTCTTCTCAGGTCCTTCCCGAAAACAGGAAGCAGCTCTTCTCAAGCCCTTCCCGAAAACAGGAAGCTGCTCTTCTCAGGTCCTTCCCGAAAACAGGAAGCAGCTCTTCTCAGGTCCTTCCTGAAAACAGGAAGCAGCTGTTCTCAGATCCTTCCCGAAAATTGGAAGCATCTGTTCTCAGGTCCTTCCCGAAAACAGGAAGCTCAGGTCCTTCCCGAAATCTGGAAGCAGCTGTTCTCAGGTCCTTCCCGAAAACTGGAGGCAGCTCTTCTCAGGTCCTTCCCGAAATCTGGAAGCAGCTGTTTTCAGGTCCTTCCCGAAAACAGGAAGCAGCTGTTCTCAGGTCCTTCCCGAAAACTGGAGGCAGCTCTTCTCAGGTCCCTCCCGAAAACAGGAAGCAGCTCTTCTCAGGTCCCTCCCGAAAACAGGAAGCAGCTGTTCTCAGGTCCCTCCCGAAAACAGGAAGCAGCTGTTCTCAGGTCCCTCGCGAAAACAGGAAGCAGCTGTTCTCAGGTCCCTCCCGAAAACAGGAAGCAGCTGTTCTCAGGTCCCTCCCGAAAACAGGAAGCAGCTGTTCTCAGGTCCCTCCCGAAAACAGGAAGCAGCTGTTCTCAGGTCCCTCCCGAAAACAGGAAGCAGCTGTTCTCAGGTCCCTGCCGAAAACAGGAAGCAGCTGTTCTCAGGTCCCTCCCGAAAACAGGAAGCAGCTCTTCTCAGGTCCCTCCCGAAAACAGGAAGCAGCTCTTCTCAGGTCCCTCCCGAAAACAGGAAGCAGCTGTTCTCAGGTCCTTCCCGAAAACAGGAAGCAGCTTTTCTCAGGTCCTTCCCGAAAACTGGAAACAGCTGTTCTCAGGTCCTTCCCGAAAACAGGAAGCAGCTGTTCTCAGGTCCCTCCCGAAATCTGGAAGCAGCTGTTCTCAGGTCCTTCCCGGAAACAGGAAGCAGCTGTTCTCTGGTCCTTCCCGAAAACTGGAAGCAGCTGTTCTCAGTTCCCTCACGAAAACAGGAAGCAGCAGTTCTCAGGTCCCTCCCGAAAACAGGAAGCAGCTGTTCTCAGGTCCCTCCCGAAAACAGGAAGCAGCTGTTCTCAGGTCCCTCCCGTAAACAGGAAGCAACTGTTCTCAGGTCCTTCCTGAAAACAGGAAGCAGCTGTTCTCAGGTCCTTCCCGAAAACAGGAACCAACTGTTCTCAGGTCCTTCCCGAAAACTGGAAGCATCTCTTCTCATGTCTTTCCCGAAAACAGAAAGCAGCTCTTCTCAGGTCTTTCCCGAAATCTGGAAGCAGCTCTTCTCAAGTCCTTCCCGAAAACAGGAAGCAGCTCTTCTCAGGTTCTTCCCGAAAACAGGAAGCAGCTCTTGTCAGGTCCTTCCCGAAAACAGGAAGCAGCTCTTCTCAGGTCCTTCCCGAAAACAGGAAGCAGCTCTTCTCAGGTCCTTCCCGAAAACAGGAAGCAGCTCTTCTCAGGTCCTTCCCGAAAACAGGAAGCAGCTCTTCTCAGGTCCTTCCCGAAAACAGGAAGCAGCTCTTCTCAGGTCCTTCCCGAAAACAGGAAGCAGCTCTTCTCAGGTCCTTCCCGAAAACAGGAAGCAGCTCTTCTCAGGTCCTTCCCGAAAACAGGAAGCAGCTGTTCTCGGGTCCTTCCCGAAAACAGGAACCAGCTCTTCTCAGGGCCTTCCCGAAAACAGGAAGCAGCTGTTCTCAGGTCCCTCCCGAAAACAGGAACCAGCTATTCTCAGGTCATTCCCGAAAACTGGAAGCAGCTCTTCTCAGGTCCTTCCCGAAAACAGGAAGCAGCTCTTCTCAGGTCCTTCCCGAAAACAGGAAGCAGCTCTTCTCAGTTCCTTCCCGAAAACAGGAAGCAGCTCTTCTCAGGTCCTTCCCGAAAACAGGAAGCAGCTGTTCTCTGGCCCCTCCCGAAAACTGGAAGTAGCAGTTCTCAGGTCCCTCCCGAAAACTGGAAGCAGCTGTTCTCAGGTCCCTCCCGAAAACAGGAAGCAGCTGTTCTCAGGTCCCTCCCGGAAACAGGACGCAGGTGTTCTCAGGTCCCTCCCGAAAACTGGAAGCAGCTGTTCTCAGGTCCCTCCCGAAAACAGGAAGCAGCTGTTCTCAGGTCCCTCCCGAAAACAGGAAGCAGCTGTTCTCAGGTCCCTCCCGAAAACTGGAAGCAGCTGTTCTCAGGTCCCTCCCGAAAACAGGAAGCAGCTGTTCTCAGGTCCCTCCCGAAAACAGGAAGCAGCTGTTCTCAGGTCCCTCCCGAAAACTGGAAGCAGCTGTTCTCAGGTCCGTCCCAAAAACTGGAAGCAGCTGTTCTCAGGTCCTTCCCGAAAACAGGAAGCAGCTGTTCTCAGGTCCTTCCCGAAAACTGGAAGCAGCTGTTCTCAGGTCCTTCCCAAAAACAGGAAGCAGCTGTTCTCATGTCCTTCCCGAAAACAGGAAGCAGCTCTTCTCAGGTCCTTCCCCAAAACAGGAAGCAGCTCTTCTCAGGTCCTTCCCGAAAACAGGAAGCAGCTCTTCTCAGGTCCTTCCCGAAAACAGGAAGCAGCTCTTCTCAGGTCCTTCCCAAAAACAGGAAGCAGCTCTTCTCAGGTCCTTCCCGAAAACAGGAAGCAGCTCTTCTCAGGACCTTCCCAAAAACAGGAAGCAACTGTTCTCATGTCCTTCCCGAAAACAGGAAGCAGCTCTTCTCAGGTCCTTCCCAAAAACAAGAAGCAGCTCTTCTCAGGTCCCTCCCGAAAACAGGAAGCAGCTCTTCTCAGGTCCCTCCCGAAAACAGGAAGCAGCTGTTCTCAGGTCCCTCCCGAAAACAGGAAGCAGCTGTTCTCAGGTCCCTCCCGAAAACAGGAAGCAGCTGTTCTCAGGTCCCTCCCGAAAACAGGAAGCAGCTGTTCTCAGGTCCCTCGCGAAAACAGGAAGCAGCTGTTCTCAGGTCCCTCCCGAAAACAGGAAGCAGCTGTTCTCAGGTCCCTCCCGAAAACAGGAAGCAGCTGTTCTCAGGTCCCTCCCGAAAACAGGAAGCAGCTGTTCTCAGGTCCCTCCCGAAAACAGGAAGCAGCTGTTCTCAGGTCCCTGCCGAAAACAGGAAGCAGCTGTTCTCAGGTCCCTCCCGAAAACAGGAAGCAGCTCTTCTCAGGTCCCTCCCGAAAACAGGAAGCAGCTCTTCTCAGGTCCCTCCCGAAAACAGGAAGCAGCTGTTCTCAGGTCCTTCCCGAAAACAGGAAGCAGCTTTTCTCAGGTCCTTCCCGAAAACTGGAAACAGCTGTTCTCAGGTCCTTCCCGAAAACAGGAAGCAGCTGTTCTCAGGTCCCTCCCGAAATCTGGAAGCAGCTGTTCTCAGGTCCTTCCCGGAAACAGGAAGCAGCTGTTCTCTGGTCCTTCCCGAAAACTGGAAGCAGCTGTTCTCAGTTCCCTCACGAAAACAGGAAGCAGCAGTTCTCAGGTCCCTCCCGAAAACAGGAAGCAGCTGTTCTCAGGTCCCTCCCGAAAACAGGAAGCAGCTGTTCTCAGGTCCCTCCCGTAAACAGGAAGCAACTGTTCTCAGGTCCTTCCTGAAAACAGGAAGCAGCTGTTCTCAGATCCTTCCCGAAAACTGGAAGCATCTGTTCTCAGGTCCTTCCAGAAAACTGGAAGCAGCTGTTCTCAGGTCCTTCCCGAAAACAGGAAGCTGCTGTTCTCTGGCCCCTCCCGAAAACTGGAAGTAGCAGTTCTCAGGTCCCTCCCGAAAACTGGAAGCAGCTGTTCTCAGGTCCCTCCCGAAAACAGGAAGCAGCTGTTCTCAGGTCCCTCCCGGAAACAGGAAGCAGCTGTTCTCAGGTCCCTCCCGAAAACTGGAAGCAGCTGTTCTCAGGTCCCTCCCGAAAACAGGAAGCAGCTGTTCTCAGGTCCCTCCCGAAAACAGGAAGCAGCTGTTCTCAGGTCCATCCCGAAAACAGGAAGCAGCTATTCTCAGGTCCCTCCCGAAAACTGGAAGCAGCTGTTCTCAGGTCCGTCCCAAAAACTGGAAGCAGCTGTTCTCAGGTCCTTCCCGAAAACAGGAAGCAGCTGTTCTCAGGTCCTTCCCGAAAACTGATAGCAGCTGTTCTCAGGTCCTTCCCAAAAACAGGAAGCAGCTGTTCTCATGTGCTTCCCGAAAACAGGAAGCAGCTCTTCTCAGGTCCTTCCCCAAAACAGGAAGCAGCTCTTCTCAGGTCCTTCCCGAAAACAGGAAGCAGCTGTTCTCTGGCCCCTCCCGAAAACTGGAAGTAGCATTTCTCAGGTCCCTCCCGAAAACAGGAAGCAGCTGTTCTCAGGTCCCTCCCGAAAAAAGGAAGCAGCTGTTCTCAGGTCCCTCCCGAAAACAGGAAGCAGCTGTTCTCAGGTCCCTCGCGAAAACAGGAAGCAGCTCTTCTCAGTTCCCTCCCGAAAACAGGAAGCAGCTCTTCTCAGGTCCTTCCCAAAAACAGGAAGCAGCTCTTCTCAGGTCCTTCCCGAAAACAGGAAGCAGCTCTTCTCAGGTCCTTACCAAAAACAGGAAGCAGCTCTTCTCAGGTCCTTCCCGAAAACAGGAAGCAGCTCTTCTCAGGTCCCTCCCAAAAACAGGAAGCAGCTGTTCTCAGGTCCCTCCTGAAAACAGGAAGCAGCTGTTCTCAGGTCCCTCCCGAAAACAGGAAGCAGCTGTTCTCAGGTCCCTGCCGAAAACAGGAAGCAGCTGTTCTCAGGTCCCTCCCGAATACAGGAAGCAGCTCTTCTCAGGTCCTTCCCGAAAACAGGAAGCAGCTCTTCTCAGGTCCTTCCCGAAAACAGGAAGCAGCTCTTCTCAGGTCCCTCCCGAAAACAGGAAGCAGCTGTTCTCAGGTCCTTCCCGAAAACTGGAAGAAGCTGTTCTCAGGTCCTTCCCGAAAACAGGAACCAGCTGTTCTCAGGTCCTTCCCGAAAACAGCAAGCAGCTGTTCTCAGGTCCTTCCCGAAAACAGGAAGCAGCTCTTCTCAGGTCCTTCCCGAAAACAGGAAGCAGCTGTTCTCAGGTCATTCCCGAAAACTGGAAGCAGCTGTTCTCAGGTCACTCCCGAAAACAGGAAGCAGCTGTTCTCACGTCCCTCCCGAAAACAGGAAGCAGGTGTTCTCAGGTCCCTCCCGAAAACAGGAAGCAGCTGTTCTCAGGTCCCTCCCGAAAACAGGAAGCAGCTGTTCTAACGTCCCTCCCGAAAACAGGAAGCAGTTGTTCTCAGGTCCTTCCCGAAATCTGGAAGCAGCTGTTCTCAGGTCCTTCCCGAAAACAGGAAGCAGCTGTTCTCAGGTCCTTCCCGAAAACAGGAAGCATCTCTTCTCATGTCTTTCCCGAAAACAGAAAGCAGCTCTTCTCAGGTCCTTCCCGAAAACAGGAAGCAGCTCTTCTCAGGTCCTTCCCGAAAACAGGAATCAGCTCTTCTCAGGTCCTTCCCGAAATCTGGAAGCAGCTCTTCTCAAGTCCTTCCCGAAAACAGGAAGCAGCTCTTCTCAGGTTCTTCCCGAAAACAGGAAGCAGCTCTTCTCAGGTCCTTCCCAAAAACAGGAAGCAGCTCTTCTCAGGTCCTTCCCGAAAACAGGAAGCAGCTCTTCTCAGGTCCTTCCCAAAAACAGGAAGCAGCTCTTCTCAGGTCCTTCCCGAAAACAGGAAGCAGCTCTTCTCAGGTCCTTCCCGAAAACAGGAAGCAGCTCTTCTCAGGTCCTTCCCGAAAACAGGAAGCAGCTCTTCTCAGGTCCTTCCCGAAAACAGGAAGCAGCTCTTCTCAGGTCCCTCCCAAAAACAGGAAGCAGCTGTTCTCAGGTCCCTCCTGAAAACAGGAAGCAGCTGTTCTCAGGTCCCTCCCGAAAACAGGAAGCAGCTGTTCTCAGGTCCCTGCCGAAAACAGGAAGCAGCTGTTCTCAGGTCCCTCCCGAAAACAGGAAGCAGCTCTTCTCAGGTCCTTCCCGAAAACAGGAAGCAGCTCTTCTCAGGTCCTTCCCGAAAACAGGAAGCAGCTGTTCTCAGGTCCCTCCCGAAAACAGGAAGCAGCTGTTCTCAGGTCCTTCCCGAAAACTGGAAGAAGCTGTTCTCAGGTCCTTCCCGAAAACAGGAACCAGCTGTTCTCAGGTCCTTCCCGAAAACAGCAAGCAGCTGTTCTCAGGTCCTTCCCGAAAACAGGAAGCAGCTCTTCTCAGGTCCTTCCCGAAAACAGGAAGCAGCTGTTCTCAGGTCATTCCCGAAAACTGGAAGCAGCTGTTCTCAGGTCACTCACGAAAACAGGAAGCAGCTGTTCTCAGGTCCCTCCCGAAAACAGGAAGCAGGTGTTCTCAGGTCCCTCCCGAAAACAGGAAGCAGCTGTTCTCAGGTCCCTCCCGAAAACAGGAAGCAGCTGTTCTAAGGTCCCTCCCGAAAACAGGAAGCAGCTGTTCTCAGGTCCCTCCCGAAAACAGGAAGCAGCTGTTCTCAGGTCCCTCCCGAAAACAGGAAGCAGCTGTTCTCAGGTCCTTCCCGAAAACAGGAAGCATCTGTTCTCAGGTCCTTCCCGAAAACAGGAAGCTCAGGTCCTTCCCGAAATCTGGAAGCAGCTGTTCTCAGGTCCTTCCCGAAAACTGGAGGCAGCTCTTCTCAGGTCCTTCCCGAAATCTGGAAGCAGCTGTTTTCAGGTCCTTCCCGAAAACAGGAAGCAGCTGTTCTCAGGTCCTTCCCGAAAACAGGAAGCAGCTGTTCGCAGGTCCTTCCCAAAAACTGGAAGCAGCTGTTCTCAGGTCCTTCCCGAAAACAGGAAGCAGCTGTTCTCAGGTCCTTCCCGAAAACAGGAAGCAGCTGTTCTCAGGCCCCTCCCGAAAACTGGAAGCAGCAGTTCTCAGGTCCTTCCCAAAAACAGGAAGCAGCTGTTCTCAGGTCCTTCCCGAAAACAGGAAGCAGCTATTCTCAGGTCCTTCCCGAAAACAGGAAGCAGCTCTTCTCAGGTCCTTCCCGAAAACAGGAAGCAGCTCTTCTCAGGTCCTTCCCGAAAACTGGAAGCAGCTCTTCTCAGGTCCTTCCCGAAATCTGGAAGCAACTGTTTTCAGGTCCTTCCCGAAAACAGGAAGCAGCTGTTCTCAGGTCCTTCCTGAAAACAGGAAGCAGCACTTCTCAGGTCCTTCCCGAAATCTGGAAGCAGCTGTTCTCAGGTCCCTTCCGAAAACAGGAAGCAGCTGTTCTCAGGTCCTTCCTGAAAACAGGAAGCAGCACTTCTCAGGTCCTTCCCGAAATCTGGAAGCAGCTGTTCTCAGGTCCCTTCCGAAAACAGGAAGCAGCTCTTCTCAGGTCCTTCCCGAAAACAGGAAGCAGCTCTTCTCAGGACCTTCCCAAAAACAGGAAGCAACTGTTCTCATGTCCTTCCCGAAAACAGGAAGCAGCTCTTCTCAGGTCCTTCCCAAAAACAAGAAGCAGCTGTTCTCAGGTCCCTCCCGAAAACTGGAAGCAGCTGTTCTCAGGTCCGTCCCGAAAACAGGAAGCAGCTGTTCTCAGGTCCATCCCGAAAACTGGAAGCAGCTGTTCTCAGGTCCTTCCCGAAAACTGGAAGCATCTCTTCTCATGTCTTTCCCGAAAACAGAAAGCAGCTCTTCTCAGGTCCTTCCCGAAAACAGGAAACAGCTCTTCTCAGGTCCTTCCCGAAAACAGGAATCAGCTCTTCTCAGGTCCTTCCCGAAAACAGGAAGCAGCTCTTCTCAAGCCCTTCCCGAAAACAGGAAGCTGCTCTTCTCAGGTCCCTCCCGAAAACAGGAAGCAGCTGTTCTCAGGTCCCTGCCGAAAACAGGAAGCAGCTGTTCTCAGGTCCCTCCCGAAAACAGGAAGCAGCTCTTCTCAGGTCCTTCCCGAAAACAGGAAGCAGCTCTTCTCAGGTCCTTCCCGAAAACAGGAAGCAGCTGTTCTCAGGTCCCTCCCGAAAACAGGAAGCAGCTGTTCTCAGGTCCTTCCCGAAAACTGGAAGAAGCTGTTCTCAGGTCCTTCCCGAAAACAGGAACCAGCTGTTCTCAGGTCCTTCCCGAAAACAGCAAGCAGCTGTTCTCAGGTCCTTCCCGAAAACAGGAAGCAGCTCTTCTCAGGTCCTTCCCGAAAACAGGAAGCAGCTGTTCTCAGGTCATTCCCGAAAACTGGAAGCAGCTGTTCTCAGGTCACTCACGAAAACAGGAAGCAGCTGTTCTCAGGTCCCTCCCGAAAACAGGAAGCAGGTGTTCTCAGGTCCCTCCCGAAAACAGGAAGCAGCTGTTCTCAGGTCCCTCCCGAAAACAGGAAGCAGCTGTTCTAAGGTCCCTCCCGAAAACAGGAAGCAGCTGTTCTCAGGTCCCTCCCGAAAACAGGAAGCAGCTGTTCTCAGGTCCCTCCCGAAAACAGGAAGCAGCTGTTCTCAGGTCCTTCCCGAAAACAGGAAGCATCTGTTCTCAGGTCCTTCCCGAAAACAGGAAGCTCAGGTCCTTCCCGAAATCTGGAAGCAGCTGTTCTCAGGTCCTTCCCGAAAACTGGAGGCAGCTCTTCTCAGGTCCTTCCCGAAATCTGGAAGCAGCTGTTTTCAGGTCCTTCCCGAAAACAGGAAGCAGCTGTTCTCAGGTCCTTCCCGAAAACAGGAAGCAGCTGTTCGCAGGTCCTTCCCAAAAACTGGAAGCAGCTGTTCTCAGGTCCTTCCCGAAAACAGGAAGCAGCTGTTCTCAGGTCCTTCCCGAAAACAGGAAGCAGCTGTTCTCAGGCCCCTCCCGAAAACTGGAAGCAGCAGTTCTCAGGTCCTTCCCAAAAACAGGAAGCAGCTGTTCTCAGGTCCTTCCCGAAAACAGGAAGCAGCTATTCTCAGGTCCTTCCCGAAAACAGGAAGCAGCTCTTCTCAGGTCCTTCCCGAAAACAGGAAGCAGCTCTTCTCAGGTCCTTCCCGAAAACTGGAAGCAGCTCTTCTCAGGTCCTTCCCGAAATCTGGAAGCAACTGTTTTCAGGTCCTTCCCGAAAAGAGGAAGCAGCTGTTCTCAGGTCCTTCCTGAAAACAGGAAGCAGCACTTCTCAGGTCCTTCCCGAAATCTGGAAGCAGCTGTTCTCAGGTCCCTTCCGAAAACAGGAAGCAGCTGTTCTCAGGTCCCTCCCGAAAACAGGAAGCAGCTGTTCTCAGGTCCCTCCCGAAAACAGGAAGCAGCTGTTCTCAGGCCCCTCCCGAAAACAGGAAGCAGCTGGTCTCAGGTCCCTCCCGAAAACAGGAAGCAGCTGTTCTCAGGTCCCTCCCGAAAAAAGGAAGCAGCTGTTCTCAGGTCCCTCCCGAAAACAGGAAGCAGCTGTTCTCAGGTCCCTCGCGAAAACAGGAAGCAGCTCTTCTCAGTTCCCTCCCGAAAACAGGAAGCAGCTCTTCTGAGGTCCTTCCAGAAAACAGGAAGCAGCTGTTCTCAGGTTCTTCCCGAAAACAGGAAGCAGCTGTTCTCAGGTGCTTCCCGAAATCTGGAAGCAGCTCTTCTCAGGTCCCTCCCGAAAACAGGAAGCAGCTCTTCTCACATCCCTCCCGAAAACAGGAAGCAGCTCTTCTCAGGTCCCTCCCGAAAACAGGAAGCAGCTGTTCTCAGGTCCGTCCCGAAAACAGGAAGCAGCTGTTCTCAGGTCCTTCTCGAAAACAGGAAGCAGCTGTTCTCAGGTCCTTCCCAAAAACAGGAAGCAGCTATTCTCAGGTCCTTCCCGAAATCTGGAAGCAGCTGTTCTCAGGTCCTTCCCGAAAACAGGAAGCAGCTGTTCTCAGGTCCTTCCCGAAAACTGTAAGCAGCTCTTCTCAGGTCCTTCCCGAAATCTGGAAGCAGCTGTTTTCAGGTCCTTCCCGAAAACAGGAAGCAGCTGTTCTCAGGTCCTTCCCGAAAACAGGAAGCAGCTGTTCGTAGGTCCTTCCCGAAAACTGGAAGGAGCTGTTCTCAGGTCCTTCCCGAAAACAGGAAGCAGCTGTTCTCAGGTCCTTCCCGAAAACAGGAAGCAGCTGTTCTCAGGCCCCTCCCGAAAACTGGAAGCAGCAGTTCTCAGGTCCTTCCCGAAAACAGGAAGCAGCTGTTCTCAGGTCCTTCCCGAAAACTGGAAGCAGCTCTTCTCAGGTCCTTCCCGAAAACAGGAAGCAGCTCTTCTCAGATCCTTCCCGAAATCTGGAAGGAGCTCTTCTCAGGTCCTTCCCGAAAACAGGAAGCAGATCTTCTCAGGTCCTTCCCGGAATCTGGAAGCAGCTCTTCTCAGGTCCTTCCCGAAAACAGGAAGCAGCTGTTCTCAGGTCCTTCCCGAAAACTGGAAGCATCTCTTCTCATGTCTTTCCCGAAAACAGAAAGCAGCTCTTCTCAGGTCCTTCCCGAAAACAGGAAACAGCTCTTCTCAGGTCCTTCCCGAAAACAGGAATCAGTTATTCTCAGGTCCTTCCCGAAATATGGAAGCAGCTCTTCTCAAGTCCTTCCGGAAAACAGGAAGCAGCTCTTCTTAGGTCCTTCCCGAAAACAGGAAGCAGCTCTTCTCAGGTCCTTCCCGAAATCTGGAAGCAGCTCTTCTCAGGTCTTTCCCGAAAACAGGAAGCAGCTCTTCTCAGGTCCTTCCCGAAAACAAGAAGCAGCTCTTCTCAGGTCCTTCCCGAAAACAGGAAGCAGCTGTCCTCAGGTCCTTCCCGAAAACAGGAAGCAGCTCTTCTCAGTTCCTTCCCGAAAACTGGAAGCAGCTCTTCTCAGGTCCTTCCCGAAATCTGGAAGCAGCTGTTTTCAGGTCCTTCCCGAAAACAGGAAGCAGCTGTTCTCAGGTCCTTCCCGAAAACAGGAAGCAGCTGTTCTCAGGTCCTTCCCGAAAACTGGAAGCATCTCTTCTCAGGTCTTTCCTGAAAACAGAAAGCAGCTTTTCTCAGGTCCTTCCCGAAAACAGGAAGCAGCTCTTCTCAGGTCCTTCCCGAAAACAGGAAGCAGCTGTTCTCAGGTCCCTCCCAAAAACAGGAAGCAGCTGTTCTCAAGTCCCTCCCGAAAACAGGAAGAATCTCTTCTCAGGTCCTTCCCGAAAACAGGTAGCAGCTCTTCTCAGGTCCTTTCCGAAAACAGGAAGCAGCTCTTCTCAGGTCCTTCCCGAAAATAGGAAGCATCTCTTCTCAGGTCCTTCCCGAAAACAGGAAGCAGCTGTTCTCAGGTCCTTCCCAAAAACAGGAGGCATCTCTTCTCAGGTCCTTCCCGAAAACAGGAAGCAGCTCTTCTCAGGTCCTTCCCGAAAACAGGAACCAGCTCTTCTCAGGTCCTTCCCGAAAACAGGAAGCAGCTCTTCTCAGGTCCTTCCCGAAAACAGGAAGCAGTTCTTCTCAGGTCCTTCCCGAAAACAGGAAGCAGCTCTTCTCAGGTCCTTCACGAAATCTGGAAGCAGCTGTTTGCAGGTCCTTCCCGAAAACAGGAAGCAGCTGTTCTCAGGTCCTTCCCGAACTCTGGAAGCATCTCTTCTCATGTCTTTCCCGAAAACAGTAAGCAGCTCTTCTCAGGTCCTTCCCGAAAACAGGAAGCAGCTCTTCTCAGGTCCTTCCCGAAAACAGGAAGCAGCTCTTCTCAGGTCCTTCCCGAAAACAGGAAGCAGCTCTTCTCAGGTCCTTCCCGAAAACAGGAAACAGCTCTTCTCAGGTCCTTCCCGAAAACAGATATCAGCTCTTCTCAGGTCCTTCCCGAAATCTGCAAGCAGCTCTTCTCTAGTCCTTCCCGAAAACAGGAAGCAGCTCTTCTCAGGTCCTTCCCGAAAACAGGAAGCAGCTCTTCTCAGGTCCTTCCCGAAATCTGGAAGCAGCTCTTCTCAGGTCTTTCCCGAAAACAGGAAGCAGCTCTTCTCAGGTCCTTCCCGAAAACAAGAAGCAGCTCTTCTCAGGTCCTTCCCGAAAACAGGAAGCAGCTGTCCTCAGGTCCTTCCCGAAAACAGGAAGCAGCTCTTCTCAGTTCCTTCCCGAAAACTGGAAGCAGCTCTTCTCAGGTCCTTCCCGAAATCTGAAAGCAGCTGTTTTCAGGTCCTTCCCGAAAACAGGAAGCAGCTGTTCTCAGGTCCTTCCCGAAAACAGGAAGCAGCTGTTCTCAGGTCCTTCCCGAAAACTGGAAGCATCTCTTCTCAGGTCTTTCCTGAAAACAGAAAGCAGCTCTTCTCAGGTCCTTCCCGAAAACAGGAAGCAGCTCTTCTCAGGTCCTTCCCGAAAACAGGAAGCAGCTGTTCTCAGGTCCCTCCCAAAAACAGGAAGCAGCTGTCCTCAAGTCCCTCCCGAAAACAGGAAGAATCTCTTCTCAGGTCCTTCCCGAAAACAGGTAGCATCTCTTCTCAGGTCCTTCCCGAAAACAGGAAGCAGCTGTTCTCAGGTCCTTCCCAAAAACAGGAGGCATCTCTTCTCAGGTCCTTCCCGAAAACAGGAAGCAGCTCTTCTCAGGTCCTTCCCGAAAACAGGAACCAGCTCTTCTCAGGTCCTTCCCGAAAACAGGAAGCAGCTATTCTCAGGTCCTTCCCGAAAACAGGAAGCAGCTGTTATCAGGTACTTTCCGAAAACAGGAAGCAGCTGTTCTAAGGTCCTTCCCAAAAACAGGAAGCAGCTGTTCTCAGGTCCTTCCCGAAAACTGGAACCAGCTGTTCTCAGGTGCCTCCCGAAAACAGGAAGCAGCTGTTCTCAGGTCCTTCCAGAAAACAGGAAGCAGCTGTTCTCAGGTCCTTCCCGAAAACAGGAAGCAGCTGTTCTCAGGTGCTTCCCGAAATCTGGAAGCAGCTGTTCGCAGGTCCCTCCCGAAAACAGGAAGCAGCTCTTCTCAGGTCCCTCCCAAAAACAGGAAGCAGCTCTTCTCAGGTCCTTCCAGAAAACAGGAAGCAGCTGTTCTCAGGTCCTTCCCGAAAACTGGAAGAAGCTGTTATCAGGTCCTTCCCGAAAACAGGAACCAGCTGTTCTCAGGTCCTTCCCGAAAACAGCAAGCAGCTCTTCTCAGGTCCTTCCCGAAAACAGGAAGCAGCTCTTCTCAAGTCCTTCCCGAAAACAGGAAGCAGCTGTTCTCAGGTCCTTCCCGAAAACTGGAAGCATCTCTTCTCATGTCTTTCCCGAAAACAGAAAGCAGCTCTTCTCAGGTCCTTCCCGAAAAGAGGAAGCAGCTCTTCTCAGGTCACTCCCGAAAACAGGAAGCAGCTGTTCTCAGGTCCCTCCCAAAAACAGGAAGCAGCTGTTCTCAAGTCCCTCCCGAAAACAGGAAAAATCTCTTCTCAGGTCCTTCCCGAAAACAGGAAGCAGCTCTTCTCAGGTCCTTCCCGAAAACAGGAAGCAGCTCTTCTCAGGTCCTTCCCGAAAATAGGAAGCATCTCTTCTCAGGTCCTTCCCGAAAACAGGAAGCAGCTGTTCTCAGGTCCTTCCCAAAAACAGGAGGCATCTCTTCTCAGGTCCTTCCCGAAAACAGGAAGCAGCTCTTCTCAGGTCCTTCCCGAAAACAGGAACCAGCTCTTCTCAGGTCCTTCCCAAAAACAGGAAGCAGCTGTTCTCAGGTCCTTCCCGAAAACAGGAAGCAGCTCTTCTCAGGTCCCTCCCGAAAACAGGAAGCAGCTGTTCTCAGGTCCCTCCCGAAAACAGGAATCAGCTGTTCTCAGGTCCCTCCCGAAAACAGGAAGCAGCTGTTCTCAGGTCCTTCCCGAAAACTGGAAGCAGCTGTTCTCAGGTCCTTCCCGAAAACAGGAAGCAGCTGTTCTCAGGTCCCTCCCGAAATCTGGAAGCAGCTGTTCTCATGTCCTTCCTGAAATCTGGAAGCAGCTGTTCTCAGGTCCTTCCCGAAAACAGGAAGCAGCTCTTCTCAGGTCCTTCCCGAAAACAGGAAGCAGCTCTTCTCAGGTCCTGCCCGAAAACAGGAAGCAGCTGTTCTAAGGTCCTTCCAGAAAACAGGAAGCAGCTGTTCTCAGGTCCTTTCCGAAAACTGGAACCAGCTGTTCTCAGGTCCTTCCCGAAAACAGGAAGCAGCTCTTCTCAGGTCCTTCCCGAAAACTGGAAGCAGCTCTTCTCAGGTCCTTCCCGAAATCTGGAAGCAGCTGTTTTCAGGTCCTTCCCGAAAACAGGAAGCAGCTGTTCTCAGGTCCTTCCCGAAAACAGGAAGCAGCTGTTCTCAGGTCCTTCCCGAAAACTGGAAGCATCTCTTCTCAGGTCTTTCCTGAAAACAGAAAGCAGCTCTTCTCAGGTCCTTCCCGAAAACAGGAAGCAGCTCTTCTCAGGTCCTTCCCGAAAACAGGAAGCAGCTGTTCTCAGGTCCCTCCCAAAAACAGGAAGCAGCTGTTCTCAAGTCCCTCCCGAAAACAGGAAGAATCTCTTCTCAGGTCCTTCCCGAAAACAGGTAGCATCTCTTCTCAGGTCCTTCCCGAAAACAGGAAGCAGCTGTTCTCAGGTCCTTCCCAAATACAGGAGGCATCTCTTCTCAGGTCCTTCCCGAAAACAGGAAGCAGCTCTTCTCAGGTCCTTCCCGAAAACAGGAACCAGCTCTTCTCAGGTCCTTCCCGAAAACAGTAAGCAGCTGTTCTCAGGTCCCTCCCGAAATCTGGAAGCAGCTGTTCTCAGGTCCTTCCCGGAAACAGGAAGCAGCTGTTCTCTGGTCCTTCCCGAAAACTGGAAGCAGCTGTTCTCAGGTCCCTCACGAAAACAGGAAGCAGCAGTTCACAGGTCCCTCCCGAAAACAGGAAGCAGCTGTTCTCAGGTCCCTCCCGAAAACAGGAAGCAGCTGTTCTCAGGTCCCTCCCGTAAACAGGAAGCAACTGTTCTCAGGTCCTTCCTGAAAACAGGAAGCAGCTGTTCTCAGATCCTTCCCGAAAACTGGAAGCATCTGTTCTCAGATCCTTCCAGAAAACTGGAAGCAGCTGTTCTCAGGTCCTTCCCGAAAACAGGAAGCTGCTGTTCTCTGGCCCCTCCCGAAAACTGGAAGTAGCAGTTTTCAGGTCCCTCCCGAAAACTGGAAGTAGCTGTTCTCAGGTCCCTCCCGAAAACAGGAAGCAGCTGTTCTCAGGTCCCTCCCGGAAACAGGAAGCAGCTGTTCTCAGGTCCCTCCCGAAAACTGGAAGCAGCTGTTCTCAGGTCCCTCCCGAAAACAGGAAGCAGCTGTTCTCAGGTCCCTCCCGAAAACAGGAAGCAGCTGTTCTCAGGTCCCTCCCGAAAACAGGAAGCAGCTATTCTCAGGTCCCTCCCGAAAACTGGAAGCAGCTGTTCTCAGGTCCGTCCCAAAAACTGGAAGCAGCTGTTCTCAGGTCCTTCCCGAAAACAGGAAGCAGCTGTTCTCAGGTCCTTCCCGAAAACTGGAAGCAGCTGTTCTCAGGTCCTTCCCAAAAACAGGAAGCAGCTGTTCTCATGTGCTTCCCGAAAACAGGAAGCAGCTCTTCTCAGGTCCTTCCCCAAAACAGGAAGCAGCTCTTCTCAGGTCCTTCCCGAAAACAGGAAGCAGCTGTTCTCTGGCCCCTCCCGAAAACTGGAAGTAGCAGTTCTAAGGTCCCTCCCGAAAACTGGAAGCAGCTGTTCTCAGGTCCTTCCCGAAAACAGGAAGCAGCTGTTCTGAGGTCCCTCCCGAAAACAGGAAGCAGCTGTTCTCAGGTCCCTCCCGAAAACAGGAAGCAGCTGTTCTCAGGTCCCTCCCGAAAACAGGAAGCAGCTGTTCTCAGGTCCCTCCCGAAAACAGGAAGCAGCTGTTCTCAGGTCCCTCCCGAAAACAGGAAGCAGCTGTTCTCAGGTCCCTCCCGAAAACTGGAAGCAGCTGTTCTCAGGTCCGTCCCAAAAACTGGAAGTAGCTATTCTCAGGTCCTTCCCGAAAACAGGAAGCAGCTGTTCTCAGGTCCTTCCCGAAAACTGGAAGCAGCTCTTCTCAGGTCCTTCCCAAAAACAGGAAGCAGCTGTTCTCATGTCCTTCCCGAAAACAGGAAGCAGCTCTTCTCAGGTCCTTCCCCAAAACAGGAAGCAGCTCTTCTCAGGTCCTTCCCGAAAACAGGAAGCAGCTCTTCTCAGGTCCTTCCCGAAAACAGGAAGCAGCTCTTCTCAGGTCCTTCCCAAAAACAGGAAGCAGCTCTTCTCAGGTCCTTCCCGAAAACAGGAAGCAGCTCTTCTCAGGACCTTCCCAAAAACAGGAAGCAACTGTTCTCATGTCCTTCCCGAAAACAGGAAGCAGCTCTTCTCAGGTCCGTCCCGAAAACAGGGAGCAGCTCTTCTCAGGTCCCTCCCGAAAACAGGGAGCAGCTGTTCTCAGGTCCTTCCCCAAAACAGGAAGCAGCTGTTCTCAGGTCCTTCCCCAAAACAGGAAGCAGCTCTTCTCAGGTCCTTCCCGAAAACAGGAAGCAGCTCTTCTCAGGTCCTTCCCGAAAACAGGAAGCAGCTCTTCTCAGGTCCTTCCCAAAAACAGGAAGCAGCTCTTCTCAGGTCCTTCCCGAAAACAGGAAGCAGCTCTTCTCAGGACCTTCCCAAAAACAGGAAGCAACTGTTCTCATGTCCTTCCCGAAAACAGGAAGCAGCTCTTCTCAGGTCCTTCCCAAAAACAAGAAGCAGCTGTTCTCAGGTCCCTCCCGAAAACTGGAAGCAGCTGTTCTCAGGTCCGTCCCGAAAACAGGAAGCAGCTGTTCTCAGGTCCATCCCGAAAACTGGAAGCAGCTGTTCTCAGGTCCTTCCCGAAAACTGGAAGCATCTCTTCTCATGTCTTTCCCGAAAACAGAAAGCAGCTCTTCTCAGGTCCTTCCCGAAAACAGGAAACAGCTCTTCTCAGGTCCTTCCCGAAAACAGGAATCAGCTCTTCTCAGGTCCTTCCCGAAAACAGGAAGCAGCTCTTCTCAAGCCCTTCCCGAAAACAGGAAGCTGCTCTTCTCAGGTCCTTCCCGAAAACAGGAAGCAGCTCTTCTCAGGTCCTTCCCGAAAACAGGAAGCAGCTGTTCTCAGATCCTTCCCGATAACAGGAAGCAGCTCTTCTCAGGTCCTTCCCGAAAACAGGAAGCAGCTCTTCTCAGGTCCTTCCCGAAATCTGGAAGCAGCTGTTCTCAGGTCCTTCCCGAAAACAGGAAGCAGCTGTTCTCAGGTCCTTCCCGAAAACAGGAAGCATCTCTTCTCATGTCTTTCCCGAAAACAGAAAGCAGCTCTTCTCAGGTCCTTCCCGAAAACAGGAAGCAGCTCTTCTCAGGTCCTTCCCGAAATCTGGAAGCAGCTCTTCTCAAGTCCTTCCCGAAAACAGGAAGCAGCTCTTCTCAGGTTCTTCCCGAAAACAGGAAGCAGCTCTTCTCAGGTCCTTCCCAAAAACAGGAAGCAGCTCTTCTCAGGTCCTTCCCGAAAACAGGAAGCAGCTCTTCTCAGGTCCTTCCCAAAAACAGGAAGCAGCTCTTCTCAGGTCCTTCCCGAAAACAGGAAGCAGCTCTTCTCAGGTCCTTCCCGAAAACAGGAAGCAGCTCTTCTCAGGTCCTTCCCGAAAACAGGAAGCAGCTCTTCTCAGGTCCTTCCCGAAAACAGGAAGCAGCTCTTCTCAGGTCCCTCCCAAAAACAGGAAGCAGCTGTTCTCAGGTCCCTCCTGAAAACAGGAAGCAGCTGTTCTCAGGTCCCTCCCGAAAACAGGAAGCAGCTGTTCTCAGGTCCCTGCCGAAAACAGGAAGCAGCTGTTCTCAGGTCCCTCCCGAAAACAGGAAGCAGCTCTTCTCAGGTCCTTCCCGAAAACAGGAAGCAGCTCTTCTCAGGTCCTTCCCGAAAACAGGAAGCAGCTGTTCTCAGGTCCCTCCCGAAAACAGGAAGCAGCTGTTCTCAGGTCCTTCCCGAAAACTGGAAGAAGCTGTTCTCAGGTCCTTCCCGAAAACAGGAACCAGCTGTTCTCAGGTCCTTCCCGAAAACAGCAAGCAGCTGTTCTCAGGTCCTTCCCGAAAACAGGAAGCAGCTCTTCTCAGGTCCTTCCCGAAAACAGGAAGCAGCTGTTCTCAGGTCATTCCCGAAAACTGGAAGCAGCTGTTCTCAGGTCACTCACGAAAACAGGAAGCAGCTGTTCTCAGGTCCCTCCCGAAAACAGGAAGCAGGTGTTCTCAGGTCCCTCCCGAAAACAGGAAGCAGCTGTTCTCAGGTCCCTCCCGAAAACAGGAAGCAGCTGTTCTAAGGTCCCTCCCGAAAACAGGAAGCAGCTGTTCTCAGGTCCCTCCCGAAAACAGGAAGCAGCTGTTCTCAGGTCCCTCCCGAAAACAGGAAGCAGCTGTTCTCAGGTCCTTCCCGAAAACAGGAAGCATCTGTTCTCAGGTCCTTCCCGAAAACAGGAAGCTCAGGTCCTTCCCGAAATCTGGAAGCAGCTGTTCTCAGGTCCTTCCCGAAAACTGGAGGCAGCTCTTCTCAGGTCCTTCCCGAAATCTGGAAGCAGCTGTTTTCAGGTCCTTCCCGAAAACAGGAAGCAGCTGTTCTCAGGTCCTTCCCGAAAACAGGAAGCAGCTGTTCGCAGGTCCTTCCCAAAAACTGGAAGCAGCTGTTCTCAGGTCCTTCCCGAAAACAGGAAGCAGCTGTTCTCAGGTCCTTCCCGAAAACAGGAAGCAGCTGTTCTCAGGCCCCTCCCGAAAACTGGAAGCAGCAGTTCTCAGGTCCTTCCCAAAAACAGGAAGCAGCTGTTCTCAGGTCCTTCCCGAAAACAGGAAGCAGCTATTCTCAGGTCCTTCCCGAAAACAGGAAGCAGCTCTTCTCAGGTCCTTCCCGAAAACAGGAAGCAGCTCTTCTCAGGTCCTTCCCGAAAACTGGAAGCAGCTCTTCTCAGGTCCTTCCCGAAATCTGGAAGCAACTGTTTTCAGGTCCTTCCCGAAAACAGGAAGCAGCTGTTCTCAGGTCCTTCCTGAAAACAGGAAGCAGCACTTCTCAGGTCCTTCCCGAAATCTGGAAGCAGCTGTTCTCAGGTCCCTTCCGAAAACAGGAAGCAGCTGTTCTCAGGTCCTTCCTGAAAACAGGAAGCAGCACTTCTCAGGTCCTTCCCGAAATCTGGAAGCAGCTGTTCTCAGGTCCCTTCCGAAAACAGGAAGCAGCTCTTCTCAGGTCCTTCCCGAAAACAGGAAGCAGCTCTTCTCAGGACCTTCCCAAAAACAGGAAGCAACTGTTCTCATGTCCTTCCCGAAAACAGGAAGCAGCTCTTCTCAGGTCCTTCCCAAAAACAAGAAGCAGCTGTTCTCAGGTCCCTCCCGAAAACTGGAAGCAGCTGTTCTCAGGTCCGTCCCGAAAACAGGAAGCAGCTGTTCTCAGGTCCATCCCGAAAACTGGAAGCAGCTGTTCTCAGGTCCTTCCCGAAAACTGGAAGCATCTCTTCTCATGTCTTTCCCGAAAACAGAAAGCAGCTCTTCTCAGGTCCCTCCCGAAAACAGGAAGCAGCTGTTCTCAGGTCCTTCCCGAAAACTGGAAGAAGCTGTTCTCAGGTCCTTCCCGAAAACAGGAACCAGCTGTTCTCAGGTCCTTCCCGAAAACAGCAAGCAGCTGTTCTCAGGTCCTTCCCGAAAACAGGAAGCAGCTCTTCTCAGGTCCTTCCCGAAAACAGGAAGCAGCTGTTCTCAGGTCATTCCCGAAAACTGGAAGCAGCTGTTCTCAGGTCACTCCCGAAAACAGGAAGCAGCTGTTCTCACGTCCCTCCCGAAAACAGGAAGCAGGTGTTCTCAGGTCCCTCCCGAAAACAGGAAGCAGCTGTTCTCAGGTCCCTCCCGAAAACAGGAAGCAGCTGTTCTAACGTCCCTCCCGAAAACAGGAAGCAGTTGTTCTCAGGTCCCTCCCGAAAACAGGAAGCAGCTGTTCTCAGGTCCCTCCCGAAAACAGGAAGCAGCTGTTCTCAGGTCCTTCCCGAAAACAGGAAGCATCTGTTCTCAGGTCCTTCCCGAAAACAGGAAGCTCAGGTCCTTCCCGAAATCTGGAAGCAGCTGTTCTCAGGTCCTTCCCGAAAACTGGAGGCAGCTCTTCTCAGGTCCTTCCCGAAATCTGGAAGCAGCTGTTTTCAGGTCCTTCCCGAAAACAGGAAGCAGCTGTTCTCAGGTCCTTCCCGAAAACTGGAGGCAGCTCTTCTCAGGTCCCTCCCGAAAACAGGAAGCAGCTCTTCTCAGGTCCCTCCCGAAAACAGGAAGCAGCTGTTCTCAGGTCCCTCCCGAAAACAGGAAGCAGCTGTTCTCAGGTCCCTCGCGAAAACAGGAAGCAGCTGTTCTCAGGTCCCTCCCGAAAACAGGAAGCAGCTGTTCTCAGGTCCCTCCCGAAAACAGGAAGCAGCTGTTCTCAGGTCCCTCCCGAAAACAGGAAGCAGCTGTTCTCAGGTCCCTCCCGAAAACAGGAAGCAGCTGTTCTCAGGTCCCTGCCGAAAACAGGAAGCAGCTGTTCTCAGGTCCCTCCCGAAAACAGGAAGCAGCTCTTCTCAGGTCCCTCCCGAAAACAGGAAGCAGCTCTTCTCAGGTCCCTCCCGAAAACAGGAAGCAGCTGTTCTCAGGTCCTTCCCGAAAACAGGAAGCAGCTTTTCTCAGGTCCTTCCCGAAAACTGGAAACAGCTGTTCTCAGGTCCTTCCCGAAAACAGGAAGCAGCTGTTCTCAGGTCCCTCCCGAAATCTGGAAGCAGCTGTTCTCAGGTCCTTCCCGGAAACAGGAAGCAGCTGTTCTCTGGTCCTTCCCGAAAACTGGAAGCAGCTGTTCTCAGTTCCCTCACGAAAACAGGAAGCAGCAGTTCTCAGGTCCCTCCCGAAAACAGGAAGCAGCTGTTCTCAGGTCCCTCCCGAAAACAGGAAGCAGCTGTTCTCAGGTCCCTCCCGTAAACAGGAAGCAACTGTTCTCAGGTCCTTCCTGAAAACAGGAAGCAGCTGTTCTCAGGTCCTTCCCGAAAACAGGAACCAACTGTTCTCAGGTCCTTCCCGAAAACTGGAAGCATCTCTTCTCATGTCTTTCCCGAAAACAGAAAGCAGCTCTTCTCAGGTCTTTCCCGAAATCTGGAAGCAGCTCTTCTCAAGTCCTTCCCGAAAACAGGAAGCAGCTCTTCTCAGGTTCTTCCCGAAAACAGGAAGCAGCTCTTGTCAGGTCCTTCCCGAAAACAGGAAGCAGCTCTTCTCAGGTCCTTCCCGAAAACAGGAAGCAGCTCTTCTCAGGTCCTTCCCGAAAACAGGAAGCAGCTCTTCTCAGGTCCTTCCCGAAAACAGGAAGCAGCTCTTCTCAGGTCCTTCCCGAAAACAGGAAGCAGCTCTTCTCAGGTCCTTCCCGAAAACAGGAAGCAGCTCTTCTCAGGTCCTTCCCGAAAACAGGAAGCAGCTCTTCTCAGGTCCTTCCCGAAAACAGGAAGCAGCTGTTCTCAGGTCCTTCCCGAAAACAGGAACCAGCTCTTCTCAGGGCCTTCCCGAAAACAGGAAGCAGCTGTTCTCAGGTCCCTCCCGAAAACAGGAACCAGCTATTCTCAGGTCATTCCCGAAAACTGGAAGCAGCTCTTCTCAGGTCCTTCCCGAAAACAGGAAGCAGCTCTTCTCAGGTCCTTCCCGAAAACAGGAAGCAGCTCTTCTCAGTTCCTTCCCGAAAACAGGAAGCAGCTCTTCTCAGGTCCTTCCCGAAAACAGGAAGCAGCTGTTCTCTGGCCCCTCCCGAAAACTGGAAGTAGCAGTTCTCAGGTCCCTCCCGAAAACTGGAAGCAGCTGTTCTCAGGTCCCTCCCGAAAACAGGAAGCAGCTGTTCTCAGGTCCCTCCCGGAAACAGGACGCAGGTGTTCTCAGGTCCCTCCCGAAAACTGGAAGCAGCTGTTCTCAGGTCCCTCCCGAAAACAGGAAGCAGCTGTTCTCAGGTCCCTCCCGAAAACAGGAAGCAGCTGTTCTCAGGTCCCTCCCGAAAACTGGAAGCAGCTGTTCTCAGGTCCCTCCCGAAAACAGGAAGCAGCTGTTCTCAGGTCCCTCCCGAAAACAGGAAGCAGCTGTTCTCAGGTCCCTCCCGAAAACTGGAAGCAGCTGTTCTCAGGTCCGTCCCAAAAACTGGAAGCAGCTGTTCTCAGGTCCTTCCCGAAAACAGGAAGCAGCTGTTCTCAGGTCCTTCCCGAAAACTGGAAGCAGCTGTTCTCAGGTCCTTCCCAAAAACAGGAAGCAGCTGTTCTCATGTCCTTCCCGAAAACAGGAAGCAGCTCTTCTCAGGTCCTTCCCCAAAACAGGAAGCAGCTCTTCTCAGGTCCTTCCCGAAAACAGGAAGCAGCTCTTCTCAGGTCCTTCCCGAAAACAGGAAGCAGCTCTTCTCAGGTCCTTCCCAAAAACAGGAAGCAGCTCTTCTCAGGTCCTTCCCGAAAACAGGAAGCAGCTCTTCTCAGGACCTTCCCAAAAACAGGAAGCAACTGTTCTCATGTCCTTCCCGAAAACAGGAAGCAGCTCTTCTCAGGTCCTTCCCAAAAACAAGAAGCAGCTCTTCTCAGGTCCCTCCCGAAAACAGGAAGCAGCTCTTCTCAGGTCCCTCCCGAAAACAGGAAGCAGCTGTTCTCAGGTCCCTCCCGAAAACAGGAAGCAGCTGTTCTCAGGTCCCTCCCGAAAACAGGAAGCAGCTGTTCTCAGGTCCCTCCCGAAAACAGGAAGCAGCTGTTCTCAGGTCCCTCGCGAAAACAGGAAGCAGCTGTTCTCAGGTCCCTCCCGAAAACAGGAAGCAGCTGTTCTCAGGTCCCTCCCGAAAACAGGAAGCAGCTGTTCTCAGGTCCCTCCCGAAAACAGGAAGCAGCTGTTCTCAGGTCCCTCCCGAAAACAGGAAGCAGCTGTTCTCAGGTCCCTGCCGAAAACAGGAAGCAGCTGTTCTCAGGTCCCTCCCGAAAACAGGAAGCAGCTCTTCTCAGGTCCCTCCCGAAAACAGGAAGCAGCTCTTCTCAGGTCCCTCCCGAAAACAGGAAGCAGCTGTTCTCAGGTCCTTCCCGAAAACAGGAAGCAGCTTTTCTCAGGTCCTTCCCGAAAACTGGAAACAGCTGTTCTCAGGTCCTTCCCGAAAACAGGAAGCAGCTGTTCTCAGGTCCCTCCCGAAATCTGGAAGCAGCTGTTCTCAGGTCCTTCCCGGAAACAGGAAGCAGCTGTTCTCTGGTCCTTCCCGAAAACTGGAAGCAGCTGTTCTCAGTTCCCTCACGAAAACAGGAAGCAGCAGTTCTCAGGTCCCTCCCGAAAACAGGAAGCAGCTGTTCTCAGGTCCCTCCCGAAAACAGGAAGCAGCTGTTCTCAGGTCCCTCCCGTAAACAGGAAGCAACTGTTCTCAGGTCCTTCCTGAAAACAGGAAGCAGCTGTTCTCAGATCCTTCCCGAAAACTGGAAGCATCTGTTCTCAGGTCCTTCCAGAAAACTGGAAGCAGCTGTTCTCAGGTCCTTCCCGAAAACAGGAAGCTGCTGTTCTCTGGCCCCTCCCGAAAACTGGAAGTAGCAGTTCTCAGGTCCCTCCCGAAAACTGGAAGCAGCTGTTCTCAGGTCCCTCCCGAAAACAGGAAGCAGCTGTTCTCAGGTCCCTCCCGGAAACAGGAAGCAGCTGTTCTCAGGTCCCTCCCGAAAACTGGAAGCAGCTGTTCTCAGGTCCCTCCCGAAAACAGGAAGCAGCTGTTCTCAGGTCCCTCCCGAAAACAGGAAGCAGCTGTTCTCAGGTCCATCCCGAAAACAGGAAGCAGCTATTCTCAGGTCCCTCCCGAAAACTGGAAGCAGCTGTTCTCAGGTCCGTCCCAAAAACTGGAAGCAGCTGTTCTCAGGTCCTTCCCGAAAACAGGAAGCAGCTGTTCTCAGGTCCTTCCCGAAAACTGATAGCAGCTGTTCTCAGGTCCTTCCCAAAAACAGGAAGCAGCTGTTCTCATGTGCTTCCCGAAAACAGGAAGCAGCTCTTCTCAGGTCCTTCCCCAAAACAGGAAGCAGCTCTTCTCAGGTCCTTCCCGAAAACAGGAAGCAGCTGTTCTCTGGCCCCTCCCGAAAACTGGAAGTAGCATTTCTCAGGTCCCTCCCGAAAACAGGAAGCAGCTGTTCTCAGGTCCCTCCCGAAAAAAGGAAGCAGCTGTTCTCAGGTCCCTCCCGAAAACAGGAAGCAGCTGTTCTCAGGTCCCTCGCGAAAACAGGAAGCAGCTCTTCTCAGTTCCCTCCCGAAAACAGGAAGCAGCTCTTCTCAGGTCCTTCCCAAAAACAGGAAGCAGCTCTTCTCAGGTCCTTCCCGAAAACAGGAAGCAGCTCTTCTCAGGTCCTTACCAAAAACAGGAAGCAGCTCTTCTCAGGTCCTTCCCGAAAACAGGAAGCAGCTCTTCTCAGGTCCCTCCCAAAAACAGGAAGCAGCTGTTCTCAGGTCCCTCCTGAAAACAGGAAGCAGCTGTTCTCAGGTCCCTCCCGAAAACAGGAAGCAGCTGTTCTCAGGTCCCTGCCGAAAACAGGAAGCAGCTGTTCTCAGGTCCCTCCCGAATACAGGAAGCAGCTCTTCTCAGGTCCTTCCCGAAAACAGGAAGCAGCTCTTCTCAGGTCCTTCCCGAAAACAGGAAGCAGCTCTTCTCAGGTCCCTCCCGAAAACAGGAAGCAGCTGTTCTCAGGTCCTTCCCGAAAACTGGAAGAAGCTGTTCTCAGGTCCTTCCCGAAAACAGGAACCAGCTGTTCTCAGGTCCTTCCCGAAAACAGCAAGCAGCTGTTCTCAGGTCCTTCCCGAAAACAGGAAGCAGCTCTTCTCAGGTCCTTCCCGAAAACAGGAAGCAGCTGTTCTCAGGTCATTCCCGAAAACTGGAAGCAGCTGTTCTCAGGTCACTCCCGAAAACAGGAAGCAGCTGTTCTCACGTCCCTCCCGAAAACAGGAAGCAGGTGTTCTCAGGTCCCTCCCGAAAACAGGAAGCAGCTGTTCTCAGGTCCCTCCCGAAAACAGGAAGCAGCTGTTCTAACGTCCCTCCCGAAAACAGGAAGCAGTTGTTCTCAGGTCCCTCCCGAAAACAGGAAGCAGCTGTTCTCAGGTCCCTCCCGAAAACAGGAAGCAGCTGTTCTCAGGTCCTTCCCGAAAACAGGAAGCATCTGTTCTCAGGTCCTTCCCGAAAACAGGAAGCTCAGGTCCTTCCCGAAATCTGGAAGCAGCTGTTCTCAGGTCCTTCCCGAAAACTGGAGGCAGCTCTTCTCAGGTCCTTCCCGAAATCTGGAAGCAGCTGTTTTCAGGTCCTTCCCGAAAACAGGAAGCAGCTGTTCTCAGGTCCTTCCCGAAAACTGGAGGCAGCTCTTCTCAGGTCCCTCCCGAAAACAGGAAGCAGCTCTTCTCAGGTCCCTCCCGAAAACAGGAAGCAGCTGTTCTCAGGTCCCTCCCGAAAACAGGAAGCAGCTGTTCTCAGGTCCCTCCCGAAAACAGGAAGCAGCTGTTCTCAGGTCCCTCCCGAAAACAGGAAGCAGCTGTTCTCAGGTCCCTCGCGAAAACAGGAAGCAGCTGTTCTCAGGTCCCTCCCGAAAACAGGAAGCAGCTGTTCTCAGGTCCCTCCCGAAAACAGGAAGCAGCTGTTCTCAGGTCCCTCCCGAAAACAGGAAGCAGCTGTTCTCAGGTCCCTCCCGAAAACAGGAAGCAGCTGTTCTCAGGTCCCTGCCGAAAACAGGAAGCAGCTGTTCTCAGGTCCCTCCCGAAAACAGGAAGCAGCTCTTCTCAGGTCCCTCCCGAAAACAGGAAGCAGCTCTTCTCAGGTCCCTCCCGAAAACAGGAAGCAGCTGTTCTCAGGTCCTTCCCGAAAACAGGAAGCAGCTTTTCTCAGGTCCTTCCCGAAAACTGGAAACAGCTGTTCTCAGGTCCTTCCCGAAAACAGTAAGCAGCTGTTCTCAGGTCCCTCCCGAAATCTGGAAGCAGCTGTTCTCAGGTCCTTCCCGGAAACAGGAAGCAGCTGTTCTCTGGTCCTTCCCGAAAACTGGAAGCAGCTGTTCTCAGGTCCCTCACGAAAACAGGAAGCAGCAGTTCACAGGTCCCTCCCGAAAACAGGAAGCAGCTGTTCTCAGGTCCCTCCCGAAAACAGGAAGCAGCTGTTCTCAGGTCCCTCCCGTAAACAGGAAGCAACTGTTCTCAGGTCCTTCCTGAAAACAGGAAGCAGCTGTTCTCAGATCCTTCCCGAAAACTGGAAGCATCTGTTCTCAGATCCTTCCAGAAAACTGGAAGCAGCTGTTCTCAGGTCCTTCCCGAAAACAGGAAGCTGCTGTTCTCTGGCCCCTCCCGAAAACTGGAAGTAGCAGTTTTCAGGTCCCTCCCGAAAACTGGAAGTAGCTGTTCTCAGGTCCCTCCCGAAAACAGGAAGCAGCTGTTCTCAGGTCCCTCCCGGAAACAGGAAGCAGCTGTTCTCAGGTCCCTCCCGAAAACTGGAAGCAGCTGTTCTCAGGTCCCTCCCGAAAACAGGAAGCAGCTGTTCTCAGGTCCCTCCCGAAAACAGGAAGCAGCTGTTCTCAGGTCCCTCCCGAAAACAGGAAGCAGCTATTCTCAGGTCCCTCCCGAAAACTGGAAGCAGCTGTTCTCAGGTCCGTCCCAAAAACTGGAAGCAGCTGTTCTCAGGTCCTTCCCGAAAACAGGAAGCAGCTGTTCTCAGGTCCTTCCCGAAAACTGGAAGCAGCTGTTCTCAGGTCCTTCCCAAAAACAGGAAGCAGCTGTTCTCATGTGCTTCCCGAAAACAGGAAGCAGCTCTTCTCAGGTCCTTCCCCAAAACAGGAAGCAGCTCTTCTCAGGTCCTTCCCGAAAACAGGAAGCAGCTGTTCTCTGGCCCCTCCCGAAAACTGGAAGTAGCAGTTCTAAGGTCCCTCCCGAAAACTGGAAGCAGCTGTTCTCAGGTCCTTCCCGAAAACAGGAAGCAGCTGTTCTGAGGTCCCTCCCGAAAACAGGAAGCAGCTGTTCTCAGGTCCCTCCCGAAAACAGGAAGCAGCTGTTCTCAGGTCCCTCCCGAAAACAGGAAGCAGCTGTTCTCAGGTCCCTCCCGAAAACAGGAAGCAGCTGTTCTCAGGTCCCTCCCGAAAACAGGAAGCAGCTGTTCTCAGGTCCCTCCCGAAAACTGGAAGCAGCTGTTCTCAGGTCCGTCCCAAAAACTGGAAGTAGCTATTCTCAGGTCCTTCCCGAAAACAGGAAGCAGCTGTTCTCAGGTCCTTCCCGAAAACTGGAAGCAGCTCTTCTCAGGTCCTTCCCAAAAACAGGAAGCAGCTGTTCTCATGTCCTTCCCGAAAACAGGAAGCAGCTCTTCTCAGGTCCTTCCCCAAAACAGGAAGCAGCTCTTCTCAGGTCCTTCCCGAAAACAGGAAGCAGCTCTTCTCAGGTCCTTCCCGAAAACAGGAAGCAGCTCTTCTCAGGTCCTTCCCAAAAACAGGAAGCAGCTCTTCTCAGGTCCTTCCCGAAAACAGGAAGCAGCTCTTCTCAGGACCTTCCCAAAAACAGGAAGCAACTGTTCTCATGTCCTTCCCGAAAACAGGAAGCAGCTCTTCTCAGGTCCGTCCCGAAAACAGGGAGCAGCTCTTCTCAGGTCCCTCCCGAAAACAGGGAGCAGCTGTTCTCAGGTCCTTCCCCAAAACAGGAAGCAGCTGTTCTCAGGTCCTTCCCCAAAACAGGAAGCAGCTCTTCTCAGGTCCTTCCCGAAAACAGGAAGCAGCTCTTCTCAGGTCCTTCCCGAAAACAGGAAGCAGCTCTTCTCAGGTCCTTCCCAAAAACAGGAAGCAGCTCTTCTCAGGTCCTTCCCGAAAACAGGAAGCAGCTCTTCTCAGGACCTTCCCAAAAACAGGAAGCAACTGTTCTCATGTCCTTCCCGAAAACAGGAAGCAGCTCTTCTCAGGTCCTTCCCAAAAACAAGAAGCAGCTGTTCTCAGGTCCCTCCCGAAAACTGGAAGCAGCTGTTCTCAGGTCCGTCCCAAAAACTGGAAGCAGCTGTTCTCAGGTCCTTCCCGAAAACAGGAAGCAGCTGTTCTCAGGTCCTTCCCGAAAACTGATAGCAGCTGTTCTCAGGTCCTTCCCAAAAACAGGAAGCAGCTGTTCTCATGTGCTTCCCGAAAACAGGAAGCAGCTCTTCTCAGGTCCTTCCCCAAAACAGGAAGCAGCTCTTCTCAGGTCCTTCCCGAAAACAGGAAGCAGCTGTTCTCTGGCCCCTCCCGAAAACTGGAAGTAGCATTTCTCAGGTCCCTCCCGAAAACAGGAAGCAGCTGTTCTCAGGTCCCTCCCGAAAAAAGGAAGCAGCTGTTCTCAGGTCCCTCCCGAAAACAGGAAGCAGCTGTTCTCAGGTCCCTCGCGAAAACAGGAAGCAGCTCTTCTCAGTTCCCTCCCGAAAACAGGAAGCAGCTCTTCTCAGGTCCTTCCCAAAAACAGGAAGCAGCTCTTCTCAGGTCCTTCCCGAAAACAGGAAGCAGCTCTTCTCAGGTCCTTACCAAAAACAGGAAGCAGCTCTTCTCAGGTCCTTCCCGAAAACAGGAAGCAGCTCTTCTCAGGTCCCTCCCAAAAACAGGAAGCAGCTGTTCTCAGGTCCCTCCTGAAAACAGGAAGCAGCTGTTCTCAGGTCCCTCCCGAAAACAGGAAGCAGCTGTTCTCAGGTCCCTGCCGAAAACAGGAAGCAGCTGTTCTCAGGTCCCTCCCGAAAACAGGAAGCAGCTCTTCTCAGGTCCTTCCCGAAAACAGGAAGCAGCTCTTCTCAGGTCCTTCCCGAAAACAGGAAGCAGCTCTTCTCAGGTCCCTCCCGAAAACAGGAAGCAGCTGTTCTCAGGTCCTTCCCGAAAACTGGAAGAAGCTGTTCTCAGGTCCTTCCCGAAAACAGGAACCAGCTGTTCTCAGGTCCTTCCCGAAAACAGCAAGCAGCTGTTCTCAGGTCCTTCCCGAAAACAGGAAGCAGCTCTTCTCAGGTCCTTCCCGAAAACAGGAAGCAGCTGTTCTCAGGTCATTCCCGAAAACTGGAAGCAGCTGTTCTCAGGTCACTCCCGAAAACAGGAAGCAGCTGTTCTCAGGTCCCTCCCGAAAACAGGAAGCAGGTGTTCTCAGGTCCCTCCCGAAAACAGGAAGCAGCTGTTCTCAGGTCCCTCCCGAAAACAGGAAGCAGCTGTTCTAACGTCCCTCCCGAAAACAGGAAGCAGTTGTTCTCAGGTCCCTCCCGAAAACAGGAAGCAGCTGTTCTCAGGTCCCTCCCGAAAACAGGAAGCAGCTGTTCTCAGGTCCTTCCCGAAAACAGGAAGCATCTGTTCTCAGGTCCTTCCCGAAAACAGGAAGCTCAGGTCCTTCCCGAAATCTGGAAGCAGCTGTTCTCAGGTCCTTCCCAAAAACAGGAAGCAGCTGTTCTCTGGTCCTTCCCGAAATCTGGAAGCAGCTGTTTTCAGGTCCTTCCCGAAAACAGGAAGCAGCTGTTCTCAGGTCCTTCCCGAAAACTGGAGGCAGCTCTTCTCAGGTCCCTCCCGAAAACAGGAAGCAGCTCTTCTCAGGTCCCTCCCGAAAACAGGAAGCAGCTGTTCTCAGGTCCCTCCCGAAAACAGGAAGCAGCTGTTCTCAGGTCCCTCCCGAAAACAGGAAGCAGCTGTTCTCAGGTCCCTCCCGAAAACAGGAAGCAGCTGTTCTCAGGTCCCTCGCGAAAACAGGAAGCAGCTGTTCTCAGGTCCCTCCCGAAAACAGGAAGCAGCTGTTCTCAGGTCCCTCCCGAAAACAGGAAGCAGCTGTTCTCAGGTCCCTCACGAAAACAGGAAGCAGCTGTTCTCAGGTCCCTCCCGAAAACAGGAAGCAGCTGTTCTCAGGTCCCTGCCGAAAACAGGAAGCAGCTGTTCTCAGGTCCCTCCCGAAAACAGGAAGCAGCTCTTCTCAGGTCCCTCCCGAAAACAGGAAGCAGCTCTTCTCAGGTCCCTCCCGAAAACAGGAAGCAGCTGTTCTCAGGTCCTTCCCGAAAACAGGAAGCAGCTTTTCTCAGGTCCTTCCCGAAAACTGGAAACAGCTGTTCTCAGGTCCTTCCCGAAAACAGTAAGCAGCTGTTCTCAGGTCCCTCCCGAAATCTGGAAGCAGCTGTTCTCAGGTCCTTCCCGGAAACAGGAAGCAGCTGTTCTCTGGTCCTTCCCGAAAACTGGAAGCAGCTGTTCTCAGGTCCCTCACGAAAACAGGAAGCAGCAGTTCACAGGTCCCTCCCGAAAACAGGAAGCAGCTGTTCTCAGGTCCCTCCCGAAAACAGGAAGCAGCTGTTCTCAGGTCCCTCCCGTAAACAGGAAGCAACTGTTCTCAGGTCCTTCCTGAAAACAGGAAGCAGCTGTTCTCAGATCCTTCCCGAAAACTGGAAGCATCTGTTCTCAGATCCTTCCAGAAAACTGGAAGCAGCTGTTCTCAGGTCCTTCCCGAAAACAGGAAGCTGCTGTTCTCTGGCCCCTCCCGAAAACTGGAAGTAGCAGTTTTCAGGTCCCTCCCGAAAACTGGAAGTAGCTGTTCTCAGGTCCCTCCCGAAAACAGGAAGCAGCTGTTCTCAGGTCCCTCCCGGAAACAGGAAGCAGCTGTTCTCAGGTCCCTCCCGAAAACTGGAAGCAGCTGTTCTCAGGTCCCTCCCGAAAACAGGAAGCAGCTGTTCTCAGGTCCCTCCCGAAAACAGGAAGCAGCTGTTCTCAGGTCCCTCCCGAAAACAGGAAGCAGCTATTCTCAGGTCCCTCCCGAAAACTGGAAGCAGCTGTTCTCAGGTCCGTCCCAAAAACTGGAAGCAGCTGTTCTCAGGTCCTTCCCGAAAACAGGAAGCAGCTGTTCTCAGGTCCTTCCCGAAAACTGGAAGCAGCTGTTCTCAGGTCCTTCCCAAAAACAGGAAGCAGCTGTTCTCATGTGCTTCCCGAAAACAGGAAGCAGCTCTTCTCAGGTCCTTCCCCAAAACAGGAAGCAGCTCTTCTCAGGTCCTTCCCGAAAACAGGAAGCAGCTGTTCTCTGGCCCCTCCCGAAAACTGGAAGTAGCAGTTCTAAGGTCCCTCCCGAAAACTGGAAGCAGCTGTTCTCAGGTCCTTCCCGAAAACAGGAAGCAGCTGTTCTGAGGTCCCTCCCGAAAACAGGAAGCAGCTGTTCTCAGGTCCCTCCCGAAAACAGGAAGCAGCTGTTCTCAGGTCCCTCCCGAAAACAGGAAGCAGCTGTTCTCAGGTCCCTCCCGAAAACAGGAAGCAGCTGTTCTCAGGTCCCTCCCGAAAACAGGAAGCAGCTGTTCTCAGGTCCCTCCCGAAAACTGGAAGCAGCTGTTCTCAGGTCCGTCCCAAAAACTGGAAGTAGCTATTCTCAGGTCCTTCCCGAAAACAGGAAGCAGCTGTTCTCAGGTCCTTCCCGAAAACTGGAAGCAGCTCTTCTCAGGTCCTTCCCAAAAACAGGAAGCAGCTGTTCTCATGTCCTTCCCGAAAACAGGAAGCAGCTCTTCTCAGGTCCTTCCCCAAAACAGGAAGCAGCTCTTCTCAGGTCCTTCCCGAAAACAGGAAGCAGCTCTTCTCAGGTCCTTCCCGAAAACAGGAAGCAGCTCTTCTCAGGTCCTTCCCAAAAACAGGAAGCAGCTCTTCTCAGGTCCTTCCCGAAAACAGGAAGCAGCTCTTCTCAGGACCTTCCCAAAAACAGGAAGCAACTGTTCTCATGTCCTTCCCGAAAACAGGAAGCAGCTCTTCTCAGGTCCGTCCCGAAAACAGGGAGCAGCTCTTCTCAGGTCCCTCCCGAAAACAGGGAGCAGCTGTTCTCAGGTCCTTCCCCAAAACAGGAAGCAGCTGTTCTCAGGTCCTTCCCCAAAACAGGAAGCAGCTCTTCTCAGGTCCTTCCCGAAAACAGGAAGCAGCTCTTCTCAGGTCCTTCCCGAAAACAGGAAGCAGCTCTTCTCAGGTCCTTCCCAAAAACAGGAAGCAGCTCTTCTCAGGTCCTTCCCGAAAACAGGAAGCAGCTCTTCTCAGGACCTTCCCAAAAACAGGAAGCAACTGTTCTCATGTCCTTCCCGAAAACAGGAAGCAGCTCTTCTCAGGTCCTTCCCAAAAACAAGAAGCAGCTGTTCTCAGGTCCCTCCCGAAAACTGGAAGCAGCTGTTCTCAGGTCCGTCCCGAAAACAGGAAGCAGCTGTTCTCAGGTCCATCCCGAAAACTGGAAGCAGCTGTTCTCAGGTCCTTCCCGAAAACTGGAAGCATCTCTTCTCATGTCTTTCCCGAAAACAGAAAGCAGCTCTTCTCAGGTCCTTCCCGAAAACAGGAAACAGCTCTTCTCAGGTCCTTCCCGAAAACAGGAATCAGCTCTTCTCAGGTCCTTCCCGAAAACAGGAAGCAGCTCTTCTCAAGCCCTTCCCGAAAACAGGAAGCTGCTCTTCTCAGGTCCTTCCCGAAAACAGGAAGCAGCTCTTCTCAGGTCCTTCCTGAAAACAGGAAGCAGCTGTTCTCAGATCCTTCCCGAAAATTGGAAGCATCTGTTCTCAGGTCCTTCCCGAAAACAGGAAGCTCAGGTCCTTCCCGAAATCTGGAAGCAGCTGTTCTCAGGTCCTTCCCGAAAACTGGAGGCAGCTCTTCTCAGGTCCTTCCCGAAATCTGGAAGCAGCTGTTTTCAGGTCCTTCCCGAAAACAGGAAGCAGCTGTTCTCAGGTCCTTCCCGAAAACTGGAGGCAGCTCTTCTCAGGTCCCTCCCGAAAACAGGAAGCAGCTCTTCTCAGGTCCCTCCCGAAAACAGGAAGCAGCTGTTCTCAGGTCCCTCCCGAAAACAGGAAGCAGCTGTTCTCAGGTCCCTCGCGAAAACAGGAAGCAGCTGTTCTCAGGTCCCTCCCGAAAACAGGAAGCAGCTGTTCTCAGGTCCCTCCCGAAAACAGGAAGCAGCTGTTCTCAGGTCCCTCCCGAAAACAGGAAGCAGCTGTTCTCAGGTCCCTCCCGAAAACAGGAAGCAGCTGTTCTCAGGTCCCTGCCGAAAACAGGAAGCAGCTGTTCTCAGGTCCCTCCCGAAAACAGGAAGCAGCTCTTCTCAGGTCCCTCCCGAAAACAGGAAGCAGCTCTTCTCAGGTCCCTCCCGAAAACAGGAAGCAGCTGTTCTCAGGTCCTTCCCGAAAACAGGAAGCAGCTTTTCTCAGGTCCTTCCCGAAAACTGGAAACAGCTGTTCTCAGGTCCTTCCCGAAAACAGGAAGCAGCTGTTCTCAGGTCCCTCCCGAAATCTGGAAGCAGCTGTTCTCAGGTCCTTCCCGGAAACAGGAAGCAGCTGTTCTCTGGTCCTTCCCGAAAACTGGAAGCAGCTGTTCTCAGTTCCCTCACGAAAACAGGAAGCAGCAGTTCTCAGGTCCCTCCCGAAAACAGGAAGCAGCTGTTCTCAGGTCCCTCCCGAAAACAGGAAGCAGCTGTTCTCAGGTCCCTCCCGTAAACAGGAAGCAACTGTTCTCAGGTCCTTCCTGAAAACAGGAAGCAGCTGTTCTCAGGTCCTTCCCGAAAACAGGAACCAACTGTTCTCAGGTCCTTCCCGAAAACTGGAAGCATCTCTTCTCATGTCTTTCCCGAAAACAGAAAGCAGCTCTTCTCAGGTCTTTCCCGAAATCTGGAAGCAGCTCTTCTCAAGTCCTTCCCGAAAACAGGAAGCAGCTCTTCTCAGGTTCTTCCCGAAAACAGGAAGCAGCTCTTGTCAGGTCCTTCCCGAAAACAGGAAGCAGCTCTTCTCAGGTCCTTCCCGAAAACAGGAAGCAGCTCTTCTCAGGTCCTTCCCGAAAACAGGAAGCAGCTCTTCTCAGGTCCTTCCCGAAAACAGGAAGCAGCTCTTCTCAGGTCCTTCCCGAAAACAGGAAGCAGCTCTTCTCAGGTCCTTCCCGAAAACAGGAAGCAGCTCTTCTCAGGTCCTTCCCGAAAACAGGAAGCAGCTCTTCTCAGGTCCTTCCCGAAAACAGGAAGCAGCTGTTCTCGGGTCCTTCCCGAAAACAGGAACCAGCTCTTCTCAGGGCCTTCCCGAAAACAGGAAGCAGCTGTTCTCAGGTCCCTCCCGAAAACAGGAACCAGCTATTCTCAGGTCATTCCCGAAAACTGGAAGCAGCTCTTCTCAGGTCCTTCCCGAAAACAGGAAGCAGCTCTTCTCAGGTCCTTCCCGAAAACAGGAAGCAGCTCTTCTCAGTTCCTTCCCGAAAACAGGAAGCAGCTCTTCTCAGGTCCTTCCCGAAAACAGGAAGCAGCTGTTCTCTGGCCCCTCCCGAAAACTGGAAGTAGCAGTTCTCAGGTCCCTCCCGAAAACTGGAAGCAGCTGTTCTCAGGTCCCTCCCGAAAACAGGAAGCAGCTGTTCTCAGGTCCCTCCCGGAAACAGGACGCAGGTGTTCTCAGGTCCCTCCCGAAAACTGGAAGCAGCTGTTCTCAGGTCCCTCCCGAAAACAGGAAGCAGCTGTTCTCAGGTCCCTCCCGAAAACAGGAAGCAGCTGTTCTCAGGTCCCTCCCGAAAACTGGAAGCAGCTGTTCTCAGGTCCCTCCCGAAAACAGGAAGCAGCTGTTCTCAGGTCCCTCCCGAAAACAGGAAGCAGCTGTTCTCAGGTCCCTCCCGAAAACTGGAAGCAGCTGTTCTCAGGTCCGTCCCAAAAACTGGAAGCAGCTGTTCTCAGGTCCTTCCCGAAAACAGGAAGCAGCTGTTCTCAGGTCCTTCCCGAAAACTGGAAGCAGCTGTTCTCAGGTCCTTCCCAAAAACAGGAAGCAGCTGTTCTCATGTCCTTCCCGAAAACAGGAAGCAGCTCTTCTCAGGTCCTTCCCCAAAACAGGAAGCAGCTCTTCTCAGGTCCTTCCCGAAAACAGGAAGCAGCTCTTCTCAGGTCCTTCCCGAAAACAGGAAGCAGCTCTTCTCAGGTCCTTCCCAAAAACAGGAAGCAGCTCTTCTCAGGTCCTTCCCGAAAACAGGAAGCAGCTCTTCTCAGGACCTTCCCAAAAACAGGAAGCAACTGTTCTCATGTCCTTCCCGAAAACAGGAAGCAGCTCTTCTCAGGTCCTTCCCAAAAACAAGAAGCAGCTCTTCTCAGGTCCCTCCCGAAAACAGGAAGCAGCTCTTCTCAGGTCCCTCCCGAAAACAGGAAGCAGCTGTTCTCAGGTCCCTCCCGAAAACAGGAAGCAGCTGTTCTCAGGTCCCTCCCGAAAACAGGAAGCAGCTGTTCTCAGGTCCCTCCCGAAAACAGGAAGCAGCTGTTCTCAGGTCCCTCGCGAAAACAGGAAGCAGCTGTTCTCAGGTCCCTCCCGAAAACAGGAAGCAGCTGTTCTCAGGTCCCTCCCGAAAACAGGAAGCAGCTGTTCTCAGGTCCCTCCCGAAAACAGGAAGCAGCTGTTCTCAGGTCCCTCCCGAAAACAGGAAGCAGCTGTTCTCAGGTCCCTGCCGAAAACAGGAAGCAGCTGTTCTCAGGTCCCTCCCGAAAACAGGAAGCAGCTCTTCTCAGGTCCCTCCCGAAAACAGGAAGCAGCTCTTCTCAGGTCCCTCCCGAAAACAGGAAGCAGCTGTTCTCAGGTCCTTCCCGAAAACAGGAAGCAGCTTTTCTCAGGTCCTTCCCGAAAACTGGAAACAGCTGTTCTCAGGTCCTTCCCGAAAACAGGAAGCAGCTGTTCTCAGGTCCCTCCCGAAATCTGGAAGCAGCTGTTCTCAGGTCCTTCCCGGAAACAGGAAGCAGCTGTTCTCTGGTCCTTCCCGAAAACTGGAAGCAGCTGTTCTCAGTTCCCTCACGAAAACAGGAAGCAGCAGTTCTCAGGTCCCTCCCGAAAACAGGAAGCAGCTGTTCTCAGGTCCCTCCCGAAAACAGGAAGCAGCTGTTCTCAGGTCCCTCCCGTAAACAGGAAGCAACTGTTCTCAGGTCCTTCCTGAAAACAGGAAGCAGCTGTTCTCAGATCCTTCCCGAAAACTGGAAGCATCTGTTCTCAGGTCCTTCCAGAAAACTGGAAGCAGCTGTTCTCAGGTCCTTCCCGAAAACAGGAAGCTGCTGTTCTCTGGCCCCTCCCGAAAACTGGAAGTAGCAGTTCTCAGGTCCCTCCCGAAAACTGGAAGCAGCTGTTCTCAGGTCCCTCCCGAAAACAGGAAGCAGCTGTTCTCAGGTCCCTCCCGGAAACAGGAAGCAGCTGTTCTCAGGTCCCTCCCGAAAACTGGAAGCAGCTGTTCTCAGGTCCCTCCCGAAAACAGGAAGCAGCTGTTCTCAGGTCCCTCCCGAAAACAGGAAGCAGCTGTTCTCAGGTCCATCCCGAAAACAGGAAGCAGCTATTCTCAGGTCCCTCCCGAAAACTGGAAGCAGCTGTTCTCAGGTCCGTCCCAAAAACTGGAAGCAGCTGTTCTCAGGTCCTTCCCGAAAACAGGAAGCAGCTGTTCTCAGGTCCTTCCCGAAAACTGATAGCAGCTGTTCTCAGGTCCTTCCCAAAAACAGGAAGCAGCTGTTCTCATGTGCTTCCCGAAAACAGGAAGCAGCTCTTCTCAGGTCCTTCCCCAAAACAGGAAGCAGCTCTTCTCAGGTCCTTCCCGAAAACAGGAAGCAGCTGTTCTCTGGCCCCTCCCGAAAACTGGAAGTAGCATTTCTCAGGTCCCTCCCGAAAACAGGAAGCAGCTGTTCTCAGGTCCCTCCCGAAAAAAGGAAGCAGCTGTTCTCAGGTCCCTCCCGAAAACAGGAAGCAGCTGTTCTCAGGTCCCTCGCGAAAACAGGAAGCAGCTCTTCTCAGTTCCCTCCCGAAAACAGGAAGCAGCTCTTCTCAGGTCCTTCCCAAAAACAGGAAGCAGCTCTTCTCAGGTCCTTCCCGAAAACAGGAAGCAGCTCTTCTCAGGTCCTTACCAAAAACAGGAAGCAGCTCTTCTCAGGTCCTTCCCGAAAACAGGAAGCAGCTCTTCTCAGGTCCCTCCCAAAAACAGGAAGCAGCTGTTCTCAGGTCCCTCCTGAAAACAGGAAGCAGCTGTTCTCAGGTCCCTCCCGAAAACAGGAAGCAGCTGTTCTCAGGTCCCTGCCGAAAACAGGAAGCAGCTGTTCTCAGGTCCCTCCCGAATACAGGAAGCAGCTCTTCTCAGGTCCTTCCCGAAAACAGGAAGCAGCTCTTCTCAGGTCCTTCCCGAAAACAGGAAGCAGCTCTTCTCAGGTCCCTCCCGAAAACAGGAAGCAGCTGTTCTCAGGTCCTTCCCGAAAACTGGAAGAAGCTGTTCTCAGGTCCTTCCCGAAAACAGGAACCAGCTGTTCTCAGGTCCTTCCCGAAAACAGCAAGCAGCTGTTCTCAGGTCCTTCCCGAAAACAGGAAGCAGCTCTTCTCAGGTCCTTCCCGAAAACAGGAAGCAGCTGTTCTCAGGTCATTCCCGAAAACTGGAAGCAGCTGTTCTCAGGTCACTCCCGAAAACAGGAAGCAGCTGTTCTCACGTCCCTCCCGAAAACAGGAAGCAGGTGTTCTCAGGTCCCTCCCGAAAACAGGAAGCAGCTGTTCTCAGGTCCCTCCCGAAAACAGGAAGCAGCTGTTCTAACGTCCCTCCCGAAAACAGGAAGCAGTTGTTCTCAGGTCCCTCCCGAAAACAGGAAGCAGCTGTTCTCAGGTCCCTCCCGAAAACAGGAAGCAGCTGTTCTCAGGTCCTTCCCGAAAACAGGAAGCATCTGTTCTCAGGTCCTTCCCGAAAACAGGAAGCTCAGGTCCTTCCCGAAATCTGGAAGCAGCTGTTCTCAGGTCCTTCCCGAAAACTGGAGGCAGCTCTTCTCAGGTCCTTCCCGAAATCTGGAAGCAGCTGTTTTCAGGTCCTTCCCGAAAACAGGAAGCAGCTGTTCTCAGGTCCTTCCCGAAAACTGGAGGCAGCTCTTCTCAGGTCCCTCCCGAAAACAGGAAGCAGCTCTTCTCAGGTCCCTCCCGAAAACAGGAAGCAGCTGTTCTCAGGTCCCTCCCGAAAACAGGAAGCAGCTGTTCTCAGGTCCCTCCCGAAAACAGGAAGCAGCTGTTCTCAGGTCCCTCCCGAAAACAGGAAGCAGCTGTTCTCAGGTCCCTCGCGAAAACAGGAAGCAGCTGTTCTCAGGTCCCTCCCGAAAACAGGAAGCAGCTGTTCTCAGGTCCCTCCCGAAAACAGGAAGCAGCTGTTCTCAGGTCCCTCCCGAAAACAGGAAGCAGCTGTTCTCAGGTCCCTCCCGAAAACAGGAAGCAGCTGTTCTCAGGTCCCTGCCGAAAACAGGAAGCAGCTGTTCTCAGGTCCCTCCCGAAAACAGGAAGCAGCTCTTCTCAGGTCCCTCCCGAAAACAGGAAGCAGCTCTTCTCAGGTCCCTCCCGAAAACAGGAAGCAGCTGTTCTCAGGTCCTTCCCGAAAACAGGAAGCAGCTTTTCTCAGGTCCTTCCCGAAAACTGGAAACAGCTGTTCTCAGATCCTTCCCGAAAACTGGAAGCATCTGTTCTCAGATCCTTCCAGAAAACTGGAAGCAGCTGTTCTCAGGTCCTTCCCGAAAACAGGAAGCTGCTGTTCTCTGGCCCCTCCCGAAAACTGGAAGTAGCAGTTTTCAGGTCCCTCCCGAAAACTGGAAGTAGCTGTTCTCAGGTCCCTCCCGAAAACAGGAAGCAGCTGTTCTCAGGTCCCTCCCGGAAACAGGAAGCAGCTGTTCTCAGGTCCCTCCCGAAAACTGGAAGCAGCTGTTCTCAGGTCCCTCCCGAAAACAGGAAGCAGCTGTTCTCAGGTCCCTCCCGAAAACAGGAAGCAGCTGTTCTCAGGTCCCTCCCGAAAACAGGAAGCAGCTATTCTCAGGTCCCTCCCGAAAACTGGAAGCAGCTGTTCTCAGGTCCGTCCCAAAAACTGGAAGCAGCTGTTCTCAGGTCCTTCCCGAAAACAGGAAGCAGCTGTTCTCAGGTCCTTCCCGAAAACTGGAAGCAGCTGTTCTCAGGTCCTTCCCAAAAACAGGAAGCAGCTGTTCTCATGTGCTTCCCGAAAACAGGAAGCAGCTCTTCTCAGGTCCTTCCCCAAAACAGGAAGCAGCTCTTCTCAGGTCCTTCCCGAAAACAGGAAGCAGCTGTTCTCTGGCCCCTCCCGAAAACTGGAAGTAGCAGTTCTAAGGTCCCTCCCGAAAACTGGAAGCAGCTGTTCTCAGGTCCTTCCCGAAAACAGGAAGCAGCTGTTCTGAGGTCCCTCCCGAAAACAGGAAGCAGCTGTTCTCAGGTCCCTCCCGAAAACAGGAAGCAGCTGTTCTCAGGTCCCTCCCGAAAACAGGAAGCAGCTGTTCTCAGGTCCCTCCCGAAAACAGGAAGCAGCTGTTCTCAGGTCCCTCCCGAAAACAGGAAGCAGCTGTTCTCAGGTCCCTCCCGAAAACTGGAAGCAGCTGTTCTCAGGTCCGTCCCAAAAACTGGAAGTAGCTATTCTCAGGTCCTTCCCGAAAACAGGAAGCAGCTGTTCTCAGGTCCTTCCCGAAAACTGGAAGCAGCTCTTCTCAGGTCCTTCCCAAAAACAGGAAGCAGCTGTTCTCATGTCCTTCCCGAAAACAGGAAGCAGCTCTTCTCAGGTCCTTCCCCAAAACAGGAAGCAGCTCTTCTCAGGTCCTTCCCGAAAACAGGAAGCAGCTCTTCTCAGGTCCTTCCCGAAAACAGGAAGCAGCTCTTCTCAGGTCCTTCCCAAAAACAGGAAGCAGCTCTTCTCAGGTCCTTCCCGAAAACAGGAAGCAGCTCTTCTCAGGACCTTCCCAAAAACAGGAAGCAACTGTTCTCATGTCCTTCCCGAAAACAGGAAGCAGCTCTTCTCAGGTCCGTCCCGAAAACAGGGAGCAGCTCTTCTCAGGTCCCTCCCGAAAACAGGGAGCAGCTGTTCTCAGGTCCTTCCCCAAAACAGGAAGCAGCTGTTCTCAGGTCCTTCCCCAAAACAGGAAGCAGCTCTTCTCAGGTCCTTCCCGAAAACAGGAAGCAGCTCTTCTCAGGTCCTTCCCGAAAACAGGAAGCAGCTCTTCTCAGGTCCTTCCCAAAAACAGGAAGCAGCTCTTCTCAGGTCCTTCCCGAAAACAGGAAGCAGCTCTTCTCAGGACCTTCCCAAAAACAGGAAGCAACTGTTCTCATGTCCTTCCCGAAAACAGGAAGCAGCTCTTCTCAGGTCCTTCCCAAAAACAAGAAGCAGCTGTTCTCAGGTCCCTCCCGAAAACTGGAAGCAGCTGTTCTCAGGTCCGTCCCAAAAACTGGAAGCAGCTGTTCTCAGGTCCTTCCCGAAAACAGGAAGCAGCTGTTCTCAGGTCCTTCCCGAAAACTGATAGCAGCTGTTCTCAGGTCCTTCCCAAAAACAGGAAGCAGCTGTTCTCATGTGCTTCCCGAAAACAGGAAGCAGCTCTTCTCAGGTCCTTCCCCAAAACAGGAAGCAGCTCTTCTCAGGTCCTTCCCGAAAACAGGAAGCAGCTGTTCTCTGGCCCCTCCCGAAAACTGGAAGTAGCATTTCTCAGGTCCCTCCCGAAAACAGGAAGCAGCTGTTCTCAGGTCCCTCCCGAAAAAAGGAAGCAGCTGTTCTCAGGTCCCTCCCGAAAACAGGAAGCAGCTGTTCTCAGGTCCCTCGCGAAAACAGGAAGCAGCTCTTCTCAGTTCCCTCCCGAAAACAGGAAGCAGCTCTTCTCAGGTCCTTCCCAAAAACAGGAAGCAGCTCTTCTCAGGTCCTTCCCGAAAACAGGAAGCAGCTCTTCTCAGGTCCTTACCAAAAACAGGAAGCAGCTCTTCTCAGGTCCTTCCCGAAAACAGGAAGCAGCTCTTCTCAGGTCCCTCCCAAAAACAGGAAGCAGCTGTTCTCAGGTCCCTCCTGAAAACAGGAAGCAGCTGTTCTCAGGTCCCTCCCGAAAACAGGAAGCAGCTGTTCTCAGGTCCCTGCCGAAAACAGGAAGCAGCTGTTCTCAGGTCCCTCCCGAAAACAGGAAGCAGCTCTTCTCAGGTCCTTCCCGAAAACAGGAAGCAGCTCTTCTCAGGTCCTTCCCGAAAACAGGAAGCAGCTCTTCTCAGGTCCCTCCCGAAAACAGGAAGCAGCTGTTCTCAGGTCCTTCCCGAAAACTGGAAGAAGCTGTTCTCAGGTCCTTCCCGAAAACAGGAACCAGCTGTTCTCAGGTCCTTCCCGAAAACAGCAAGCAGCTGTTCTCAGGTCCTTCCCGAAAACAGGAAGCAGCTCTTCTCAGGTCCTTCCCGAAAACAGGAAGCAGCTGTTCTCAGGTCATTCCCGAAAACTGGAAGCAGCTGTTCTCAGGTCACTCCCGAAAACAGGAAGCAGCTGTTCTCAGGTCCCTCCCGAAAACAGGAAGCAGGTGTTCTCAGGTCCCTCCCGAAAACAGGAAGCAGCTGTTCTCAGGTCCCTCCCGAAAACAGGAAGCAGCTGTTCTAACGTCCCTCCCGAAAACAGGAAGCAGTTGTTCTCAGGTCCCTCCCGAAAACAGGAAGCAGCTGTTCTCAGGTCCCTCCCGAAAACAGGAAGCAGCTGTTCTCAGGTCCTTCCCGAAAACAGGAAGCATCTGTTCTCAGGTCCTTCCCGAAAACAGGAAGCTCAGGTCCTTCCCGAAATCTGGAAGCAGCTGTTCTCAGGTCCTTCCCAAAAACAGGAAGCAGCTGTTCTCTGGTCCTTCCCGAAATCTGGAAGCAGCTGTTTTCAGGTCCTTCCCGAAAACAGGAAGCAGCTGTTCTCAGGTCCTTCCCGAAAACTGGAGGCAGCTCTTCTCAGGTCCCTCCCGAAAACAGGAAGCAGCTCTTCTCAGGTCCCTCCCGAAAACAGGAAGCAGCTGTTCTCAGGTCCCTCCCGAAAACAGGAAGCAGCTGTTCTCAGGTCCCTCCCGAAAACAGGAAGCAGCTGTTCTCAGGTCCCTCCCGAAAACAGGAAGCAGCTGTTCTCAGGTCCCTCGCGAAAACAGGAAGCAGCTGTTCTCAGGTCCCTCCCGAAAACAGGAAGCAGCTGTTCTCAGGTCCCTCCCGAAAACAGGAAGCAGCTGTTCTCAGGTCCCTCACGAAAACAGGAAGCAGCTGTTCTCAGGTCCCTCCCGAAAACAGGAAGCAGCTGTTCTCAGGTCCCTGCCGAAAACAGGAAGCAGCTGTTCTCAGGTCCCTCCCGAAAACAGGAAGCAGCTCTTCTCAGGTCCCTCCCGAAAACAGGAAGCAGCTCTTCTCAGGTCCCTCCCGAAAACAGGAAGCAGCTGTTCTCAGGTCCTTCCCGAAAACAGGAAGCAGCTTTTCTCAGGTCCTTCCCGAAAACTGGAAACAGCTGTTCTCAGGTCCTTCCCGAAAACAGTAAGCAGCTGTTCTCAGGTCCCTCCCGAAATCTGGAAGCAGCTGTTCTCAGGTCCTTCCCGGAAACAGGAAGCAGCTGTTCTCTGGTCCTTCCCGAAAACTGGAAGCAGCTGTTCTCAGGTCCCTCACGAAAACAGGAAGCAGCAGTTCACAGGTCCCTCCCGAAAACAGGAAGCAGCTGTTCTCAGGTCCCTCCCGAAAACAGGAAGCAGCTGTTCTCAGGTCCCTCCCGTAAACAGGAAGCAACTGTTCTCAGGTCCTTCCTGAAAACAGGAAGCAGCTGTTCTCAGATCCTTCCCGAAAACTGGAAGCATCTGTTCTCAGATCCTTCCAGAAAACTGGAAGCAGCTGTTCTCAGGTCCTTCCCGAAAACAGGAAGCTGCTGTTCTCTGGCCCCTCCCGAAAACTGGAAGTAGCAGTTTTCAGGTCCCTCCCGAAAACTGGAAGTAGCTGTTCTCAGGTCCCTCCCGAAAACAGGAAGCAGCTGTTCTCAGGTCCCTCCCGGAAACAGGAAGCAGCTGTTCTCAGGTCCCTCCCGAAAACTGGAAGCAGCTGTTCTCAGGTCCCTCCCGAAAACAGGAAGCAGCTGTTCTCAGGTCCCTCCCGAAAACAGGAAGCAGCTGTTCTCAGGTCCCTCCCGAAAACAGGAAGCAGCTATTCTCAGGTCCCTCCCGAAAACTGGAAGCAGCTGTTCTCAGGTCCGTCCCAAAAACTGGAAGCAGCTGTTCTCAGGTCCTTCCCGAAAACAGGAAGCAGCTGTTCTCAGGTCCTTCCCGAAAACTGGAAGCAGCTGTTCTCAGGTCCTTCCCAAAAACAGGAAGCAGCTGTTCTCATGTGCTTCCCGAAAACAGGAAGCAGCTCTTCTCAGGTCCTTCCCCAAAACAGGAAGCAGCTCTTCTCAGGTCCTTCCCGAAAACAGGAAGCAGCTGTTCTCTGGCCCCTCCCGAAAACTGGAAGTAGCAGTTCTAAGGTCCCTCCCGAAAACTGGAAGCAGCTGTTCTCAGGTCCTTCCCGAAAACAGGAAGCAGCTGTTCTGAGGTCCCTCCCGAAAACAGGAAGCAGCTGTTCTCAGGTCCCTCCCGAAAACAGGAAGCAGCTGTTCTCAGGTCCCTCCCGAAAACAGGAAGCAGCTGTTCTCAGGTCCCTCCCGAAAACAGGAAGCAGCTGTTCTCAGGTCCCTCCCGAAAACAGGAAGCAGCTGTTCTCAGGTCCCTCCCGAAAACTGGAAGCAGCTGTTCTCAGGTCCGTCCCAAAAACTGGAAGTAGCTATTCTCAGGTCCTTCCCGAAAACAGGAAGCAGCTGTTCTCAGGTCCTTCCCGAAAACTGGAAGCAGCTCTTCTCAGGTCCTTCCCAAAAACAGGAAGCAGCTGTTCTCATGTCCTTCCCGAAAACAGGAAGCAGCTCTTCTCAGGTCCTTCCCCAAAACAGGAAGCAGCTCTTCTCAGGTCCTTCCCGAAAACAGGAAGCAGCTCTTCTCAGGTCCTTCCCGAAAACAGGAAGCAGCTCTTCTCAGGTCCTTCCCAAAAACAGGAAGCAGCTCTTCTCAGGTCCTTCCCGAAAACAGGAAGCAGCTCTTCTCAGGACCTTCCCAAAAACAGGAAGCAACTGTTCTCATGTCCTTCCCGAAAACAGGAAGCAGCTCTTCTCAGGTCCGTCCCGAAAACAGGGAGCAGCTCTTCTCAGGTCCCTCCCGAAAACAGGGAGCAGCTGTTCTCAGGTCCTTCCCCAAAACAGGAAGCAGCTGTTCTCAGGTCCTTCCCCAAAACAGGAAGCAGCTCTTCTCAGGTCCTTCCCGAAAACAGGAAGCAGCTCTTCTCAGGTCCTTCCCGAAAACAGGAAGCAGCTCTTCTCAGGTCCTTCCCAAAAACAGGAAGCAGCTCTTCTCAGGTCCTTCCCGAAAACAGGAAGCAGCTCTTCTCAGGACCTTCCCAAAAACAGGAAGCAACTGTTCTCATGTCCTTCCCGAAAACAGGAAGCAGCTCTTCTCAGGTCCTTCCCAAAAACAAGAAGCAGCTGTTCTCAGGTCCCTCCCGAAAACTGGAAGCAGCTGTTCTCAGGTCCGTCCCGAAAACAGGAAGCAGCTGTTCTCAGGTCCATCCCGAAAACTGGAAGCAGCTGTTCTCAGGTCCTTCCCGAAAACTGGAAGCATCTCTTCTCATGTCTTTCCCGAAAACAGAAAGCAGCTCTTCTCAGGTCCTTCCCGAAAACAGGAAACAGCTCTTCTCAGGTCCTTCCCGAAAACAGGAATCAGCTCTTCTCAGGTCCTTCCCGAAAACAGGAAGCAGCTCTTCTCAAGCCCTTCCCGAAAACAGGAAGCTGCTCTTCTCAGGTCCTTCCCGAAAACAGGAAGCAGCTCTTCTCAGGTCCTTCCCGAAAACAGGAAGCAGCTGTTCTCAGATCCTTCCCGATAACAGGAAGCAGCTCTTCTCAGGTCCTTCCCGAAAACAGGAAGCAGCTCTTCTCAGGTCCTTCCCGAAATCTGGAAGCAGCTGTTCTCAGGTCCTTCCCGAAAACAGGAAGCAGCTGTTCTCAGGTCCTTCCCGAAAACAGGAAGCATCTCTTCTCATGTCTTTCCCGAAAACAGAAAGCAGCTCTTCTCAGGTCCTTCCCGAAAACAGGAAGCAGCTCTTCTCAGGTCCTTCCCGAAAACAGGAATCAGCTCTTCTCAGGTCCTTCCCGAAATCTGGAAGCAGCTCTTCTCAAGTCCTTCCCGAAAACAGGAAGCAGCTCTTCTCAGGTTCTTCCCGAAAACAGGAAGCAGCTCTTCTCAGGTCCTTCCCAAAAACAGGAAGCAGCTCTTCTCAGGTCCTTCCCGAAAACAGGAAGCAGCTCTTCTCAGGTCCTTCCCAAAAACAGGAAGCAGCTCTTCTCAGGTCCTTCCCGAAAACAGGAAGCAGCTCTTCTCAGGTCCTTCCCGAAAACAGGAAGCAGCTCTTCTCAGGTCCTTCCCGAAAACAGGAAGCAGCTCTTCTCAGGTCCTTCCCGAAAACAGGAAGCAGCTCTTCTCAGGTCCCTCCCAAAAACAGGAAGCAGCTGTTCTCAGGTCCCTCCTGAAAACAGGAAGCAGCTGTTCTCAGGTCCCTCCCGAAAACAGGAAGCAGCTGTTCTCAGGTCCCTGCCGAAAACAGGAAGCAGCTGTTCTCAGGTCCCTCCCGAAAACAGGAAGCAGCTCTTCTCAGGTCCTTCCCGAAAACAGGAAGCAGCTCTTCTCAGGTCCTTCCCGAAAACAGGAAGCAGCTGTTCTCAGGTCCCTCCCGAAAACAGGAAGCAGCTGTTCTCAGGTCCTTCCCGAAAACTGGAAGAAGCTGTTCTCAGGTCCTTCCCGAAAACAGGAACCAGCTGTTCTCAGGTCCTTCCCGAAAACAGCAAGCAGCTGTTCTCAGGTCCTTCCCGAAAACAGGAAGCAGCTCTTCTCAGGTCCTTCCCGAAAACAGGAAGCAGCTGTTCTCAGGTCATTCCCGAAAACTGGAAGCAGCTGTTCTCAGGTCACTCACGAAAACAGGAAGCAGCTGTTCTCAGGTCCCTCCCGAAAACAGGAAGCAGGTGTTCTCAGGTCCCTCCCGAAAACAGGAAGCAGCTGTTCTCAGGTCCCTCCCGAAAACAGGAAGCAGCTGTTCTAAGGTCCCTCCCGAAAACAGGAAGCAGCTGTTCTCAGGTCCCTCCCGAAAACAGGAAGCAGCTGTTCTCAGGTCCCTCCCGAAAACAGGAAGCAGCTGTTCTCAGGTCCTTCCCGAAAACAGGAAGCATCTGTTCTCAGGTCCTTCCCGAAAACAGGAAGCTCAGGTCCTTCCCGAAATCTGGAAGCAGCTGTTCTCAGGTCCTTCCCGAAAACTGGAGGCAGCACTTCTCAGGTCCTTCCCGAAATCTGGAAGCAGCTGTTTTCAGGTCCTTCCCGAAAACAGGAAGCAGCTGTTCTCAGGTCCTTCCCGAAAACAGGAAGCAGCTGTTCGCAGGTCCTTCCCAAAAACTGGAAGCAGCTGTTCTCAGGTCCTTCCCGAAAACAGGAAGCAGCTGTTCTCAGGTCCTTCCCGAAAACAGGAAGCAGCTGTTCTCAGGCCCCTCCCGAAAACTGGAAGCAGCAGTTCTCAGGTCCTTCCCAAAAACAGGAAGCAGCTGTTCTCAGGTCCTTCCCGAAAACAGGAAGCAGCTATTCTCAGGTCCTTCCCGAAAACAGGAAGCAGCTCTTCTCAGGTCCTTCCCGAAAACAGGAAGCAGCTCTTCTCAGGTCCTTCCCGAAAACTGGAAGCAGCTCTTCTCAGGTCCTTCCCGAAATCTGGAAGCAACTGTTTTCAGGTCCTTCCCGAAAACAGGAAGCAGCTGTTCTCAGGTCCTTCCTGAAAACAGGAAGCAGCACTTCTCAGGTCCTTCCCGAAATCTGGAAGCAGCTGTTCTCAGGTCCCTTCCGAAAACAGGAAGCAGCTGTTCTCAGGTCCTTCCTGAAAACAGGAAGCAGCACTTCTCAGGTCCTTCCCGAAATCTGGAAGCAGCTGTTCTCAGGTCCCTTCCGAAAACAGGAAGCAGCTCTTCTCAGGTCCTTCCCGAAAACAGGAAGCAGCTCTTCTCAGGACCTTCCCAAAAACAGGAAGCAACTGTTCTCATGTCCTTCCCGAAAACAGGAAGCAGCTCTTCTCAGGTCCTTCCCAAAAACAAGAAGCAGCTGTTCTCAGGTCCCTCCCGAAAACTGGAAGCAGCTGTTCTCAGGTCCGTCCCGAAAACAGGAAGCAGCTGTTCTCAGGTCCATCCCGAAAACTGGAAGCAGCTGTTCTCAGGTCCTTCCCGAAAACTGGAAGCATCTCTTCTCATGTCTTTCCCGAAAACAGAAAGCAGCTCTTCTCAGGTCCTTCCCGAAAACAGGAAACAGCTCTTCTCAGGTCCTTCCCGAAAACAGGAATCAGCTCTTCTCAGGTCCTTCCCGAAAACAGGAAGCAGCTCTTCTCAAGCCCTTCCCGAAAACAGGAAGCTGCTCTTCTCAGGTCCCTCCCGAAAACAGGAAGCAGCTGTTCTCAGGTCCCTGCCGAAAACAGGAAGCAGCTGTTCTCAGGTCCCTCCCGAAAACAGGAAGCAGCTCTTCTCAGGTCCTTCCCGAAAACAGGAAGCAGCTCTTCTCAGGTCCTTCCCGAAAACAGGAAGCAGCTGTTCTCAGGTCCCTCCCGAAAACAGGAAGCAGCTGTTCTCAGGTCCTTCCCGAAAACTGGAAGAAGCTGTTCTCAGGTCCTTCCCGAAAACAGGAACCAGCTGTTCTCAGGTCCTTCCCGAAAACAGCAAGCAGCTGTTCTCAGGTCCTTCCCGAAAACAGGAAGCAGCTCTTCTCAGGTCCTTCCCGAAAACAGGAAGCAGCTGTTCTCAGGTCATTCCCGAAAACTGGAAGCAGCTGTTCTCAGGTCACTCACGAAAACAGGAAGCAGCTGTTCTCAGGTCCCTCCCGAAAACAGGAAGCAGGTGTTCTCAGGTCCCTCCCGAAAACAGGAAGCAGCTGTTCTCAGGTCCCTCCCGAAAACAGGAAGCAGCTGTTCTAAGGTCCCTCCCGAAAACAGGAAGCAGCTGTTCTCAGGTCCCTCCCGAAAACAGGAAGCAGCTGTTCTCAGGTCCCTCCCGAAAACAGGAAGCAGCTGTTCTCAGGTCCTTCCCGAAAACAGGAAGCATCTGTTCTCAGGTCCTTCCCGAAAACAGGAAGCTCAGGTCCTTCCCGAAATCTGGAAGCAGCTGTTCTCAGGTCCTTCCCGAAAACTGGAGGCAGCTCTTCTCAGGTCCTTCCCGAAATCTGGAAGCAGCTGTTTTCAGGTCCTTCCCGAAAACAGGAAGCAGCTGTTCTCAGGTCCTTCCCGAAAACAGGAAGCAGCTGTTCGCAGGTCCTTCCCAAAAACTGGAAGCAGCTGTTCTCAGGTCCTTCCCGAAAACAGGAAGCAGCTGTTCTCAGGTCCTTCCCGAAAACAGGAAGCAGCTGTTCTCAGGCCCCTCCCGAAAACTGGAAGCAGCAGTTCTCAGGTCCTTCCCAAAAACAGGAAGCAGCTGTTCTCAGGTCCTTCCCGAAAACAGGAAGCAGCTATTCTCAGGTCCTTCCCGAAAACAGGAAGCAGCTCTTCTCAGGTCCTTCCCGAAAACAGGAAGCAGCTCTTCTCAGGTCCTTCCCGAAAACTGGAAGCAGCTCTTCTCAGGTCCTTCCCGAAATCTGGAAGCAACTGTTTTCAGGTCCTTCCCGAAAAGAGGAAGCAGCTGTTCTCAGGTCCTTCCTGAAAACAGGAAGCAGCACTTCTCAGGTCCTTCCCGAAATCTGGAAGCAGCTGTTCTCAGGTCCCTTCCGAAAACAGGAAGCAGCTGTTCTCAGGTCCCTCCCGAAAACAGGAAGCAGCTGTTCTCAGGTCCCTCCCGAAAACAGGAAGCAGCTGTTCTCAGGCCCCTCCCGAAAACAGGAAGCAGCTGGTCTCAGGTCCCTCCCGAAAACAGGAAGCAGCTGTTCTCAGGTCCCTCCCGAAAAAAGGAAGCAGCTGTTCTCAGGTCCCTCCCGAAAACAGGAAGCAGCTGTTCTCAGGTCCCTCGCGAAAACAGGAAGCAGCTCTTCTCAGTTCCCTCCCGAAAACAGGAAGCAGCTCTTCTGAGGTCCTTCCAGAAAACAGGAAGCAGCTGTTCTCAGGTTCTTCCCGAAAACAGGAAGCAGCTGTTCTCAGGTGCTTCCCGAAATCTGGAAGCAGCTCTTCTCAGGTCCCTCCCGAAAACAGGAAGCAGCTCTTCTCACATCCCTCCCGAAAACAGGAAGCAGCTCTTCTCAGGTCCCTCCCGAAAACAGGAAGCAGCTGTTCTCAGGTCCGTCCCGAAAACAGGAAGCAGCTGTTCTCAGGTCCTTCTCGAAAACAGGAAGCAGCTGTTCTCAGGTCCTTCCCAAAAACAGGAAGCAGCTATTCTCAGGTCCTTCCCGAAATCTGGAAGCAGCTGTTCTCAGGTCCTTCCCGAAAACAGGAAGCAGCTGTTCTCAGGTCCTTCCCGAAAACTGTAAGCAGCTCTTCTCAGGTCCTTCCCGAAATCTGGAAGCAGCTGTTTTCAGGTCCTTCCCGAAAACAGGAAGCAGCTGTTCTCAGGTCCTTCCCGAAAACAGGAAGCAGCTGTTCGTAGGTCCTTCCCGAAAACTGGAAGGAGCTGTTCTCAGGTCCTTCCCGAAAACAGGAAGCAGCTGTTCTCAGGTCCTTCCCGAAAACAGGAAGCAGCTGTTCTCAGGCCCCTCCCGAAAACTGGAAGCAGCAGTTCTCAGGTCCTTCCCGAAAACAGGAAGCAGCTGTTCTCAGGTCCTTCCCGAAAACTGGAAGCAGCTCTTCTCAGGTCCTTCCCGAAAACAGGAAGCAGCTCTTCTCAGATCCTTCCCGAAATCTGGAAGGAGCTCTTCTCAGGTCCTTCCCGAAAACAGGAAGCAGATCTTCTCAGGTCCTTCCCGGAATCTGGAAGCAGCTCTTCTCAGGTCCTTCCCGAAAACAGGAAGCAGCTGTTCTCAGGTCCTTCCCGAAAACTGGAAGCATCTCTTCTCATGTCTTTCCCGAAAACAGAAAGCAGCTCTTCTCAGGTCCTTCCCGAAAACAGGAAACAGCTCTTCTCAGGTCCTTCCCGAAAACAGGAATCAGTTATTCTCAGGTCCTTCCCGAAATATGGAAGCAGCTCTTCTCAAGTCCTTCCGGAAAACAGGAAGCAGCTCTTCTTAGGTCCTTCCCGAAAACAGGAAGCAGCTCTTCTCAGGTCCTTCCCGAAATCTGGAAGCAGCTCTTCTCAGGTCTTTCCCGAAAACAGGAAGCAGCTCTTCTCAGGTCCTTCCCGAAAACAAGAAGCAGCTCTTCTCAGGTCCTTCCCGAAAACAGGAAGCAGCTGTCCTCAGGTCCTTCCCGAAAACAGGAAGCAGCTCTTCTCAGTTCCTTCCCGAAAACTGGAAGCAGCTCTTCTCAGGTCCTTCCCGAAATCTGGAAGCAGCTGTTTTCAGGTCCTTCCCGAAAACAGGAAGCAGCTGTTCTCAGGTCCTTCCCGAAAACAGGAAGCAGCTGTTCTCAGGTCCTTCCCGAAAACTGGAAGCATCTCTTCTCAGGTCTTTCCTGAAAACAGAAAGCAGCTTTTCTCAGGTCCTTCCCGAAAACAGGAAGCAGCTCTTCTCAGGTCCTTCCCGAAAACAGGAAGCAGCTGTTCTCAGGTCCCTCCCAAAAACAGGAAGCAGCTGTTCTCAAGTCCCTCCCGAAAACAGGAAGAATCTCTTCTCAGGTCCTTCCCGAAAACAGGTAGCAGCTCTTCTCAGGTCCTTTCCGAAAACAGGAAGCAGCTCTTCTCAGGTCCTTCCCGAAAATAGGAAGCATCTCTTCTCAGGTCCTTCCCGAAAACAGGAAGCAGCTGTTCTCAGGTCCTTCCCAAAAACAGGAGGCATCTCTTCTCAGGTCCTTCCCGAAAACAGGAAGCAGCTCTTCTCAGGTCCTTCCCGAAAACAGGAACCAGCTCTTCTCAGGTCCTTCCCGAAAACAGGAAGCAGCTCTTCTCAGGTCCTTCCCGAAAACAGGAAGCAGTTCTTCTCAGGTCCTTCCCGAAAACAGGAAGCAGCTCTTCTCAGGTCCTTCACGAAATCTGGAAGCAGCTGTTTGCAGGTCCTTCCCGAAAACAGGAAGCAGCTGTTCTCAGGTCCTTCCCGAACTCTGGAAGCATCTCTTCTCATGTCTTTCCCGAAAACAGTAAGCAGCTCTTCTCAGGTCCTTCCCGAAAACAGGAAGCAGCTCTTCTCAGGTCCTTCCCGAAAACAGGAAGCAGCTCTTCTCAGGTCCTTCCCGAAAACAGGAAGCAGCTCTTCTCAGGTCCTTCCCGAAAACAGGAAACAGCTCTTCTCAGGTCCTTCCCGAAAACAGATATCAGCTCTTCTCAGGTCCTTCCCGAAATCTGCAAGCAGCTCTTCTCTAGTCCTTCCCGAAAACAGGAAGCAGCTCTTCTCAGGTCCTTCCCGAAAACAGGAAGCAGCTCTTCTCAGGTCCTTCCCGAAATCTGGAAGCAGCTCTTCTCAGGTCTTTCCCGAAAACAGGAAGCAGCTCTTCTCAGGTCCTTCCCGAAAACAAGAAGCAGCTCTTCTCAGGTCCTTCCCGAAAACAGGAAGCAGCTGTCCTCAGGTCCTTCCCGAAAACAGGAAGCAGCTCTTCTCAGTTCCTTCCCGAAAACTGGAAGCAGCTCTTCTCAGGTCCTTCCCGAAATCTGAAAGCAGCTGTTTTCAGGTCCTTCCCGAAAACAGGAAGCAGCTGTTCTCAGGTCCTTCCCGAAAACAGGAAGCAGCTGTTCTCAGGTCCTTCCCGAAAACTGGAAGCATCTCTTCTCAGGTCTTTCCTGAAAACAGAAAGCAGCTCTTCTCAGGTCCTTCCCGAAAACAGGAAGCAGCTCTTCTCAGGTCCTTCCCGAAAACAGGAAGCAGCTGTTCTCAGGTCCCTCCCAAAAACAGGAAGCAGCTGTCCTCAAGTCCCTCCCGAAAACAGGAAGAATCTCTTCTCAGGTCCTTCCCGAAAACAGGTAGCATCTCTTCTCAGGTCCTTCCCGAAAACAGGAAGCAGCTGTTCTCAGGTCCTTCCCAAAAACAGGAGGCATCTCTTCTCAGGTCCTTCCCGAAAACAGGAAGCAGCTCTTCTCAGGTCCTTCCCGAAAACAGGAACCAGCTCTTCTCAGGTCCTTCCCGAAAACAGGAAGCAGCTATTCTCAGGTCCTTCCCGAAAACAGGAAGCAGCTGTTATCAGGTACTTTCCGAAAACAGGAAGCAGCTGTTCTAAGGTCCTTCCCAAAAACAGGAAGCAGCTGTTCTCAGGTCCTTCCCGAAAACTGGAACCAGCTGTTCTCAGGTGCCTCCCGAAAACAGGAAGCAGCTGTTCTCAGGTCCTTCCAGAAAACAGGAAGCAGCTGTTCTCAGGTCCTTCCCGAAAACAGGAAGCAGCTGTTCTCAGGTGCTTCCCGAAATCTGGAAGCAGCTGTTCGCAGGTCCCTCCCGAAAACAGGAAGCAGCTCTTCTCAGGTCCCTCCCAAAAACAGGAAGCAGCTCTTCTCAGGTCCTTCCAGAAAACAGGAAGCAGCTGTTCTCAGGTCCTTCCCGAAAACTGGAAGAAGCTGTTATCAGGTCCTTCCCGAAAACAGGAACCAGCTGTTCTCAGGTCCTTCCCGAAAACAGCAAGCAGCTCTTCTCAGGTCCTTCCCGAAAACAGGAAGCAGCTCTTCTCAAGTCCTTCCCGAAAACAGGAAGCAGCTGTTCTCAGGTCCTTCCCGAAAACTGGAAGCATCTCTTCTCATGTCTTTCCCGAAAACAGAAAGCAGCTCTTCTCAGGTCCTTCCCGAAAAGAGGAAGCAGCTCTTCTCAGGTCACTCCCGAAAACAGGAAGCAGCTGTTCTCAGGTCCCTCCCAAAAACAGGAAGCAGCTGTTCTCAAGTCCCTCCCGAAAACAGGAAAAATCTCTTCTCAGGTCCTTCCCGAAAACAGGAAGCAGCTCTTCTCAGGTCCTTCCCGAAAACAGGAAGCAGCTCTTCTCAGGTCCTTCCCGAAAATAGGAAGCATCTCTTCTCAGGTCCTTCCCGAAAACAGGAAGCAGCTGTTCTCAGGTCCTTCCCAAAAACAGGAGGCATCTCTTCTCAGGTCCTTCCCGAAAACAGGAAGCAGCTCTTCTCAGGTCCTTCCCGAAAACAGGAACCAGCTCTTCTCAGGTCCTTCCCAAAAACAGGAAGCAGCTGTTCTCAGGTCCTTCCCGAAAACAGGAAGCAGCTCTTCTCAGGTCCCTCCCGAAAACAGGAAGCAGCTGTTCTCAGGTCCCTCCCGAAAACAGGAATCAGCTGTTCTCAGGTCCCTCCCGAAAACAGGAAGCAGCTGTTCTCAGGTCCTTCCCGAAAACTGGAAGCAGCTGTTCTCAGGTCCTTCCCGAAAACAGGAAGCAGCTGTTCTCAGGTCCCTCCCGAAATCTGGAAGCAGCTGTTCTCATGTCCTTCCTGAAATCTGGAAGCAGCTGTTCTCAGGTCCTTCCCGAAAACAGGAAGCAGCTCTTCTCAGGTCCTTCCCGAAAACAGGAAGCAGCTCTTCTCAGGTCCTGCCCGAAAACAGGAAGCAGCTGTTCTAAGGTCCTTCCAGAAAACAGGAAGCAGCTGTTCTCAGGTCCTTTCCGAAAACTGGAACCAGCTGTTCTCAGGTCCTTCCCGAAAACAGGAAGCAGCTCTTCTCAGGTCCTTCCCGAAAACTGGAAGCAGCTCTTCTCAGGTCCTTCCCGAAATCTGGAAGCAGCTGTTTTCAGGTCCTTCCCGAAAACAGGAAGCAGCTGTTCTCAGGTCCTTCCCGAAAACAGGAAGCAGCTGTTCTCAGGTCCTTCCCGAAAACTGGAAGCATCTCTTCTCAGGTCTTTCCTGAAAACAGAAAGCTGCTCTTCTCAGGTCCTTCCCGAAAACAGGAAGCAGCTCTTCTCAGGTCCTTCCCGAAAACAGGAAGCAGCTGTTCTCAGGTCCCTCCCAAAAACAGGAAGCAGCTGTTCTCAAGTCCCTCCCGAAAACAGGAAGAATCTCTTCTCAGGTCCTTCCCGAAAACAGGTAGCATCTCTTCTCAGGTCCTTCCCGAAAACAGGAAGCAGCTGTTCTCAGGTCCTTCCCAAATACAGGAGGCATCTCTTCTCAGGTCCTTCCCGAAAACAGGAAGCAGCTCTTCTCAGGTCCTTCCCGAAAACAGGAACCAGCTCTTCTCAGGTCCTTCCCGAAAACAGTAAGCAGCTGTTCTCAGGTCCCTCCCGAAATCTGGAAGCAGCTGTTCTCAGGTCCTTCCCGGAAACAGGAAGCAGCTGTTCTCTGGTCCTTCCCGAAAACTGGAAGCAGCTGTTCTCAGGTCCCTCACGAAAACAGGAAGCAGCAGTTCACAGGTCCCTCCCGAAAACAGGAAGCAGCTGTTCTCAGGTCCCTCCCGAAAACAGGAAGCAGCTGTTCTCAGGTCCCTCCCGTAAACAGGAAGCAACTGTTCTCAGGTCCTTCCTGAAAACAGGAAGCAGCTGTTCTCAGATCCTTCCCGAAAACTGGAAGCATCTGTTCTCAGATCCTTCCAGAAAACTGGAAGCAGCTGTTCTCAGGTCCTTCCCGAAAACAGGAAGCTGCTGTTCTCTGGCCCCTCCCGAAAACTGGAAGTAGCAGTTTTCAGGTCCCTCCCGAAAACTGGAAGTAGCTGTTCTCAGGTCCCTCCCGAAAACAGGAAGCAGCTGTTCTCAGGTCCCTCCCGGAAACAGGAAGCAGCTGTTCTCAGGTCCCTCCCGAAAACTGGAAGCAGCTGTTCTCAGGTCCCTCCCGAAAACAGGAAGCAGCTGTTCTCAGGTCCCTCCCGAAAACAGGAAGCAGCTGTTCTCAGGTCCCTCCCGAAAACAGGAAGCAGCTATTCTCAGGTCCCTCCCGAAAACTGGAAGCAGCTGTTCTCAGGTCCGTCCCAAAAACTGGAAGCAGCTGTTCTCAGGTCCTTCCCGAAAACAGGAAGCAGCTGTTCTCAGGTCCTTCCCGAAAACTGGAAGCAGCTGTTCTCAGGTCCTTCCCAAAAACAGGAAGCAGCTGTTCTCATGTGCTTCCCGAAAACAGGAAGCAGCTCTTCTCAGGTCCTTCCCCAAAACAGGAAGCAGCTCTTCTCAGGTCCTTCCCGAAAACAGGAAGCAGCTGTTCTCTGGCCCCTCCCGAAAACTGGAAGTAGCAGTTCTAAGGTCCCTCCCGAAAACTGGAAGCAGCTGTTCTCAGGTCCTTCCCGAAAACAGGAAGCAGCTGTTCTGAGGTCCCTCCCGAAAACAGGAAGCAGCTGTTCTCAGGTCCCTCCCGAAAACAGGAAGCAGCTGTTCTCAGGTCCCTCCCGAAAACAGGAAGCAGCTGTTCTCAGGTCCCTCCCGAAAACAGGAAGCAGCTGTTCTCAGGTCCCTCCCGAAAACAGGAAGCAGCTGTTCTCAGGTCCCTCCCGAAAACTGGAAGCAGCTGTTCTCAGGTCCGTCCCAAAAACTGGAAGTAGCTATTCTCAGGTCCTTCCCGAAAACAGGAAGCAGCTGTTCTCAGGTCCTTCCCGAAAACTGGAAGCAGCTCTTCTCAGGTCCTTCCCAAAAACAGGAAGCAGCTGTTCTCATGTCCTTCCCGAAAACAGGAAGCAGCTCTTCTCAGGTCCTTCCCCAAAACAGGAAGCAGCTCTTCTCAGGTCCTTCCCGAAAACAGGAAGCAGCTCTTCTCAGGTCCTTCCCGAAAACAGGAAGCAGCTCTTCTCAGGTCCTTCCCAAAAACAGGAAGCAGCTCTTCTCAGGTCCTTCCCGAAAACAGGAAGCAGCTCTTCTCAGGACCTTCCCAAAAACAGGAAGCAACTGTTCTCATGTCCTTCCCGAAAACAGGAAGCAGCTCTTCTCAGGTCCGTCCCGAAAACAGGGAGCAGCTCTTCTCAGGTCCCTCCCGAAAACAGGGAGCAGCTGTTCTCAGGTCCTTCCCCAAAACAGGAAGCAGCTGTTCTCAGGTCCTTCCCCAAAACAGGAAGCAGCTCTTCTCAGGTCCTTCCCGAAAACAGGAAGCAGCTCTTCTCAGGTCCTTCCCGAAAACAGGAAGCAGCTCTTCTCAGGTCCTTCCCAAAAACAGGAAGCAGCTCTTCTCAGGTCCTTCCCGAAAACAGGAAGCAGCTCTTCTCAGGACCTTCCCAAAAACAGGAAGCAACTGTTCTCATGTCCTTCCCGAAAACAGGAAGCAGCTCTTCTCAGGTCCTTCCCAAAAACAAGAAGCAGCTGTTCTCAGGTCCCTCCCGAAAACTGGAAGCAGCTGTTCTCAGGTCCGTCCCGAAAACAGGAAGCAGCTGTTCTCAGGTCCATCCCGAAAACTGGAAGCAGCTGTTCTCAGGTCCTTCCCGAAAACTGGAAGCATCTCTTCTCATGTCTTTCCCGAAAACAGAAAGCAGCTCTTCTCAGGTCCTTCCCGAAAACAGGAAACAGCTCTTCTCAGGTCCTTCCCGAAAACAGGAATCAGCTCTTCTCAGGTCCTTCCCGAAAACAGGAAGCAGCTCTTCTCAAGCCCTTCCCGAAAACAGGAAGCTGCTCTTCTCAGGTCCTTCCCGAAAACAGGAAGCAGCTCTTCTCAGGTCCTTCCCGAAAACAGGAAGCAGCTGTTCTCAGATCCTTCCCGATAACAGGAAGCAGCTCTTCTCAGGTCCTTCCCGAAAACAGGAAGCAGCTCTTCTCAGGTCCTTCCCGAAATCTGGAAGCAGCTGTTCTCAGGTCCTTCCCGAAAACAGGAAGCAGCTGTTCTCAGGTCCTTCCCGAAAACAGGAAGCATCTCTTCTCATGTCTTTCCCGAAAACAGAAAGCAGCTCTTCTCAGGTCCTTCCCGAAAACAGGAAGCAGCTCTTCTCAGGTCCTTCCCGAAATCTGGAAGCAGCTCTTCTCAAGTCCTTCCCGAAAACAGGAAGCAGCTCTTCTCAGGTTCTTCCCGAAAACAGGAAGCAGCTCTTCTCAGGTCCTTCCCAAAAACAGGAAGCAGCTCTTCTCAGGTCCTTCCCGAAAACAGGAAGCAGCTCTTCTCAGGTCCTTCCCAAAAACAGGAAGCAGCTCTTCTCAGGTCCTTCCCGAAAACAGGAAGCAGCTCTTCTCAGGTCCTTCCCGAAAACAGGAAGCAGCTCTTCTCAGGTCCTTCCCGAAAACAGGAAGCAGCTCTTCTCAGGTCCTTCCCGAAAACAGGAAGCAGCTCTTCTCAGGTCCCTCCCAAAAACAGGAAGCAGCTGTTCTCAGGTCCCTCCTGAAAACAGGAAGCAGCTGTTCTCAGGTCCCTCCCGAAAACAGGAAGCAGCTGTTCTCAGGTCCCTGCCGAAAACAGGAAGCAGCTGTTCTCAGGTCCCTCCCGAAAACAGGAAGCAGCTCTTCTCAGGTCCTTCCCGAAAACAGGAAGCAGCTCTTCTCAGGTCCTTCCCGAAAACAGGAAGCAGCTGTTCTCAGGTCCCTCCCGAAAACAGGAAGCAGCTGTTCTCAGGTCCTTCCCGAAAACTGGAAGAAGCTGTTCTCAGGTCCTTCCCGAAAACAGGAACCAGCTGTTCTCAGGTCCTTCCCGAAAACAGCAAGCAGCTGTTCTCAGGTCCTTCCCGAAAACAGGAAGCAGCTCTTCTCAGGTCCTTCCCGAAAACAGGAAGCAGCTGTTCTCAGGTCATTCCCGAAAACTGGAAGCAGCTGTTCTCAGGTCACTCACGAAAACAGGAAGCAGCTGTTCTCAGGTCCCTCCCGAAAACAGGAAGCAGGTGTTCTCAGGTCCCTCCCGAAAACAGGAAGCAGCTGTTCTCAGGTCCCTCCCGAAAACAGGAAGCAGCTGTTCTAAGGTCCCTCCCGAAAACAGGAAGCAGCTGTTCTCAGGTCCCTCCCGAAAACAGGAAGCAGCTGTTCTCAGGTCCCTCCCGAAAACAGGAAGCAGCTGTTCTCAGGTCCTTCCCGAAAACAGGAAGCATCTGTTCTCAGGTCCTTCCCGAAAACAGGAAGCTCAGGTCCTTCCCGAAATCTGGAAGCAGCTGTTCTCAGGTCCTTCCCGAAAACTGGAGGCAGCTCTTCTCAGGTCCTTCCCGAAATCTGGAAGCAGCTGTTTTCAGGTCCTTCCCGAAAACAGGAAGCAGCTGTTCTCAGGTCCTTCCCGAAAACAGGAAGCAGCTGTTCGCAGGTCCTTCCCAAAAACTGGAAGCAGCTGTTCTCAGGTCCTTCCCGAAAACAGGAAGCAGCTGTTCTCAGGTCCTTCCCGAAAACAGGAAGCAGCTGTTCTCAGGCCCCTCCCGAAAACTGGAAGCAGCAGTTCTCAGGTCCTTCCCAAAAACAGGAAGCAGCTGTTCTCAGGTCCTTCCCGAAAACAGGAAGCAGCTATTCTCAGGTCCTTCCCGAAAACAGGAAGCAGCTCTTCTCAGGTCCTTCCCGAAAACAGGAAGCAGCTCTTCTCAGGTCCTTCCCGAAAACTGGAAGCAGCTCTTCTCAGGTCCTTCCCGAAATCTGGAAGCAACTGTTTTCAGGTCCTTCCCGAAAACAGGAAGCAGCTGTTCTCAGGTCCTTCCTGAAAACAGGAAGCAGCACTTCTCAGGTCCTTCCCGAAATCTGGAAGCAGCTGTTCTCAGGTCCCTTCCGAAAACAGGAAGCAGCTGTTCTCAGGTCCTTCCTGAAAACAGGAAGCAGCACTTCTCAGGTCCTTCCCGAAATCTGGAAGCAGCTGTTCTCAGGTCCCTTCCGAAAACAGGAAGCAGCTCTTCTCAGGTCCTTCCCGAAAACAGGAAGCAGCTCTTCTCAGGACCTTCCCAAAAACAGGAAGCAACTGTTCTCATGTCCTTCCCGAAAACAGGAAGCAGCTCTTCTCAGGTCCTTCCCAAAAACAAGAAGCAGCTGTTCTCAGGTCCCTCCCGAAAACTGGAAGCAGCTGTTCTCAGGTCCGTCCCGAAAACAGGAAGCAGCTGTTCTCAGGTCCATCCCGAAAACTGGAAGCAGCTGTTCTCAGGTCCTTCCCGAAAACTGGAAGCATCTCTTCTCATGTCTTTCCCGAAAACAGAAAGCAGCTCTTCTCAGGTCCTTCCCGAAAACAGGAAACAGCTCTTCTCAGGTCCTTCCCGAAAACAGGAATCAGCTCTTCTCAGGTCCTTCCCGAAAACAGGAAGCAGCTCTTCTCAAGCCCTTCCCGAAAACAGGAAGCTGCTCTTCTCAGGTCCCTCCCGAAAACAGGAAGCAGCTGTTCTCAGGTCCCTGCCGAAAACAGGAAGCAGCTGTTCTCAGGTCCCTCCCGAAAACAGGAAGCAGCTCTTCTCAGGTCCTTCCCGAAAACAGGAAGCAGCTCTTCTCAGGTCCTTCCCGAAAACAGGAAGCAGCTGTTCTCAGGTCCCTCCCGAAAACAGGAAGCAGCTGTTCTCAGGTCCTTCCCGAAAACTGGAAGAAGCTGTTCTCAGGTCCTTCCCGAAAACAGGAACCAGCTGTTCTCAGGTCCTTCCCGAAAACAGCAAGCAGCTGTTCTCAGGTCCTTCCCGAAAACAGGAAGCAGCTCTTCTCAGGTCCTTCCCGAAAACAGGAAGCAGCTGTTCTCAGGTCATTCCCGAAAACTGGAAGCAGCTGTTCTCAGGTCACTCACGAAAACAGGAAGCAGCTGTTCTCAGGTCCCTCCCGAAAACAGGAAGCAGGTGTTCTCAGGTCCCTCCCGAAAACAGGAAGCAGCTGTTCTCAGGTCCCTCCCGAAAACAGGAAGCAGCTGTTCTAAGGTCCCTCCCGAAAACAGGAAGCAGCTGTTCTCAGGTCCCTCCCGAAAACAGGAAGCAGCTGTTCTCAGGTCCCTCCCGAAAACAGGAAGCAGCTGTTCTCAGGTCCTTCCCGAAAACAGGAAGCATCTGTTCTCAGGTCCTTCCCGAAAACAGGAAGCTCAGGTCCTTCCCGAAATCTGGAAGCAGCTGTTCTCAGGTCCTTCCCGAAAACTGGAGGCAGCTCTTCTCAGGTCCTTCCCGAAATCTGGAAGCAGCTGTTTTCAGGTCCTTCCCGAAAACAGGAAGCAGCTGTTCTCAGGTCCTTCCCGAAAACAGGAAGCAGCTGTTCGCAGGTCCTTCCCAAAAACTGGAAGCAGCTGTTCTCAGGTCCTTCCCGAAAACAGGAAGCAGCTGTTCTCAGGTCCTTCCCGAAAACAGGAAGCAGCTGTTCTCAGGCCCCTCCCGAAAACTGGAAGCAGCAGTTCTCAGGTCCTTCCCAAAAACAGGAAGCAGCTGTTCTCAGGTCCTTCCCGAAAACAGGAAGCAGCTATTCTCAGGTCCTTCCCGAAAACAGGAAGCAGCTCTTCTCAGGTCCTTCCCGAAAACAGGAAGCAGCTCTTCTCAGGTCCTTCCCGAAAACTGGAAGCAGCTCTTCTCAGGTCCTTCCCGAAATCTGGAAGCAACTGTTTTCAGGTCCTTCCCGAAAACAGGAAGCAGCTGTTCTCAGGTCCTTCCTGAAAACAGGAAGCAGCACTTCTCAGGTCCTTCCCGAAATCTGGAAGCAGCTGTTCTCAGGTCCCTTCCGAAAACAGGAAGCAGCTGTTCTCAGGTCCCTCCCGAAAACAGGAAGCAGCTGTTCTCAGGTCCCTCCCGAAAACAGGAAGCAGCTGTTCTCAGGCCCCTCCCGAAAACAGGAAGCAGCTGGTCTCAGGTCCCTCCCGAAAACAGGAAGCAGCTGTTCTCAGGTCCCTCCCGAAAAAAGGAAGCAGCTGTTCTCAGGTCCCTCCCGAAAACAGGAAGCAGCTGTTCTCAGGTCCCTCGCGAAAACAGGAAGCAGCTCTTCTCAGTTCCCTCCCGAAAACAGGAAGCAGCTCTTCTGAGGTCCTTCCAGAAAACAGGAAGCAGCTGTTCTCAGGTTCTTCCCGAAAACAGGAAGCAGCTGTTCTCAGGTGCTTCCCGAAATCTGGAAGCAGCTCTTCTCAGGTCCCTCCCGAAAACAGGAAGCAGCTCTTCTCACGTCCCTCCCGAAAACAGGAAGCAGCTCTTCTCAGGTCCCTCCCGAAAACAGGAAGCAGCTGTTCTCAGGTCCGTCCCGAAAACAGGAAGCAGCTGTTCTCAGGTCCTTCTCGAAAACAGGAAGCAGCTGTTCTCAGGTCCTTCCCAAAAACAGGAAGCAGCTATTCTCAGGTCCTTCCCGAAATCTGGAAGCAGCTGTTCTCAGGTCCTTCCCGAAAACAGGAAGCAGCTGTTCTCAGGTCCTTCCCGAAAACTGTAAGCAGCTCTTCTCAGGTCCTTCCCGAAATCTGGAAGCAGCTGTTTTCAGGTCCTTCCCGAAAACAGGAAGCAGCTGTTCTCAGGTCCTTCCCGAAAACAGGAAGCAGCTGTTCGTAGGTCCTTCCCGAAAACTGGAAGGAGCTGTTCTCAGGTCCTTCCCGAAAACAGGAAGCAGCTGTTCTCAGGTCCTTCCCGAAAACAGGAAGCAGCTGTTCTCAGGCCCCTCCCGAAAACTGGAAGCAGCAGTTCTCAGGTCCTTCCCGAAAACAGGAAGCAGCTGTTCTCAGGTCCTTCCCGAAAACTGGAAGCAGCTCTTCTCAGGTCCTTCCCGAAAACAGGAAGCAGCTCTTCTCAGATCCTTCCCGAAATCTGGAAGGAGCTCTTCTCAGGTCCTTCCCGAAAACAGGAAGCAGATCTTCTCAGGTCCTTCCCGGAATCTGGAAGCAGCTCTTCTCAGGTCCTTCCCGAAAACAGGAAGCAGCTGTTCTCAGGTCCTTCCCGAAAACTGGAAGCATCTCTTCTCATGTCTTTCCCGAAAACAGAAAGCAGCTCTTCTCAGGTCCTTCCCGAAAACAGGAAACAGCTCTTCTCAGGTCCTTCCCGAAAACAGGAATCAGTTATTCTCAGGTCCTTCCCGAAATATGGAAGCAGCTCTTCTCAAGTCCTTCCGGAAAACAGGAAGCAGCTCTTCTTAGGTCCTTCCCGAAAACAGGAAGCAGCTCTTCTCAGGTCCTTCCCGAAATCTGGAAGCAGCTCTTCTCAGGTCTTTCCCGAAAACAGGAAGCAGCTCTTCTCAGGTCCTTCCCGAAAACAAGAAGCAGCTCTTCTCAGGTCCTTCCCGAAAACAGGAAGCAGCTGTCCTCAGGTCCTTCCCGAAAACAGGAAGCAGCTCTTCTCAGTTCCTTCCCGAAAACTGGAAGCAGCTCTTCTCAGGTCCTTCCCGAAATCTGGAAGCAGCTGTTTTCAGGTCCTTCCCGAAAACAGGAAGCAGCTGTTCTCAGGTCCTTCCCGAAAACAGGAAGCAGCTGTTCTCAGGTCCTTCCCGAAAACTGGAAGCATCTCTTCTCAGGTCTTTCCTGAAAACAGAAAGCAGCTTTTCTCAGGTCCTTCCCGAAAACAGGAAGCAGCTCTTCTCAGGTCCTTCCCGAAAACAGGAAGCAGCTGTTCTCAGGTCCCTCCCAAAAACAGGAAGCAGCTGTTCTCAAGTCCCTCCCGAAAACAGGAAGAATCTCTTCTCAGGTCCTTCCCGAAAACAGGTAGCAGCTCTTCTCAGGTCCTTTCCGAAAACAGGAAGCAGCTCTTCTCAGGTCCTTCCCGAAAATAGGAAGCATCTCTTCTCAGGTCCTTCCCGAAAACAGGAAGCAGCTGTTCTCAGGTCCTTCCCAAAAACAGGAGGCATCTCTTCTCAGGTCCTTCCCGAAAACAGGAAGCAGCTCTTCTCAGGTCCTTCCCGAAAACAGGAACCAGCTCTTCTCAGGTCCTTCCCGAAAACAGGAAGCAGCTCTTCTCAGGTCCTTCCCGAAAACAGGAAGCAGTTCTTCTCAGGTCCTTCCCGAAAACAGGAAGCAGCTCTTCTCAGGTCCTTCACGAAATCTGGAAGCAGCTGTTTGCAGGTCCTTCCCGAAAACAGGAAGCAGCTGTTCTCAGGTCCTTCCCGAACTCTGGAAGCATCTCTTCTCATGTCTTTCCCGAAAACAGTAAGCAGCTCTTCTCAGGTCCTTCCCGAAAACAGGAAGCAGCTCTTCTCAGGTCCTTCCCGAAAACAGGAAGCAGCTCTTCTCAGGTCCTTCCCGAAAACAGGAAGCAGCTCTTCTCAGGTCCTTCCCGAAAACAGGAAACAGCTCTTCTCAGGTCCTTCCCGAAAACAGATATCAGCTCTTCTCAGGTCCTTCCCGAAATCTGCAAGCAGCTCTTCTCTAGTCCTTCCCGAAAACAGGAAGCAGCTCTTCTCAGGTCCTTCCCGAAAACAGGAAGCAGCTCTTCTCAGGTCCTTCCCGAAATCTGGAAGCAGCTCTTCTCAGGTCTTTCCCGAAAACAGGAAGCAGCTCTTCTCAGGTCCTTCCCGAAAACAAGAAGCAGCTCTTCTCAGGTCCTTCCCGAAAACAGGAAGCAGCTGTCCTCAGGTCCTTCCCGAAAACAGGAAGCAGCTCTTCTCAGTTCCTTCCCGAAAACTGGAAGCAGCTCTTCTCAGGTCCTTCCCGAAATCTGAAAGCAGCTGTTTTCAGGTCCTTCCCGAAAACAGGAAGCAGCTGTTCTCAGGTCCTTCCCGAAAACAGGAAGCAGCTGTTCTCAGGTCCTTCCCGAAAACTGGAAGCATCTCTTCTCAGGTCTTTCCTGAAAACAGAAAGCAGCTCTTCTCAGGTCCTTCCCGAAAACAGGAAGCAGCTCTTCTCAGGTCCTTCCCGAAAACAGGAAGCAGCTGTTCTCAGGTCCCTCCCAAAAACAGGAAGCAGCTGTCCTCAAGTCCCTCCCGAAAACAGGAAGAATCTCTTCTCAGGTCCTTCCCGAAAACAGGTAGCATCTCTTCTCAGGTCCTTCCCGAAAACAGGAAGCAGCTGTTCTCAGGTCCTTCCCAAAAACAGGAGGCATCTCTTCTCAGGTCCTTCCCGAAAACAGGAAGCAGCTCTTCTCAGGTCCTTCCCGAAAACAGGAACCAGCTCTTCTCAGGTCCTTCCCGAAAACAGGAAGCAGCTATTCTCAGGTCCTTCCCGAAAACAGGAAGCAGCTGTTATCAGGTACTTTCCGAAAACAGGAAGCAGCTGTTCTAAGGTCCTTCCCAAAAACAGGAAGCAGCTGTTCTCAGGTCCTTCCCGAAAACTGGAACCAGCTGTTCTCAGGTGCCTCCCGAAAACAGGAAGCAGCTGTTCTCAGGTCCTTCCAGAAAACAGGAAGCAGCTGTTCTCAGGTCCTTCCCGAAAACAGGAAGCAGCTGTTCTCAGGTGCTTCCCGAAATCTGGAAGCAGCTGTTCGCAGGTCCCTCCCGAAAACAGGAAGCAGCTCTTCTCAGGTCCCTCCCAAAAACAGGAAGCAGCTCTTCTCAGGTCCTTCCAGAAAACAGGAAGCAGCTGTTCTCAGGTCCTTCCCGAAAACTGGAAGAAGCTGTTATCAGGTCCTTCCCGAAAACAGGAACCAGCTGTTCTCAGGTCCTTCCCGAAAACAGCAAGCAGCTCTTCTCAGGTCCTTCCCGAAAACAGGAAGCAGCTCTTCTCAAGTCCTTCCCGAAAACAGGAAGCAGCTGTTCTCAGGTCCTTCCCGAAAACTGGAAGCATCTCTTCTCATGTCTTTCCCGAAAACAGAAAGCAGCTCTTCTCAGGTCCTTCCCGAAAAGAGGAAGCAGCTCTTCTCAGGTCACTCCCGAAAACAGGAAGCAGCTGTTCTCAGGTCCCTCCCAAAAACAGGAAGCAGCTGTTCTCAAGTCCCTCCCGAAAACAGGAAAAATCTCTTCTCAGGTCCTTCCCGAAAACAGGAAGCAGCTCTTCTCAGGTCCTTCCCGAAAACAGGAAGCAGCTCTTCTCAGGTCCTTCCCGAAAATAGGAAGCATCTCTTCTCAGGTCCTTCCCGAAAACAGGAAGCAGCTGTTCTCAGGTCCTTCCCAAAAACAGGAGGCATCTCTTCTCAGGTCCTTCCCGAAAACAGGAAGCAGCTCTTCTCAGGTCCTTCCCGAAAACAGGAACCAGCTCTTCTCAGGTCCTTCCCAAAAACAGGAAGCAGCTGTTCTCAGGTCCTTCCCGAAAACAGGAAGCAGCTCTTCTCAGGTCCCTCCCGAAAACAGGAAGCAGCTGTTCTCAGGTCCCTCCCGAAAACAGGAATCAGCTGTTCTCAGGTCCCTCCCGAAAACAGGAAGCAGCTGTTCTCAGGTCCTTCCCGAAAACTGGAAGCAGCTGTTCTCAGGTCCTTCCCGAAAACAGGAAGCAGCTGTTCTCAGGTCCCTCCCGAAATCTGGAAGCAGCTGTTCTCATGTCCTTCCTGAAATCTGGAAGCAGCTGTTCTCAGGTCCTTCCCGAAAACAGGAAGCAGCTCTTCTCAGGTCCTTCCCGAAAACAGGAAGCAGCTCTTCTCAGGTCCTGCCCGAAAACAGGAAGCAGCTGTTCTAAGGTCCTTCCAGAAAACAGGAAGCAGCTGTTCTCAGGTCCTTTCCGAAAACTGGAACCAGCTGTTCTCAGGTCCTTCCCGAAAACAGGAAGCAGCTCTTCTCAGGTCCTTCCCGAAAACTGGAAGCAGCTCTTCTCAGGTCCTTCCCGAAATCTGGAAGCAGCTGTTTTCAGGTCCTTCCCGAAAACAGGAAGCAGCTGTTCTCAGGTCCTTCCCGAAAACAGGAAGCAGCTGTTCTCAGGTCCTTCCCGAAAACTGGAAGCATCTCTTCTCAGGTCTTTCCTGAAAACAGAAAGCAGCTCTTCTCAGGTCCTTCCCGAAAACAGGAAGCAGCTCTTCTCAGGTCCTTCCCGAAAACAGGAAGCAGCTGTTCTCAGGTCCCTCCCAAAAACAGGAAGCAGCTGTTCTCAAGTCCCTCCCGAAAACAGGAAGAATCTCTTCTCAGGTCCTTCCCGAAAACAGGTAGCATCTCTTCTCAGGTCCTTCCCGAAAACAGGAAGCAGCTGTTCTCAGGTCCTTCCCAAATACAGGAGGCATCTCTTCTCAGGTCCTTCCCGAAAACAGGAAGCAGCTCTTCTCAGGTCCTTCCCGAAAACAGGAACCAGCTCTTCTCAGGTCCTTCCCGAAAACAGGAAGCAGCTATTCTCAGGTCCTTCCCGAAAACAGGAAGCAGCTGTTATCAGGTCCTTTCCGAAAACAGGAAGCAGCTGTTCTAAGGTCCTTCCCAAAAACAGGAAGCAGCTGTTCTCAGGTCCTTCCCGAAAACTGGAACCAGCTGTTCTCAGGTCCTTCCCGAAAACAGGAAGCAGCTCTTCTCAGGTCCTTCCCGAAAACTGGAAGCAGCTGTTCTCAGGTCCTTCCCGAAAACAGGAAGCAGCAGTTCTCAGGTGCTTCCCGAAATCTGGAAGCAGCTGTTCTCAGGTCCTTCCCGAAAACAGGAAGCAGCTCTTCTCAGGTCCCTCCCGAAAACAGGAAGCAGCTGTTCTCAGGTCCTTCCCGAAAACTGGAGGCAGCTGTTCTCAGGTGCCTCCCGAAAACAGGAAGCAGCTGTTCTCAGGTCCTTCCAGAAAACAGGAAGCAGCTGTTCTCAGGTCCTTCCCGAAAACAGGAAGCAGCTGTTCTCAGGTGCTTCCCGAAATCTGGAAGCAGCTGTTCTCAGGTCCCTCCCGAAAACAGGAAGCAGCTCTTCTCAGGTCCCTCCCGAAAACAGGAAGCAGCTCTTCTCAGGTCCTTCCAGAAAACAGGAAGCAGCTGTTCTCAGGTCCTTCCCGAAAACTGGAAGAAGCTGTTATCAGGTCCTTCCCGAAAACAGGAACCAGCTGTTCTCAGGTCTTTCCCGAAAACAGCAAGCAGCTCTTCTCAGGTCCTTCCCGAAAACAGGAAGCAGCTCTTCTCAGGTCCTTCCCGAAAAGAGGAAGCAGCTCTTCTCAGGTCACTCCCGAAAACAGGAAGCAGCTGTTCTCAGGTCCCTCCCAAAAACAGGAAGCAGCTGTTCTCAAGTCCCTCCCGAAAACAGGAAAAATCTCTTCTCAGGTCCTTCCCGAAAACAGGAAGCAGCTCTTCTCAGGTCCTTCCCGAAAACAGGAAGCAGCTCTTCTCAGGTCCTTCCCGAAAATAGGAAGCATCTCTTCTCAGGTCCTTCCCGAAAACAGGAAGCAGCTGTTCTCAGGTCCTTCCCAAAAACAGGAGGCATCTCTTCTCAGGTCCTTCCCGAAAACAGGAAGCAGCTCTTCTCAGGTCCTTCCCGAAAACAGGAACCAGCTCTTCTCAGGTCCTTCCCGAAAACAGGAAGCAGCTGTTCTCAGGTCCTTCCCGAAAACAGGAAGCAGCTGTTCTCAGGTCCTTCCCGAAAACAGGAAGCAGCTATTCTCAGGTCCCTCCCGAAAACAGGAAGCAGCTGTTCTCAGGTCCCTCCCGAAAACAGGAAGCAGCTGTTCTCAGGTCCCTCCCGAAAACAGGAAGCAGCTGTTCTCAGGTGCCTCCCGAAAACAGGAAGCAGCTGTTCTCAGGTCCCTCCCGAAAACAGGAAGCAGCTGTTCTCAGGTCCCTCCCAAAAACAGGAAGCAGCTGTTCTCACGTCCCTCCCGAAAACAGGAAGCAGCTCTTTTCAGGTCCCTCCCGAAAACAGGAAGCAGCTCTTCTCAGGTCCCTCCCAAAAACAGGAAGCAGCTGTTCTCAGGTCCTTCCCGAAAACAGGAAGCAGCTGTTCTCAGGTCCCTCCCGAAAAGAGGAAGCAGCTGTTCTAGGGTCCTTCCCGAAAACAGGAAGCAGCTGTTCTCAGGTCCTTCCCGAAAACAGGAAGCAGCTGTTATCAGGTCCTTTCCGAAAACAGGAAGCAGCTGTTCTAAGGTCCTTCCCGAAAACAGGAAGCAGCTGTTCTCAGGTCCTTTCCGAAAACTGGAACCAGCTGTTCTCAGGTCCTTCCCGAAAACAGGAAGCAGCTCTTCTCAGGTCCTTCCCGAAAACTGGAAGCAGCTGTTCTCATGTCCTTCCCGAAAACAGGAAGCAGCTGTTCTCAGGTGCTTCCCGAAATCTGGAAGCAGCTGTTCTCAGGTCCTTCCCGAAAACAGGAAGCAGCTCTTCTCAGGTCCTTCCCGAAAACTGCAAGCAGCTGTTCTCAGGTCCTTCCCGATAACAGGAAGCAGCTCTTCTCAGGTCCTTCCCGAAAACAGGAAGCAGCTCTTCTCAGGTCCTTCCCGAAATCTGGAAGCAGCTGTTCTCAGGTCCTTCCCGAAAACAGGAAGCAGCTGTTCTCAGGTCCTTCCCGAAAACAGGAAGCAGCTGTTCTCAGGTCCTTCCCGAAAACAGGAAGCATCTCTTCTCATGTCTTTCCCGAAAACAGAAAGCAGCTCTTCTCAGGTCCTTCCCGAAAACAAAAAGCAGCTCTTCTCAGGTCCTTCCCGAAAACAGGAATCAGCTCTTCTCAGGTCCTTCCCGAAATCTGGAAGCAGATCTTCTCAAGTCCTTCCCGAAAACAGGAAGCAGCTCTTCTCAGGTCCTTCCCGAAAACAGGAAGCAGCTTTTCTCAGGTCCTTCCCGAAAACAGGAAGCAGCTCTTCTCAGGTCCTTCCCAAAAACAGGAAGCAGCTGTTCTCAGGTCCTTCCCGAAAACAGGAAGCAGCTGTTCTCAGGTCCTTCCCGATAACAGGAAGCAGCTCTTCTCAGGGCCTTCCCGAAAACAGGAAGCAGCTGTTCTCAGGTCCCTCCAGAAAACAGGAAGCAGCTATTCTCAGGTCCTTCCCGAAAACTGGAAGCAGCTGTTCTCAGGTCCCTCCCGAAAACAGGAAGCAACTGTTCTCAGATCCTTCCCGAAAATTGGAAGCAGCTGTTCTCAGTTCCTTCCCGAAAACAGGAAGCAGCTGTTCTCGGGTCCTTCCCAAAAAAAGGAAGCATCTCTTCTCAGGTCCTTCCCGAAAACAGGAAGCAGCTCTTCTCACGTCCTTCCCGAAAACAGGAAGCAGCTCTTCTCAGGTCCTTCCCGAAAACAGGAGGCAGCTCTTCTCAGGTCCTTCCCGAAAACAGGAGGCAGCTCTTCTCAGGTCCTTCCCGAAAACATGAAGCAGCTCTTCTCAGGTCCTTCCCGAAAACAGGAAGCAGCTGTTCTCAGGTCCTTCCCGAAAACAGGAAGCAGCTGTTCTCAGGTCCTTCCCGAAAACAGGAAGCATCTCTTCTCATGTCTTTCCCGAAAACAGAAAGCAGCTCTTCTCTGGTCCTTCCCGAAAACAGGAAGCAGCTCTTCTCAGGTCCTTCCCGAAAACAGGAATCAGCTCTTCTCAGGTCCTTCCCGAAATCTGGAAGCAGCTCTTCTCAAGTCCTTCCCGAAAACAGGAAGCAGCTCTTCTCAGGTTCTTCCCGAAAACAAGAAGCAGCTCTTCTCAGGTCCTTCCCGAAAACAGGAAGCAGCTCTTCTCAGGTCCTTCCCGAAAACAGGAACCAGCTGTTCTCAAGTCCTTCCCGAAAACAGGAAGCAGCTCTTCGCAGGTCCTTCCCGAAAACAGGAAGCAGCTGTTCTCAGGTCCTTCCCGAAAACAGGAAGCAGCTGTTCTCAGGTCCTTCCCGATAACCGGAAGCAGCTCTTCTCAGGGCCTTCCCGAAATCTGGAAGCAGCTTTTCTCAGGTCCTTCCCGAAAACAGGAAGCAGCTGTTCTCAGGTCCTTCCCGAAAACAGGAAGCATCTCTTCTCATGTCTTTCCCGAAAACAGAAAGCAGCTCTTCTCTGGTCCTTCCCGAAAACAGGAAGCAGCTCTTCTCAGGTCCTTCCCGAAAACAGGAATCAGCTCTTCTCAGGTCCTTCCGGAAATCTGGTAGCAGCTCTTCTCAAGTCCTTCCCGAAAACAGGAAGCAGCTCTTCTCAGGTTCTTCCCGAAAACAGGAAGCAGCTCTTCTCAGGTCCTTCCCGAAAACAGGAAGCAGCTCTTCTCAGGTCCTTCCCGAAAACAGGAAGCAGCTCTTCTCAAGTCCTTCCCGAAAACAGGAAGCAGCTCTTCTCAGGTCCTTCCGGAAAACAGGAAGCAGCTGTTCTCAGGTCCTTCCCGAAAACAGGAAGCAGCTGTTCTCAGGTCCTTCCCGATAACAGGAAGCAGCTCTTCTCAGGGCCTTCCCGAAAACAGGAAGCAGCTGTTCTCAGGTCCCTCCCGAAAACAGGGACCAGCTATTCTCAGGTCCTTCCCGAAAACTGGAAGCAGCTGTTCTCAGGTCCCTACCGAAAACAGGAAGCAGCTGTTCTCAGGTCCCTCCCGAAAACAGGAAGCAGCTGTTCTCAGGTCCCTCCCAAAAACTGGAAGCAGGTGTTCTCAGGTCCCTCCCGAAAACAGGAAGCAGCTGTTCTCAGGTCCCTCCCGTAAACAGGAAGCAACTGTTCTCAGGTCCTTCCTGAAAACAGGAAGCAGCTGTTCTCAGATCCTTCCCGAAAACTGGAAGCAGCTCTTCTCAGTTCCTTCCCGAAAACAGGAAGCAGCTGTTCTCAGGTCCTTCCCAAAAAAAGGAAGCATCTCTTCTCAGGTCCTTCCCGAAAACAGGAAGCAGCTCTTCTCAGGTCCTTCCCGAAAACAGGAAGCAGCTCTTCTCAGGTCCTTCCCGAAAACAGGAGGCAGCTCTTCTCAGGTCCTTCCCGAAAACAGGAGGCAGCTCTTCTCAGGTCCTTCCCGAAAACAGGAAGCAGCTCTTCTCAGGTCCTTCCCGAAAACAGGAGGCAGCTCTTCTCAGGTCCTTCCCGAAATCTGGAAGCAGCTGTTCTCAGGTCCTTTCCGAAAACTGGAACCACCTGTTCTCAGGTCCTTCCCGAAAACAGGAAGCAGCTCTTCTCAGGTCCTTCCCGAAAACTGGAAGCAGCTGTTCTCATGTCCTTCCCGAAAACAGGAAGCAGCTGTTCTCAGGTGCTTCCCGAAATCTGGAAGCAGCTGTTCTCAGGTCCTTCCCGAAAACAGGAAGCAGCACTTCTCAGGTCCTTCCCGAAAACTGCAAGCAGCTGTTCTCACGTCCTTCCCGATAACAGGAAGCAGCTCTTCTCAGGTCCTTCCCGAAAACAGGAAGCAGCTCTTCTCAGGTCCTTCCCGAAATCTGGAAGCAGCTGTTCTCAGGTCCTTCCCGAATACAGGAAGCAGCTGTTCTCAGGTCCTTCCCGAAAACAGGAAGCAGCTGTTCTCAGGTCCTTCCCGAAAACAGGAAGCATCTCTTCTCATGTCTTTCCCGAAAACAGAAAGCAGCTCTTCTCAGGTCCTTCCCGAAAACAAAAAGCAGCTCTTCTCAGGTCCTTCCCGAAAACAGGAATCAGCTCTTCTCAGGTCCTTCCCGAAATCTGGAAGCAGATCTTCTCAAGTCCTTCCCGAAAACAAGAAGCAGCTCTTCTCAGGTCCTTCCCGAAAACAGGAAGCAGCTTTTCTCAGGTCCTTCCCGAAAACAGGAAGCAGCTCTTCTCAGGTCCTTCCCAAAAACAGGAAGCAGCTCTTCTCAAGTCCGTCCCGAAAACAGGAAGCAGCTCTTCTCACGTCCTTCCCGAAAACAGGAAGCAGCTCTTCTCAGGTCCTTCCCGAAAACAGGAAGCAGCTCTTCTCAGGTCCTTCCCGAAAACAGGAAGCAGCTGTTCTCAGTTCCTTCCCGAAAACAGGAAGCAGCTGTTCTCAGGTCCTTCCCGATAACAGGAAGCAGCTCTTCTCAGGGCCTTCCCGAAAACAGGAAGCAGCTGTTCTCAGGTCCCTCCAGAAAACAGGAACCAGCTATTCTCAGGTCCTTCCCGAAAACTGGAAGCAGCTGTTCTCAGGTCCCTCCCGAAAACAGGAAGCAACTGTTCTCAGATCCTTCCCGAAAATTGGAAGCAGCTGTTCTCAGTTCCTTCCCGAAAACAGGAAGCAGCTGTTCTCAGGTCCTTCCCAAAAAAAGGAAGCATCTCTTCTCAGGTCCTTCCCGAAAACAGGAAGCAGCTCTTTTCATGTCCTTCCCGAAAACAGGAAGCAGCTCTTCTCAGGTCCTTCCCGAAAACAGGAGGCAGCTCTTCTCAGGTCCTTCCCGAAAACAGGAGGCAGCTCTTCTCAGGTCCTTCCCGAAAACATGAAGCAGCTCTTCTCAGGTCCTTCCCGAAAACAGGAACCAGCTGTTCTCAGGTCCTTCCCGAAAACAGGAAGCAGCTGTTCTCAGGTCCTTCCCGAAAACAGGAAGCATCTCTTCTCATGTCTTTCCCGAAAACAGAAAGCAGCTCTTCTCTGGTCCTTCCCGAAAACAGGAAGCAGCTCTTCTCAGGTCCTTCCCGAAAACAGGAATCAGCTCTTCTCAGGTCCTTCTCGAAATCTGGAAGCAGCTCTTCTCAAGTCCTTCCCGAAAACAGGAAGCAGCTCTTCTCAGGTTCTTCCCGAAAACAGGAAGCAGCTCTTCTCAGGTCCTTCCCGAAAACAGGAAGCAGCTCTTCTCAGGTCCTTCCCGAAAACAGGAAGCAGCTCTTCTCAAGTCCTTCCCGAAAACAGGAAGCAGCTCTTCTCAGGTCCTTCCCGAAAACAGGAGGCAGCTCTTCTCAGGTCCTTCCCGAAAACAGGAAGCAGCTCTTCTCAGGTCCTTCCCGAAAACAGGAAGCAGCTCTTCTCTGGTCCTTCCCGAAAACAGGAAGCAGCTCTTCTCAGGTCCTTCCCGAAAACAGGAATCAGCTCTTCTCAGGTCCTTCCCGAAATCTGGAAGCAGCTCTTCTCAAGTCCTTCCCGAAAACAGGAAGCAGCTCTTCTCAGGTTCTTCCCGAAAACAGGAAGCAGCTCTTCTCAGGTCCTTCCCGAAAACAGGAAGCAGCTCTTCTCAGGTCCTTCCCGAAAACAGGAAGCAGCTCTTCTCAAGTCCTTCCCGAAAACAGGAAGCAGCTCTTCTCAGGTCCTTCCCGAAAACAGGAAGCAGCTGTTCTCAGGTCCTTCCCGAAAACAGGAAGCAGCTGTTCTCAGGTCCTTCCCGATAACAGGAAGCAGCTCTTCTCAGGGCCTTCCCGAAAACAGGAAGCAGCTGTTCTCAGGTCCCTCCCGAAAACAGGGACCAGCTATTCTCAGGTCCTTCCCGAAAACTGGAAGCAGCTGTTCTCAGGTCCCTCCCGAAAACAGGAAGCAGCTGTTCTCAGGTCCCTCCCGAAAACAGGAAGCAGCTGTTCTCAGGTCCCTCCCAAAAACTGGAAGCAGGTGTTCTCAGGTCCCTCCCGAAAACAGGAAGCAGCTGTTCTCAGGTCCCTCCCGTAAACAGGAAGCAACTGTTCTCAGGTCCTTCCTGAAAACAGGAAGCAGCTGTTCTCAGATCCTTCCCGAAAACTGGAAGCAGCTCTTCTCAGTTCCTTCCCGAAAACAGGAAGCAGCTGTTCTCAGGTCCTTCCCAAAAAAAGGAAGCATCTCTTCTCAGGTCCTTCCCGAAAACAGGAAGCAGCTCTTCTCAGGTCCTTCCCGAAAACAGGAAGCAGCTCTTCTCAGGTCCTTCCCGAAAACAGGAGGCAGCTCTTCTCAGGTCCTTCCCGAAAACAGGAGGCAGCTCTTCTCAGGTCCTTCCCGTAAACAGGAAGCAGCTCTTCTCAGGTCCTTCCCGAAAACAGGAGGCAGCTCTTCTCAGGTCCTTCCCGAAATCTGGAAGCAGCTGTTCTCAGGTCCTTCCCGAAAACAGGAAGCAGCTGTTCTCAGGCCCCTCCCGAAAACTGGAAGCAGCTGTTCTCAGGTCCCTCCCGAAAACTGGAAGCAGCTGTTCTCAGGTCCCTCCCGAAAACAGGAAGCAGCTGTTCTCAGGTCCCTCCCGAAAACAGGAAGCAGCTGTTCTCAGGTCCCTCCCGAAATCTGGAAGCAGCTGTTCTCAGGTCCCTCCCGAAAACAGGAAGCAGCTGTTCTCAGGTCCTTCCTGAAAACAGGAAGCAGCTGTTCTCAGATCCTTCCCGAAAACTGGAAGCAGCTGTTCTCAGGTCCTTCCCGAAAACAGGAAGCAGCTGTTCTCAGGTCCTTCCCAAAAAAGGGAAGCATCTCTTCTCAGGTCCTTCCCGAAAACAGGAAGCAGCTCTTCTCAGGTCCTTCCCGAAAACAGGAGGCAGCTCTTCTCAGGTCCTTCCCGAAAACAGGAGGCAGCTGTTCTCAGGTCCTTCCCGAAAACAGGAAGCAGCTGTTCTCAGGTCCTTCCCAAAAAAAGGAAGCATCTCTTCTCAGGTCCTTCCCGAAAACAGGAAGCAGCTCTTCTCAGGTCCTTCCCGAAAACAGGAGGCAGCTCTTCTCAGGTCCTTCCCGAAAACAGGAGGCAGCTCTTCTCAGGTCCTTCCCGAAAACAGGAAGCAGCTGTTCTCAGGTCCTTCCCGAAAACAGGAAGCAGCTCTTCTCAGGTCCTTCCCGAAAACAGGAGGCAGCTCTTCTCAGGTCCTTCCCGAAATCTGGAAGCAGCTGTTCTCAGGTCCTTCCCGAAAACAGGAAGCAGCTCTTCTGAGGCCCCTCCCGAAAACAGGAAGCAGCTGTTCTCAGGTCCCTCCCGAAAACTAGAAGCAGCTGTTCTCAGGTCCTTCCCGAAAACAGGAAGCAGCTGTTCTCAGGTCGTTTCCGAAAACAGGAAGCAGCTGTTCTCAGGTCCTTCCCGAAAACAGGAAGCAGCTGTTCTCAGGTCCTTCCCGAAAACAGGAAGCAACTGTTCTCAGGTCCTTCCCGAAATCTGGAAGCAGCTGTTCTCAGGTCCCTCCCGAAAACAGGAAGCAGCTCTTCTCAGGTCCTTCCCGAAAACAGGAAGCAGCTCTTCTCAGGTCCTTCCCGAAATCTGGAAGCAGCTCTTCTCAGGTCCTTCCCGAAAACAGGAAGCAGCTGTTCTCAGGTCCTTCCCGAAATCTGGAAGCAGCTGTTCTCAGGTCCTTCCCGAAAACAGGAAGCAGCTGTTCTCAGGTCCTTCCCGAAAACTGGAAGCATCTCTTCTCATGTCTTTCCCGAAAACAGAAAGCAGCTCTTCTCAGGTCCTTCCGGAAAACAGGAAGCAGCTCTTCTCAGGTCCTTCCCGAATACAGTAATCAGCTCTTCTCAGGTCCTTCCCGCAAACAGGAAGCAGCTCTTCTCAGGTCCTTCCCGAAAACAAGAAGCAGCTCTTCTCAGGTCCTTCCCGAAATCTGGAAGCAGCTGTTCTCAGGTCCTTCCGGAAAACGGGAAGCAGCTGTTCTCAGGTCCTTCCCGAAAACTGGAAGCATCTCTTCTCATGTCTTTCCCGAAAACAGAAAGCAGCTCTTCTCAGGTCCTTCTGGAAAACAGGAAGCAGCTCTTCTCAGGTCCTTCCCGAAGACAGGAAGCAGCTCTTCTCAGGTCTTTCCTGAAATCTGGAAGCAGCTCTTCTCAAGTCCTTCCCGAAAACAGGAAGCAGCTCTTCTCAGGTTCTTCCCGAAAACAGGAAACAGCTCTTCTCAGGTCCTTCCCGAAAACAGGAAGCAGCTCTTCTCAGGTCCTTCCCGAAAACAGGAAGCAGCTCTTCTCAGGTCCTTCCCGAAAACAGGAAGCAGCTCTTCTCAGGTCCTTCCCGAAAACAGGAAGCAGCTCTTCTCAGGTCCTTCCCGAAAACAGGATGCAGCTCTTCTCAGGTCCTTCCCGAAAACAGGAAGCAGCTCTTCTCAGGTCCTTCCCGAAAACAGGAAGCAGCTCTTCTCAGGTCCTTCCCGAAAACAGGAAGCAGCTGTTCTCAGGTCCTTCCCGAAAACAGGAATCAGCTCTTCTCAGGTCCTTCCCGAAATCTGAAAGCAGCTGTTCTCAGGTCCTTCCCGAAAACAGGAAGCAGCTGTTCTCAGGTCCTTCCCGAAAACAGTAACCAGCTGTTCTCAGGTCCTTCCCGAAAACTGGAAGCATCTCTTCTCATGTCTTTCCCGAAAACAGAAAGCAGCTCTTCTCAGGTCTTTCCCGAAATCTGGAAGCAGCTCTTCTCAAGTCCTTCCCGAAAACAGGAAGCAGCTCTTCTCAGGTACTTCCCGAAAACAGGAAGCAGCTCTTGTCAGGTCCTTCCCGAAAACAGGAAGCAGCTCTTGTCAGGTCCTTCCCGAAAACAGGAAGCAGCTCTTCTCAGGTCCTTCCCGAAAACAGGAAGCAGCTCTTCTCAGGTCCTTCCCGAAAACAGGAAGCAGCTCTTCTCAGGTCCTTCCCGAAAACAGGAAGCAGCTCTTCTCAGGTCCTTCCCGAAAACAGGAAGCAGCTCTTCTCAGGTCCTTCCCGAAATCTGGAAGCAGCTCTTCTCAGATCCTTCCCGAAAACAGGAAGCAGCTCTTCTCAGGTCCTTCCCGAAAACACGAAGCAGCTGTTCTCAGGTCCTTCCCGAAAACAGGAACCAGCTCTTCTCAGGGCCTTCCCGAAAACAGGAAGCAGCTGTTCTCAGGTCCCTCCCGAAAACAGGAACCAGCTATTCTCAGGTCCTTCCCGAAAACTGGAAGCAGCTCTTCTCAGGTCCTTCCCGAAAACAGGAAGCAGCTCTTCTCAGGTCCTTCCCGAAAACAGGAAGCAGCTCTTCTCAGGTCCTTCCCGAAAACAGGAAGCAGCTCTTCTCAGGTCCTTCCCGAAAACAGGAAGCAGCTCTTCTCACGTCCTTCCCGAAAACAGGAAGCAGCTCTTCTCAGGTCCTTCCCGAAAACAGGAAGCAGCTCTTCTCAGGTCCTTCCCGAAAACAGGAAGCAGCTGTTCTCAGGTCCTTCCCGAAAACAGGAACCAGCTCTTCTCAGGGCCTTCCCGAAAACAGGAAGCAGCTGTTCTCAGGTCCCTCCCGAAAACAGGAACCAGCTATTCTCAGGTCCTTCCCGAAAACTGGAAGCAGCTCTTCTCAGGTCCTTCCCGAAAACAGGAAGCAGCTCTTCTCAGGTCCTTCCCGAAAACAGGAAGCAGCTCTTATCAGTTCCTTCCCGAAAACAGGAAGCAGCTGTTCTCAGGTCCTTCCCGAAAACAGGAAGCAGCTGTTCTCTGGCCCCTCCCGAAAACTGGAAGCAGCAGTTCTCAGGTCCCTCCCGAAAACTGGAAGCAGCTGTTCTCAGGTCCCTCCCGAAAACAGGAAGCAGCTGTTCTCAGGTCCCTCCCGGAAACAGGACGCAGGTGTTCTCAGGTCCCTCCCGAAAACTGGAAGCAGCTGTTCTCAGGTCCCTCCCGAAAACAGGAAGCAGCTGTTCTCAGGTCCCTCCCGAAAACAGGAAGCAGCTGTTCTCAGGTCCCTCCCGAAAACTGGAAGCAGCTGTTCTCAGGTCCCTCCCGAAAACAGGAAGCAGCTGTTCTCAGGTCCCTCCCGAAAACAGGAAGCAGCTGTTATCAGGTCCCTCCCGAAAACTGGAAGCAGCTGTTCTCAGGTCCGTCCCAAAAACTGGAAGCAGCTGTTCTCAGGTCCTTCCCGAAAACAGGAAGCAGCTGTTCTCAGGTCCTTCCCGAAAACAGGAAGCAGCTGTTCTCATGTCCTTCCCGAAAACAGGAAGCAGCTCTTCTCAGGTCCTTCCCAAAAACAGGAAGCAGCTCTTCTCAGGTCCTTCCCGAAAACAGGAAGCAGCTCTTCTCAGGTCCTTCCCGAAAACAGGAAGCAGCTCTTCTCAGGTCCTTCCCAAAAACAGGAAGCAGCTCTTCTCAGGTCCTTCCCGAAAACAGGAAGCAGCTCTTCTCAGGACCTTCCCAAAAACAGGAAGCAACTGTTCTCATGTCCTTCCCGAAAACAGGAAGCAGCTCTTCTCAGGTCCTTCCCAAAAACAAGAAGCAGCTCTTCTCAGGTCCCTCCCGAAAACAGGAAGCAGCTCTTCTCAGGTCCCTCCCGAAAACAGGAAGCAGCTGTTCTCAGGTCCCTCCCGAAAACAGGAAGCAGCTGTTCTCAGCTCCCTCCCGAAAACAGGAAGCAGCTGTTCTCAGGTCCCTCCCGAAAACAGTAAGCAGCTGTTCTCAGGTCCCTCGCGAAAACAGGAAGCAGCTGTTCTCAGGTCCCTCCCGAAAACAGGAAGCATCTGTTCTCAGGTCCCTCCCGAAAACAGGAAGCAGCTGTTCTCAGGTCCCTCCCGAAAACAGGAAGCAGCTGTTCTCAGGTCCCTCCCGAAAACAGGAAGCAGCTGTTCTCAGGTCCCTGCCGAAAACAGGAAGCAGCTGTTCTCAGGTCCCTCCCGAAAACAGGAAGCAGCTCTTCTCAGGTCCCTCCCGAAAACAGGAAGCAGCTGTTCTCAGGTCCCTCCCGAAAACAGGAAGCAGCTGTTCTCAGGTCCCTCCCGAAAACTGGAAACAGCTGTTCTCAGGTCCTTCCCGAAAACAGGAAGCAGCTGTTCTCAGGTCCCTCCCGAAATCTGGAAGCAGCTGTTCTCAGGTCCTTCCCGGAAACAGGAAGCAGCTGTTCTCAGGTCCTTCCCGAAAACTGGAAGCAGCTGTTCTCAGGTCCCTCCCGAAAACAGGAAGCAGCAGTTCTCAGGTCCCTCCCGAAAACAGGAAGCAGCTGTTCTCAGGTCCCTCCCGAAAACAGGAAGCAGCTGTTCTCAGGTCCCTCCCGAAAACAGGAAGCAGCTGTTATCAGGTCCCTCCCGAAAACTGGAAGCAGCTGTTCTCAGGTCCGTCCCAAAAACTGGAAGCAGCTGTTCTCAGGTCCTTCCCGAAAACAGGAAGCAGCTGTTCTCAGGTCCTTCCCGAAAACAGGAAGCAGCTGTTCTCATGTCCTTCCCGAAAACAGGAAGCAGCTCTTCTCAGGTCCTTCCCAAAAACAGGAAGCAGCTCTTCTCAGGTCCTTCCCGAAAACAGGAAGCAGCTCTTCTCAGGTACTTCCCGAAAACAGGAAGCAGCTCTTCTCAGGTCCTTCCCAAAAACAGGAAGCAGCTCTTCTCAGGTCCTTCCCGAAAACAGGAAGCAGCTCTTCTCAGGACCTTCCCAAAAACAGGAAGCAACTGTTCTCATGTCCTTCCCGAAAACAGGAAGCAGCTCTTCTCAGGTCCTTCCCAAAAACAAGAAGCAGCTCTTCTCAGGTCCCTCCCGAAAACAGGAAGCAGCTCTTCTCAGGTCCCTCCCGAAAACAGGAAGCAGCTGTTCTCAGGTCCCTCCCGAAAACAGGAAGCAGCTGTTCTCAGGTCCCTCCCGAAAACAGGAAGCAGCTGTTCTCAGGTCCCTCCCGAAAACAGTAAGCAGCTGTTCTCAGGTCCCTCGCGAAAACAGGAAGCAGCTGTTCTCAGGTCCCTCCCGAAAACAGGAAGCATCTGTTCTCAGGTCCCTCCCGAAAACAGGAAGCAGCTGTTCTCAGGTCCCTCCCGAAAACAGGAAGCAGCTGTTCTCAGGTCCCTCCCGAAAACAGGAAGCAGCTGTTCTCAGGTCCCTGCCGAAAACAGGAAGCAGCTGTTCTCAGGTCCCTCCCGAAAACAGGAAGCAGCTCTTCTCAGGTCCCTCCCGAAAACAGGAAGCAGCTCTTCTCAGGTCCCTCCCGAAAACAGGAAGCAGCTGTTCTCAGGTCCTTCCCGAAAACAGGAAGCAGCTTTTCTCAGGTCCTTCCCGAAAACTGGAAACAGCTGTTCTCAGGTCCTTCCCGAAAACAGGAAGCAGCTGTTCTCAGGTCCCTCCCGAAATCTGGAAGCAGCTGTTCTCAGGTCCTTCCCGGAAACAGGAAGCAGCTGTTTTCTGGTCCTTCCCGAAAACTGGAAGCAGCTGTTCTCAGGTCCCTCCCGAAAACAGGAAGCAGCAGTTCTCAGGTCCCTCCCGAAAACAGGAAGCAGCTGTTCTCAGGTCCCTCCCGAAAACAGGAAGCAGCTGTTCTCAGGTCCCTCCCGTAAACAGGAAGCAACTGTTCTCAGGTCCTTCCTGAAAACAGGAAGCAGCTGTTCTCAGATCCTTCCCGAAAACTGGAAGCATCTGTTCTCAGATCCTTCCAGAAAACTGGAAGCAGCTGTTCTCAGGTCCTTCCCGAAAACAGGAAGCTGCTGTTCTCTGGCCCCTCCCGAAAACTGGAAGTAGCAGTTCTCAGGTCCCTCCCGAAAACTGGAAGCAGCTGTTCTCAGGTCCCTCCCGAAAACAGGAAGCAGCTGTTCTCAGGTCCCTGCCGGAAACAGGAAGCAGCTGTTCTCAGGTCCCTCCCGAAAACTGGAAGCAGCTCTTCTCAGGTCCCTCCTGAAAACAGGAAGCAGCTGTTCTCAGGTCCCTCCCGAAAACAGGAAGCAGCTGTTCTCAGGTCCCTCCCGAAAACAGGAAGCAGCTGTTCTCAGGTCCCTCCCGAAAACTGGAAGCAGCTGTTCTCAGGTCCGTCCCAAAAACTGGAAGCAGCTGTTCTCAGGTCCTTCCCGAAAACAGGAAGCAGCTGTTCTCAGGTCCTTCCCGAAAACTGGAAGCAGCTGTTCTCAGGTCCTTCCCAAAAACAGGAAGCAGCTGTTCTCATGTCCTTCCCGAAAACAGGAAGCAGCTCTTCTCAGGTCCTTCCCCAAAACAGGAAGCAGCTCTTCTCAGGTCCTTCCCGAAAACAGGAAGCAGCTGTTCTCTGGCCCCTCCCGAAAACTGGAAGTAGCAGTTCTCAGGTCCCTCCCGAAAACTGGAAGCAGCTGTTCTCAGGTCCCTCCCGAAAACAGGAAGCAGCTGTTCTCAGGTCCCTCCCGAAAACAGGAAGCAGCTGTTCTCAGGTCCCTCCCGAAAACAGGAAGCAGCTGTTCTCAGGTCCCTCCCGAAAACAGGAAGCAGCTGTTCTCAGGTCCCTCCCGAAAACAGGAAGCAGCTGTTCTCAGGTCCCTCCCAAAAACAGGAAGCAGCTGTTCTCAGGTCCCTCCCGAAAACTGGAAGCAGCTGTTCTCAGGTCCGTCCCAAAAACTGGAAGCAGCTGTTCTCAGGTCCTTCCCGAAAACAGGAAGCAGCTGTTCTCAGGTCCTTCCCGAAATCTGGAAGCAGCTATTCTCAGGTCCCTCACGAAAACAGGAAGCAGCTCTTCTCAGGTCCCTCCCGAAAACAGGAAGCAGCTCTTATCTGGTCCCTCCCGAAAACAGGAAGCAGCTGTTCTCAGGTCCCGCCCGAAAACAGGAATCAGCTGTTCTCAGGTCCTTCCCGAAAACAGGAAGCAGCTGTTCTCAGGTCCTTCCCGAAATCTGGAAGTAGCTGTCCTCAGGTCCTTCCCGAAAACAGGAAGCAGCTGTTCTCAGGTCCTTCCCGAAAACTGGAAGAAGCTGTTCTCAGGTCCTTCCCGAAAACAGGAACCAGCTGTTCTCAGGTCCTTCCCGAAAACAGCAAGCAGCTGTTCTCAGGTCCTTCCCGAAAACAGGAAGCAGCTCTTCTCAGGTCCTTCCCGAAAACAGGAAGCAGCTGTTCTCAGGTCATTCCCGAAAACTGGAAGCAGCTGTTCTCAGGTCACTCCCGAAAACAGGAAGCAGCTGTTCTCAGGTCCCTCCCGAAAACAGGAAGCAGGTGTTCTCAGGTCCCTCCCGAAAACAGGAAGCAGCTGTTCTCAGGTCCCTCCCGAAAACAGGAAGCAGCTGTTCTAAGGTCCCTCCCGAAAACAGGAAGCAGCTGTTCTCAGGTCCCTCCCGAAAACAGGAAGCAGCTCTTCTCAGGTCCCTCCCGAAAACAGGAAGCAGCTGTTCGCAGGTCCTTCCCAAAAACTGGAAGCAGCTGTTCTCAGGTCCTTCCCGAAAACAGGAAGCAGCTGTTCTCAGGTCCTTCCCGAAAACAGGAAGCAGCTGTTCTCAGGCCCCTCCCGAAAACTGGAAGCAGCAGTTCTCAGGTCCTTCCCAAAAACAGGAAGCAGCTGTTCTCAGGTCCTTCCCGAAAACAGGAAGCAGCTATTCTCAGGTCCTTCCCGAAATCTGGAAGCAGCTGTTCTCAGGTCCTTCCCGAAAACAGAAAGCAGCTGTTCTCAGGTCCTTCCCGAAAACTGGAAGCAGCTCTTCTCAGGTCCTTCCCGAAATCTGGAAGCAACTGTTTTCAGGTCCTTCCCGAAAACAGGAAGCAGCTGTTCTCAGGTCCTTCCTGAAAACAGGAAGCAGCTCTTCTCAGGTCCTTCCCGAAATCTGGAAGCAGCTGTTCTCAGGTCCCTTCCGAAAACAGGAAGCAGCTGTTCTCAGGTCCCTCCCGAAAACAGGAAGCAGCTGTTCTCAAGTCCCTCCCGAAAACAGGAAGCAGCTGTTCTCAGGCCCCTCCCGAAAACTGGAAGCAGCTGTTCTCAGGTCCTTCCCGAAAACAGGAAGCAGCTGTTCTCAGGTCCTTCCCGAAAACAGGAAGCAGCTATTCTCAGGCCCCTCCCGAAAACTGGAAGCAGCAGTTCTCAGGTCCTTCCCGAAAACAGGAAGGAGCTATTCTCAGGTCCTTCCCGAAATCTGGAAGCAGCTGTTCTCAGGTCCTTCCCGAAAACAGGAAGCAGCTGTTCTCAGGTCCTTCTCGAAAACTGGAAGCAGCTCTTCTCAGGTCCTTCCCGAAATCTGGAAGCAGCTGTTTTCAGGTCCTTCCCGAAAACAGGAAGCAGCTGTTCTCAGGTCCTTCCCGAAAACAGGAAGCAGCTCTTCTCAGGTCCTTCCCGAAAACAGGAAGCAGCTGTTCTCAGGTCATTCCCGAAAACTGGAAGCAGCTGTTCTCAGGTCCTTCCCGAAAACAGGAAGCTGCTGTTCTCTGGCCCCTCCCGAAAACTGGAAGTAGCAGTTCTCAGGTCCCTCCCGAAAACTGGAAGCAGCTGTTCTCAGGTCCCTCCCGAAAACAGGAAGCAGCTGTTCTCAGGTCCCTCCCGGAAACAGGAAGCAGCTGTTCTCAGGTCCCTCCCGAAAACTGGAAGCAGCTGTTCTCAGGTCCCTCCTGAAAACAGGAAGCAGCTGTTCTCAGGTCCCTCCCGAAAACAGGAAGCAGCTGTTCTCAGGTCCCTCCCGAAAACAGGAAGCAGCTGTTCTCAGGTCCCTCCCGAAAACTGGAAGCAGCTGTTCTCAGGTCCGTCCCAAAAACTGGAAGCAGCTGTTCTCAGGTCCTTCCCGAAAACAGGAAGCAGCTGTTCTCAGGTCCTTCCCGAAAACTGGAAGCAGCTGTTCTCAGGTCCTTCCCAAAAACAGGAAGCAGCTGTTCTCATGTCCTTCCCGAAAACAGGAAGCAGCTCTTCTCAGGTCCTTCCCCAAAACAGGAAGCAGCTCTTCTCAGGTCCTTCCCGAAAACAGGAAGCAGCTGTTCTCTGGCCCCTCCCGAAAACTGGAAGTAGCAGTTCTCAGGTCCCTCCCGAAAACTGGAAGCAGCTGTTCTCAGGTCCCTCCCGAAAACAGGAAGCAGCTGTTCTCAGGTCCCTCCCGAAAACAGGAAGCAGCTGTTCTCAGGTCCCTCCCGAAAACAGGAAGCAGCTGTTCTCAGGTCCCTCCCGAAAACAGGAAGCAGCTGTTCTCAGGTCCCTCCCGAAAACAGGAAGCAGCTGTTCTCAGGTCCCTCCCAAAAACAGGAAGCAGCTGTTCTCAGGTCCCTCCCGAAAACTGGAAGCAGCTGTTCTCAGGTCCGTCCCAAAAAATGGAAGCAGCTGTTCTCAGGTCCTTCCCGAAAACAGGAAGCAGCTGTTCTCAGGTCCTTCCCGAAATCTGGAAGCAGCTATTCTCAGGTCCCTCACGAAAACAGGAAGCAGCTCTTCTCAGGTCCCTCCCGAAAACAGGAAGCAGCTCTTATCAGGTCCCTCCCGAAAACAGGAAGCAGCTGTTCTCAGGTCCCGCCCGAAAACAGGAATCAGCTGTTCTCAGGTCCTTCCCGAAAACAGGAAGCAGCTGTTCTCAGGTCCTTCCCGAAATCTGGAAGTAGCTGTCCTCAGGTCCTTCCCGAAAACAGGAAGCAGCTGTTCTCAGGTCCTTCCCGAAAACTGGAAGAAGCTGTTCTCAGGTCCTTCCCGAAAACAGGAAGCAGCTCTTCTCAGGTCCTTCCCGAAAACAGGAATCAGCTCTTCTCAGGTCCTTCCCGAAATCTGGAAGCAGCTCTTCTCAAGTCCTTCCCGAAAACAGGAAGCAGCTCTTCTCAGGTCCTTCCCGAAAACAGGAAGCAGCTCTTCTCAGGTCCTTCCCGAAAACAGGAAGCAGCTCTTCTCAGGTCCTTCCCAAAAACAGGAAGCAGCTCTTCTCAGGTCCTTCCCGAAAACAGGAAGCAGCTCTTCTCAGGTCCTTCCCGAAAACAGGAAGCAGCTCTTCTCAGGTCCTTCCCGAAAACAGGAAGCAGCTCTTCTCAGGTCCCTCCCGAAAACAGGAAGCAGCTTTTCTCAGGTCCCTCCCGAAAACAGGAAGCAGCTGTTCTCAGGTCCCTCCCGAAAACAGGAAGCAGCTGTTCTCAGGTCCCTCCCGAAAACAGGAAGCAGCTGTTCTCAGGTCCCTGCCGAAAACAGGAAGCAGCTGTTCTCAGGTCCTTCCCGAAAACAGGAAGCAGCTCTTCTCAGGTCCTTCCCGAAAACAGGAAGCAGCTGTTCTCAGGTCCTTCCCGAAAACAGGAAGCAGCTCTTCTCAGGTCCTTCCTCAAAACAGGAAGCAGCTCTTCTCAGGTCCTTCCCGAAAATAGGAAGCAGCTGTTCTCTGGCCCCTCCCGAAAACTGGAAGCAGCTGTTCTCAGGTCCCTCCCGAAAACAGGAAGCAGCTGTTCTCAGGTCCCTCCCGAAAACAGGAAGCAGCTGTTCTCAGGTCCCTCCCGAAAACAGGAAGCAGCTGTTCTCAGGTCCTTCCCGAAAACAGGAAGCAGCTTTTCTCAGGTCCTTCCCGAAAACTGGAAGAAGCTGTTCTCAGGTCCTTCCCAAAAACAGGAAGCAGCTGTTCTCATGTCCTTCCCGAAAACAGGAAGCAGCTTTTCTCAGGTCCTTCCCGAAAACTGGAAGCAGCTGTTCTCAGGTCCTTCCCAAAAACAGGAAGCAGCTGTTCTCAGGTCCCTCCCAAAAACTGGAAGCAGCTGTTCTCAGGTCCTTCCCGAAAACAGGAAGCAGCTTTTCTCAGGTCCTTCCCGAAAACTGGAAGCAGCTGTTCTCAGGTCCTTCCCAAAAACAGGAAGCAGCTGTTCTCATGTCCTTCCCGAAAACAGGAAGCAGCTCTTCTCAGGTCCTTCCCCAAAACAGGAAGCAGCTCTTCTCAGGTCCTTCCCGAAAACAGGAAGCAGCTCTTCTCAGGTCCTTCCCGAAAACAGGAAGCAGCTCTTCTCAGGTCCTTCCCGAAATCTGGAAGCAGCTGTTCTCAGGTCCTTCCCGAAAACAGGAAGCAGCTGTTCTCAGGTCCTTCCCGAAAACAGGAAGCATCTCTTCTCATGTCTTTCCCGAAAACAGAAAGCAGCTCTTCTCAGGTCCTTCCCGAAAACAGGAAGCAGCTCTTCTCAGGTCCTTCCCAAAAACAGGAATCAGCTCTTCTCAGGTCCTTCCCGAAATCTGGAAGCAGCTCTTCTCAAGTCCTTCCCGAAAACAGGAAGCAGCTCTTCTCAGGTTCTTCCCGAAAACAGGAAGCAGCTGTTCTCAGGTCCTTCCCGAAAACAGGAAGCAGCTCTTCTCAGGTCCTTCCCGAAAACAGGAAGCAGCTCTTCTCAGGTCCTTCCCAAAAACAGGAAGCAGCTCTTCTCAGGTCCTTCCCGAAAACAGGAAGCAGCTGTTCTCAGGTCCCTGCCGAAAACAGGAAGCAGCTGTTCTCAGGTCCCTCCCGAAAACAGGAAGCAGCTCTTCTCAGGTCCTTCCCGAAAACAGGAAGCAGCTGTTCTCAGGTCCTTCCCGAAAACAGGAAGCAGCTGTTCTCAGGTCCTTCCCGAAAACAGGAAGCAGCTCTTCTCAGGTCCTTCCCCAAAACAGGAAGCAGCTCTTCTCAGGTCCTTCCCGAAAACAGGAAGCAGCTGTTCTCTGGCCCCTCCCGAAAACTGGAAGTAGCAGTTCTCAGGTCCCTCCCGAAAACTGGAAGCAGCTGTTCTCAGGTCCCTCCCGAAAACAGGAAGCAGCTGTTCTCAGGTCCCTCCCGAAAACAGGAAGCAGCTGTTCTCAGGTCCCTCCCGAAAACAGGAAGCAGCTGTTCTCAGATCCCTCCCGAAAACAGGAAGCAGCTGTTCTCAGGTCCCTCCCGAAAACAGGAAGCAGCTGTTCTCAGGTCCCTCCCGAAAACAGGAAGCAGCTGTTCTCAGGTCCCTCCCGAAAACTGGAAGCAGCTGTTCTCAGGTCCGTCCCAAAAACTGGAAGCAGCTGTTCTCAGGTCCTTCCCGAAAACAGGAAGCAGCTTTTCTCAGGTCCTTCCCGAAAACTGGAAGCAGCTGTTCTCAGGTCCTTCCCAAAAACAGGAAGCAGCTGTTCTCATGTCCTTCCCGAAAACAGGAAGCAGCTCTTCTCAGGTCCTTCCCCAAAACAGGAAGCAGCTCTTCTCAGGTCCTTCCCGAAAACAGGAAGCAGCTCTTCTCAGGTCCTTCCCGAAAACAGGAAGCAGCTCTACTCAGGTCCTTCCCAAAAACAGGAAGCAGCTCTTCTCAGGTCCCTCCCAAAAACTGGAAGCAGCTGTTCTCAGGTCCTTCCCGAAAACAGGAAGCAGCTCTTCTCAGGTCCTTCCCGAAAACAGGAAGCAGCTCTTCTCAGGTCCTTCCCAAAAACAGGAAGCAGCTCTTCTCAGGTCCTTCCCGAAAACAGGAAGCAGCTGTTCTCAGGTCCCTGCCGAAAACAGGAAGCAGCTGTTCTCAGGTCCCTCCCGAAAACAGGAAGCAGCTCTTCTCAGGTCCTTCCCGAAAACAGGAAGCAGCTCTTCTCAGGTCCTTCCCGAAAACAGGAAGCAGCTGTTCTCAGGTCCTTCCCGAAAACAGGAAGCAGCTCTTCTCAGGTCCTTCCCCAAAACAGGAAGCAGCTCTTCTCAGGTCCTTCCCGAAAACAGGAAGCAGCTGTTCTCTGCCCCCTCCCGAAAACTGGAAGTAGCAGTTCTCAGGTCCCTCCCGAAAACTGGAAGCAGCTGTTCTCAGGTCCCTCCCGAAAACAGGAAGCAGCTGTTCTCAGGTCCCTCCCGAAAACTGGAAGCAGCTGTTCTCAGGTCCCTCCCGAAAACAGGAAGCAGCTGTTCTCAGATCCCTCCCGAAAACAGGAAGCAGCTGTTCTCAGGTCCCTCCCGAAAACAGGAAGCAGCTGTTCTCAGGTCCCTCCCGAAAACAGGAAGCAGCTGTTCTCAGGTCCCTCCCGAAAACTGGAAGCAGCTGTTCTCAGGTCCGTCCCAAAAACTGGAAGCAGCTGTTCTCAGGTCCTTCCCGAAAACAGGAAGCAGCTTTTCTCAGGTCCTTCCCGAAAACTGGAAGCAGCTGTTCTCAGGTCCTTCCCAAAAACAGGAAGCAGCTGTTCTCATGTCCTTCCCGAAAACAGGAAGCAGCTCTTCTCAGGTCCTTCCCCAAAACAGGAAGCAGCTCTTCTCAGGTCCTTCCCGAAAACAGGAAGCAGCTCTTCTCAGGTCCTTCCCGAAAACAGGAAGCAGCTCTTCTCATGTCCTTCCCAAAAACAGGAAGCAGCTCTTCTCAGGTCCTTCCCGAAAACAGGAAGCAGCTCTTCTCAGGACCTTCCCAAAAACAGGAAGCAACTGTTCTCATGTCCCTCCCGAAAACAGGAAGCAGCTCTTCTTAGGTCCCTCCCGAAAACAGGGAGCAGCTCTTCTCAGGTCCCTCCCGAAAACAGGGAGCAGCTGTTCTCAGGTCCTTCCCAAAAACAGGAAGCAGCTGTTCTCAGGTCCTTCCCCAAAACAGGAAGCAGCTCTTCTCAGGTCCTTCCCGAAAACAGGAAGCAGCTCTTCTCAGGTCCTTCCCGAAAACAGGAAGCAGCTCTTCTCAGGTCCTTCCCAAAAACAGGAAGCAGCTCTTCTCAGGTCCTTCCCGAAAACAGGAAGCAGCTCTTCTCAGGACCTTCCCAAAAACAGGAAGCAACTGTTCTCATGTCCTTCCCGAAAACTGGAAGCAGCTGTTCTCAGGTCCGTCCCGAAAACTGGAAGCAGCTGTTCTCAGGTCCCTCCCGAAAACAGGAAGCAGCTGTTCTCAGGTCCCTCCCGAAAACAGAAAGCAGCTCTTCTCAGGTCCTTCCCGAAAACAGGAATCAGCTCTTCTCAGGTCCTTCCCGAAAACAGGAAGCAGCTCTTCTCAGGTCCTTCCCGATAACAGGAAGCAGCTCTTCTCAGGGCCTTCCCGAAAACAGGAAGCATCTCTTCTCATGTCTTTCCCGAAAACAGAAAGCAGCTCTTCTCAGGTCCTTCCCGAAAACAGGAAGCAGCTCTTCTCAGGTCCTTCCCGAAAACAGGAATCAGCTCTTCTCAGGTCCTTCCCGAAATCTGGAAGCAGCTCTTCTCAAGTCCTTCCCGAAAACAGGAATCAGCTCTTCTCAGGTTCTTCCCGAAAACAGGAAGCATCTCTTCTCAGATCCTTCCCGAAAACAGGAAGCAGCTCTTCTCAGGTCCTTCCCGAAAACAGGAAGCAGCTCTTCTCAAGTCCTTCCCGAAAACAGGAAGCAGCTCTTCTCAGGTCCTTCCCGAAAACAGGAAGCAGCTCTTCTCAGGTCCTTCCCGAAAACAGGAAGCAGCTGTTCTCAGGTCCCTCCCGAAAACAAGAACCAGCTATTCTCAGGTTCTTCCCGAAAACTGGAAGCAGCTGTTCTCAGGTCCCTCCCGAAAACAGGAAGCAACTGTTCTCAGGTCCCTCCCGAAAACAGGAAGCAGCTGTTCTCAGGTCCTTCCCAAAAACTGGAAGCAGGTGTTCTCAGGTCCCTCCCAAAAACAGGAAGCAGCTGTTCTCAGGTCCCTCCCGTAAACAGGAAGCAACTGTTCTCAGGTCCTTCCTGAAAACAGGAAGCAGCTGTTCTCAGTTCCTTCCCGAAAATTGGAAGCAGCTGTTCTCAGTTCCTTCCCGAAAACAGGAAGCAGCTGTTCTCAGGTCCTTCCCAAAAAAAGGAAGCAGCTCTTCTCAGGTCCTTCCCGAAATCTGGAAGCAGCTCTTCTCAAGTCCTTCCCGAAAACAGGAAGCAGCTCTTCTCAGGTCCTTCCCGAAAACAGGAAGCAGCTCTTCTCAGGTCCTTCCCAAAAACAGGAAGCAGCTCTTCTCAGGTCCTTCCCGAAAACAGGAAGCAGCTCTTCTCAGGACCTTCCCAAAAACAGGAAGCAACTGTTCTCATGTCCTTCCCGAAAACAGGAAGCAGCTCTTCTCAGGTCCTTCCCAAAAACAAGAAGCAGCTGTTCTCAGGTCCCTCCCGAAAACTGGAAGCAGCTGTTCTCAGGTCCGTCCCGAAAACTGGAAGCAGCTGTTCTCAGGTCCGTCCCGAAAACTGGAAGCAGCTGTTCTCAGGTCCCTCCCGAAAACAGGAAGCAGCTGTTCTCAGGTCCCTCCCGAAAACAGGAAGCAGCTGTTCTCAGGTCCATCCCGAAAACTGGAAGCAGCTGTTCTCAGGTCCTTCCCGAAAACTGGAAGCATCTCTTCTCATGTCTTTCCCGAAAACAGAAAGCAGCTCTTCTCAGGTCCTTCCCGAAAACAGGAAACAGCTCTTCTCAGGTCCTTCCCGAAAACAGGAATCAGCTCTTCTCAGGTCCTTCCCGAAAACAGGAAGCAGCTCTTCTCAAGCCCTTCCCGAAAACAGGAAGCAGCTCTTCTCAGGTCCTTCCCGAAAACAGGAAGCAGCTCTTCTCAGGTCCTTCCCGAAAACAGGAAGCAGCTCTTCTCAGGTCCTTCCCGATAACAGGAAGCAGCTCTTCTCAGGTCCTTCCCGAAAACAGGAAGCAGCTCTTCTCAGGTCCTTCCCGAAATCTGGAAGCAGCTGTTCTCAGGTCCTTCCCGAAAACAGGAAGCAGCTGTTCTCAGGTCCTTCCCGAAAACAGGAAGCATCTCTTCTCATGTCTTTCCCGAAAACAGAAAGCAGCTCTTCTCAGGTCCTTCCCGAAAACAGGAAGCAGCTCTTCTCAGGTCCTTCCCGAAAACAGGAATCAGCTCTTCTCAGGTCCTTCCCGAAATCTGGAATCAGCTTTTCTCAAGTCCTTCCCGAAAACAGGAAGCAGCTCTTCTCAGGTTCTTCCCGAAAACAGGAAGCAGCTCTTCTCAGGTCCTTCCCGAAAACAGGAAGCAGCTCTTCTCAGGTCCTTCCCGAAAACAGGAAGCAGCTCTTCTCAGGTCCTTCCCGAAAACAGGAAGCAGCTCTTCTCAGGTCCTTCCCGAAAACAGGAAGCAGCTGTTCTCAGGTCCTTCCCGAAAACAGGAAGCAGCTGTTCTCAGGTCCTTCCCGAAAACAGGAAGCAGCTCTTCTCAGGGCTTTCCCGAAAACAGGAAGCAGCTGTTCTCAGGTCCCTCCCGAAAACAAGAACCAGCTATTCTCAGGTTCTTCCCGAAAACTGGAAGCAGCTGTTCTCAGGTCCCTCCCGAAAACAGGAAGCAGCTGTTCTCAGGTCCCTCCCGAAAACAGGAAGCAGCTGTTCTCAGATCCTTCCCAAAAACTGGAAGCAGGTGTTCTCAGGTCCCTCCCCAAAACAGGAAGCAGCTGTTCTCAGGTCCCTCCCGTAAACAGGAAGCAACTGTTCTCAGGTCCTTCCTGAAAACAGGAAGCAGCTGTTCTCAGATCCTTCCCGAAAACAGGAAGCAGCTGTTCTCAGTTCCTTCCCGAAAACAGGAAGCAGCTGTTCTCAGGTCCTTCCCAAAAAAAGGAAGCATCTCTTCTCAGGTCCTTCCCGAAAACAGGAAGCAGCTCTTCTCAGGTCCTTCCCGAAAACAGGAAGCAGCTCTTCTCAGGTCCTTCCCGAAAACAGGAGGCAGATCTTCTCAGGTCCTTCCCGAAAACAGGAGGCAGCTCTTCTCAGGTCCTTCCCGAAAACAGGAAGCAGCTCTTCTCAGGTCCTTCCCGAAAACAGGAGGCAGCTCTTCTCAGGTCCTTCCCGAAATCTGGAAGCAGCTGTTCTCAGGTCCTTCCCGAAAACAGGAAGCAGCTGTTCTCAAGCCCCTCCCGAAAACTGGAAGCAGCTGTTCTCAGGTCCCTCCCGAAAACTGGAAGCAGCTGTTCTCAGGTCCTTCCCGAAAACAGGAAGCAGCTGTTCTCAGGTCCTTCCCGAAAACAGGAAGCAGCTCTTCTCAGGTCCTTCCCGAAAACAGGAAGCAGCTCTTCTCATGTTCTTCCCGAAAACAGGAAGCAGCTCTTCTCAGGTCCTTCCCGAAAACAGGAAGCAGCTGTTCTCAGGTCCTTCCCGAAAACAGGAAGCAGCTCTTCTCAGGTCCTTCCCGAAAACAGGAAGCAGCTCTTCTCAGGTCCTTCCCGAAAACAGGAAGCAGCTGTTCTCAGGTCCTTCCCGAAAACAGGAAGCAGCTCTTCTCAGGTCCTTCCCGATAACAGGAAGCAGCTCTTCTCAGGGCCTTCCCGAAAACAGGAAGCAGCTGTTCTCAGGTCCCTCCCGAAAACAAGAACCAGCTATTCTCAGGTTCTTCCCGAAAACTGGAAGCAGCTGTTCTCAGGTCCCTCCCGAAAACAGGAAGCAGCTGTTCTCAGGTCGCTCCCGAAAACAGGAAGCAGCTGTTCTCAGGTCCTTCCCAAAAACTGGAAGCAGGTGTTCTCAGGTCCCTCCCAAAAACAGGAAGCAGCTGTTCTCAGGTCCCTCCCGTAAACAGGAAGCAACTGTTCTCAGGTCCTTCCTGAAAACAGGAAGCAGCTGTTCTCAGTTCCTTCCCGAAAATTGGAAGCAGCTGTTCTCAGTTCCTTCCCGAAAACAGGAAGCAGCTGTTCTCAGGTCCTTCCCAAAAAAAGGAAGCAGCTCTTCTCAGGTCCTTCCCGAAAACAGGAAGCAGCTGTTCTCAGGTCCTTCCCGAAAACAGGAAGCAGCTCTTCTCAGGTCCTTCCCAAAAACAGGAAGCAGCTCTTCTCAGGTCCTTCCCGAAAACAGGAAGCAGCTCTTCTCAGGACCTTCCCAAAAACAGGAAGCAACTGTTCTCATGTCCTTCCCGAAAACAGGAAGCAGCTCTTCTCAGGTCCTTCCCAAAAACAAGAAGCAGCTGTTCTCAGGTCCCTCCCGAAAACTGGAAGCAGCTGTTCTCAGGTCCGTCCCGAAAACTGGAAGCAGCTGTTCTCAGGTCCCTCCCGAAAACAGGAAGCAGCTGTTCTCAGGTCCCTCCCGAAAACAGGAAGCAGCTGTTCTCAGGTCCATCCCGAAAACTGGAAGCAGGTGTTCTCAGGTCCTTCCCGAAAACTGGAAGCATCTCTTCTCATGTCTTTCCCGAAAACAGAAAGCAGCTCTTCTCAGGTCCTTCCCGAAAACAGGAAACAGCTCTTCTCAGGTCCTTCCCGAAAACAGGAATCAGCTCTTCTCAGGTCCTTCCCGAAAACAGGAAGCAGCTCTTCTCAAGCCCTTCCCGAAAACAGGAAGCAGCTCTTCTCAGGTCCTTCCCGAAAACAGGAAGCAGCTCTTCTCAGGTCCTTCCCGAAAACAGGAAGCAGCTGTTCTCAGGTCCTTCCCGATAACAGGAAGCAGCTCTTCTCAGGTCCTTCCCGAAAACAGGAAGCAGCTCTTCTCAGGTCCTTCCCGAAATCTGGAAGCAGCTGTTCTCAGGTCCTTCCCGAAAACAGGAAGCAGCTGTTCTCAGGTCCTTCCCGAAAACAGGAAGCATCTCTTCTCATGTCTTTCCCGAAAACAGAAAGCAGCTCTTCTCAGGTCCTTCCCGAAAACAGGAAGCAGCTCTTCTCAGGTCCTTCCCGAAAACAGGAATCAGCTCTTCTCAGGTCCTTCCCGAAATCTGGAATCAGCTTTTCTCAAGTCCTTCCCGAAAACAGGAAGCAGCTCTTCTCAGGTTCTTCCCGAAAACAGGAAGCAGCTCTTCTCAGGTCCTTCCCGAAAACAGGAAGCAGCTCTTCTCAGGTCCTTCCCGAAAACAGGAAGCAGCTCTTCTCAGGTCCTTCCCGAAAACAGGAAGCAGCTGTTCTCAGGTCCTTCCCGAAAACAGGAAGCAGCTGTTCTCAGGTCCTTCCCGATATCAGGAAGCAGCTCTTCTCAGGGCCTTCCCGAAAACAGGAAGCAGCTGTTCTCAGGTCCCTCCCGAAAACAAGAACCAGCTATTCTCAGGTTCTTCCCGAAAACTGGAAGCAGCTGTTCTCAGGTCCCTCCCGAAAACAGGAAGCAGCTGTTCTCAGGTCCCTCCCGAAAACAGGAAGCAGCTGTTCTCAGGTCCTTCCCAAAAACTGGAAGCAGGTGTTCTCAGGTCCCTCCCAAAAACAGGAAGCAGCTGTTCTCAGGTCCCTCCCGTAAACAGGAAGCAACTGTTCTCAGGTCCTTCCTGAAAACAGGAAGCAGCTGTTCTCAGATCCTTCCCGAAAATTGGAAGCAGCTGTTCTCAGTTCCTTCCCGAAAACAGGAAGCAGCTGTTCTCAGGTCCTTCCCGATATCAGGAAGCAGCTCTTCTCAGGGCCTTCCCGAAAACAGGAAGCAGCTGTTCTCAGGTCCCTCCCGAAAACAAGAACCAGCTATTCTCAGGTTCTTCCCGAAAACTGGAAGCAGCTGTTCTCAGGTCCCTCCCGAAAACAGGAAGCAGCTGTTCTCAGGTCCCTCCCGAAAACAGGAAGCAGCTGTTCTCAGGTCCTTCCCAAAAACTGGAAGCAGGTGTTCTCAGGTCCCTCCCAAAAACAGGAAGCAGCTGTTCTCAGGTCCCTCCCATAAACAGGAAGCAACTGTTCTCAGGTCCTTCCTGAAAACAGGAAGCAGCTGTTCTCAGATCCTTCCCGAAAATTGGAAGCAGCTGTTCTCAGTTCCTTCCCGAAAACAGGAAGCAGCTGTTCTCAGGTCCTTCCCAAAAAAAGGAAGCATCTCTTCTCAGGTCCTTCCCGAAAACAGGAAGCAGCTCTTCTCAGGTCCTTCCCGAAAACAGGAAGCAGCTCTTCTCAGGTCCTTCCCGAAAACAGGAGGCAGCTCTTCTCAGGTCCTTCCCGAAAACAGGAGGCAGCTCTTCTCAGGTCCTTCCCGAAAACAGGAAGCAGCTCTTCTCAGGTCCTTCCCGAAAACAGGAGGCAGCTCTTCTCAGGTCCTTCCCGAAATCTGGAAGCAGCTGTTCTCAGGTCCTTCCCGAAAACAGGAAGCAGCTGTTCTCAAGCCCCTCCCGAAAACTGGAAGCAGCTGTTCTCAGGTCCCTCCCGAAAACTGGAAGCAGCTGTTCTCAGGTCCCTCCCAAAAACAGGAAGCAGCTGTTCTCAGGTCCCTCCCGAAAACAGGAAGCAGCTGTTCTCAGGTCCCTCCCGAAAACTGGAAGCAGCTGTTCTCAGGTCCCTCCCGAAAACAGGAAGCAGCTGTTCTCAGGTCCCTCCCGTAAACAGGAAGCAACTGTTCTCAGGTCCTTCCTGAAAACAGGAAGCAGCTGTTCTCAGATCCTTCCCGAAAACTGGAAGCAGCTGTTCTCAGGTCCTTCCCGAAAACAGGAAGCAGCTCTTCTCAAGTCCTTCCCGAAAACAGGAAGCAGCTCTTCTCAGGTCCTTCCCGAAAACAGGAAGCAGCTCTTCTCACGTCCTTCCCGAAAACAGGAAGCAGCTGTTCTCAGGTCCTTCCCGATAACAGGAAGCAGCTCTTCTCAGGTCCTTCCCGAAAACAGGAAGCAGCTCTTCTCAGATCCTTCCCGAAATCTGGAAGCAGCTGTTCTCAGGTCCTTCCCGAAAACAGGAAGCAGCTGTTCTCAGGTCCTTCCCGAAAACAGGAAGCAGCTCTTCTCAGGTCCTTCCCGAAAACAGGAAGCAGCTCTTCTCAGGTCCTTCCCGAAATCTGGAAGCAGCTGTTCTCAGGTCCTTCCCGAAAACAGGAAGCAGCTGTTCTCAGGTCCTTCCCGAGAACAGGAAGCATCTCTTCTCATGTCTTTCCCGAAAACAGAAAGCAGCTCTTCTCAGGTCCTTCCCGAAAACAGGAAGCAGCTCTTCTCAGGTCCTTCCCGAAAACAGGAAGCAGCTGTTCTCAGGTCCTTCCCGAAAACTGGAAGCAGCTGTTCTCAGGTCCTTCCCGAAAACAGGAAGCAGCTGTTCTCAGGTCCTTACCGAAAACTGGAAGCAGCTGTTCTCAGGTCCTTCCCGAAAACAGGAAGCAGCTCTTCTCAGGTCCTTCCCGAAAACAGGAAGCAGCTCTTCTCAGGTCCCTCCCGAAAACAGGAAGCAGCTGTTCTCAGGTCCTTCCCGAAAACTGGAGGCAGCTGTTTTCAGGTCCTTCCCGAAAACAGGAAGCAGCTGTTCTCAGGTCCTTCCAGAAAACAGGAAGCAGCTGTTCTCAGGTCCTTCCCGAAAACAGGAAGCAGCTGTTCTCAGATGCTTCCCGAAATCTGGAAGCAGCTGTTTTCAGGTCCCTCCCGAAAACAGGAAGCAGCTCTTTCCAGGTCCCTCCCGAAAACAGGAAGCAGCTGTTCTCAGGTCCGTCCCGAAAACAGGAATCAGCTGTTCTCCGGTCCTTCCCGAAAACAGGAAGCACCTGTTCTCAGGTCCTTCCCGAAAACAGGAAGCAGCTCTTCTCAGGTCCTTCCCGAAATCTGGAAGTAGCTGTCCTCAGGTCCTTCCCGAAAACAGGAAGCAGCTGTTCTCAGGTCCTTCCCGAAAACTGGAAGTAGCTGTTCTCAGGTCCTTCCCAAAAACAGGAACCAGCTGTTCTCAGGTCCTTCCCGAAAACAGCAAGCAGCTCTTCTCAGGTCCTTCCCGAAAACAGGAAGCAGCTGTTCTCAGGTCATTCCCGAAAACTGGAAGCAGCTGTTCTCAGGTCACTCCCGAAAACAGGAAGCAGCTGTTCTCAGGTCCCTCCCGAAAACAGGAAGCAGCTGTTCCCAGGTCGCTCCCGAAAACAGGAAGCAGCTGTTCCCAGGTCCCTCCCGAAAACTGGAATCAGCTGTTCTCAGGTCCCTCCCGAAAACTGGAAGCAGCTGTTCTCAGGTCCGTCCCGAAAACTGGAAGCAGCTGTTCTCAGGTCCGTCCCGAAAACTGCAAGCAGCTGTTCTCAGGTCCTTCCCGAAAACTGGAAGCATCTCTTCTCATGTCCTTCCCGAAAACAGGAAGCAGCTGTTCTCAGGTCCTTCCCGAAAACAGGAAGCAGCTGTTCTCAGGTCCTTCCCTAAAACAGGAAATAGGCCCAGTATACCGGCATATGAGAGACATCACTTAGTTTTAGCAGTTTTGTTTCCAGAAAGGTATAACAGTGATGATAAAAATTGTGTGTTTAGCATTTTGTTTCCAGAAATATACAGTAGAGACGGTTTGGAATCTCCGAACCTGGTGGGTGACACAGGAGGCACCAGAAGTCATCAGCGGGGTCTGGATCTTGTGTCCCCCTCTCCAGAGCTCAACACATCTGGCACACGGTAGGCACTTGGGGGTCTTCCTTTGAACGAACGAATGAACTATTGGATGAATGAATGCTGCAAGTGTGCTTCCACCAAGAGCACACAAAGCTGCAGATGGGCAGGGAGGAGCGGCCCCTCCAGCTGAGGCCACGGGGACACACCTGGGGGACAGGTGTTGGGAACTAGAGACCAAGGGGTGGGTCCTGCCCCACCAGAGGTGAACAGACAGGAGGCTGGACTGGTGAGTCAGGGCCAGATCTCAGGGCCCTGGGCCACAGCCTCTGGGGTTGGATTCCCCACAGCGTTCACAGCGGGGCCCTCGATGGGGCCTCAGGGCAGGGGTGCTGACAGCGGTGGTTCTGGTGGAGACTCATCACTGGAGAATAACTCCTAGTGCGCGTCCAGTAACATAAATTTAAGAAGCTCCGGTGGTTTGGGGGCTCAAATTAAGCAGACTCTCCTGACCCTGAGCTTTTCAGATGCGTGTGAAAGACTAAAAATTCCGGTCATGAAGTTGTGAAGCCTAAGGGCAGTTTCTCCCCCTCCCCCTCCCCTCCCCCTCCCCCTCCCCTCCCCTCCCCCTCCCCCTCCCCTCCCCTCCCCCTCCCCTCCCCTCTCCCCCTCCCCCTCCCCTCTCCCCCTCCCCCTCCCCTTCCCCCCTTTTCCCTCCCCCTCCTCTCCCTTCACCCCCATGGTCTGAGCACAACACTAGTGACAGAATTAACATGGATGAATATGGATTTTTCACCCCAGCTGTGTAACTGGGCTGTGTAACCGGGAGGGGTGGATGACGGGTGTTCCCGCCTTGCGGTGTACAATGCGGAGACGGGGGACCTGGATCACAGGACGTTTTCCTTTCCCAGCTGCCTGACTCCGGGGAAGGTGCACATCTTCCAAGCTCAATTCTTCCTCACCCCCGGGACCCTGCCTGCCCTCGGGAAGTAGATAATTTGCAGAAAGGCTACAACCCCCTCTCCTCCTCATATCCGGGAGGACCCCCCCCCTTGGCTGCCCCCAGAAGCACCACAGCCACGTTAGGGGGTGTCCCAAAAGACGACATTTTTTCTGTATCCCTCAACTCAGGTGGGTCGCTGGATTCACTGGGGGTCCAACGCCATGGCCGGGACCATCCCCGCATGGTCTGTGAGGGTCTCCCCTGGACCACATCTCTCAGCCCTTGGACGGGGGCCGTGGGGGCCACAGGAACATCGTCTGGATGCCTGGACCATCATCTTCTCAGGCCGGGCAACAGGGTGAGGTCTGGGCGTCACCCCCCCACCCCCAGGATGCCGCACCCCTGTCTAGACCAGGGGCCCAGGACGTCTTAGTCCAGTGGAAACTCGGTGCATCCATCCACCTCGGGGTTCAAGTGAGACAGCTGGAGACATTCAACATGCACAGTGGACGCATGCGGGGACCAGACGTGAGGAGCGTGGGGTGAGGCCACCTCCGGGCCCCCTACTGCAAGGCAGCATTGCCCTGCACACCCCTCTCTCCCCACTCCCTCCCTCACTGCCGCTGCTGGGGGTGTGGGCCCAGGAAGTGACCGCTCTACCTGGGCGTCCATAGCTGTGGAGGGAGGATGAACTTGAAGGTCATGGACTCAGGCACACAATCCAGGAAGAAAACGATGTGTTCTGGAAACTTCTAGAAGCCCTCCTGGGTCAGAGCCAGTGCTCCTGCTGAACATATGGATGGTCACCCTCCAAGAGAACAGGGTGTCCCCCACGCTCGGACGGCGCGGCAAGTGGAGCGTGCTTCTCCGAGGCCCCCTTCCTCCTGCCCACAGAGCACGTAGGGCCCTCACAACGTCCGTCAGCCAGTTTACTCAGAGACAAGACACCCGTCCTGGGTCTTGTCCATGTCTCCATGGGACACGAGCTGCTTACCTGAGTTAACTAATTAATGGTGGTCATAAATCCCTGGCCAATCGCATAATGAGATTTAATATTTGATGTCAGATTATTAGAATATAATGAATTTGCCACTTTAATATTGATGAATAATCAGTCCTATTAAGGTGGTGGGGACCAGAATTTAGTGCAAAGAGAAAATTAATTGCTGAGATAATAGCACGCATCCCTAAGCGAGACGGCCTTGTAGCACCGTCTCAACTCACAGCTCGGTTTCCTGACCTCCCACTGGAAAGACCGATCAGCTTGTCTTACCTGGGTTATTAAAGTGTCTTTCTTCGGAAGAAGACCGGAAAGCTGAGGATAACTTCTAGAAAGACTCAAACGGAACAGAGCAAAGGTCATTTTCAGGGACAGAATTGTGTCCCCGAGATTCACGTGTTGAGCCCCAGGGTGACTGTATTTGCAGATGGGGCCCCGGAGGGGGTGAGGAAGTTAATGCAGTCGTGAAGGTGGGTCCTGACCCCTCAAGACTAGTGTACTTGTAAGAGGAGGAGACACCAGGGATCTCTCTGTGGGAAAGCTGCAGGTGAAAATAAGGGACCCCCCCCCACGTGCTTGCCACGTGCAAGGGGAGACAGGACGAGTCCTTGCAGTGAAAAAAGAATGAGAAAGAGGCTCCCAGGAGAAGGGCCTCCCCTGTCACTGTGGGACCTCGAGGGAGCTTACGATTCACTCAGGTGTGAACAGAGTGACTACAAAACTGCTGGAGCCTCACTGTGACGTTGGAACACAGAAGTCAGAATGACTCGAAATTTAATGCCCTTTCTAACTAGAAATTAATGTCCCGGCCAAACGTGCCGAGGTCCGTCGTGTCCGTGGCGGTTCAGCAGGACTCGTGGAGCATCCCCGACGGCGGGGGGGGGAAAGGCGGCCAGAGCAGGACCCAGAGGCTGGGGGTGGTGGTGCGCAGTCATGCTGCCGGGGATGGGGCCAGGCCTGGGGACCCCTCCTGAGACAAGCTGGGAGATAGAGCCTGGGACTCACACTGGCCCTGCCCGGCACCAGCAGGCTCAGACCGGTTGCCTGTCCCCAGACCTCAGACTCTGGCTTGTACCAAGGACCCAGGTGCCCGCTGGCCTTCCCGCTGCTCGGGCAGGGGCTATGCTGTCTCACTGCTCCCGGGCACCTCAGGTTTCGGCTTCAGGGCATCTGCCGTGGGAGTTGGCACCTGTGGCCCTCCTGCCTTGTCACTCTGTCCTCCAGGGGGCATCCTGCTGAGGCAGCGGGGACCCCAGCACAGCCCATACTGTCCTTGTGCCCACGTCCCATGGAGCCTGCGAGAGTGTGGGCGGGGCAAGGGGGGAATGTGTGCATTCGGGCAGCAAATGGTTCTGTTCTCACTGGACAATTTTTAAATCCCATTGTCTGTGTATGGATCATATAAAGTCCACGTCAAATTCATCTTAGTGGCTGGGTCTGCCGGCATCTGACACGTGATAAGTGTTGTTGGTTGAATCATGTCCCCTAAACCTGTGACTGGGATTATTTGGAGACAGAGTCTGTGCAGGTGCGATCAAGTTCAGGGGAGGTCACACTCGACTAGGGTGGGTCCCAGTCCTACATGACTGGTGTCCTTATAAGAAGAGGGAGCTTTGGACGCAGACATCCAGAGAGGGGACCATGTGACAACAGAGGCAGAGGTGGAAGTGATGCAGCCACAAGCCCAGGACCGGCAACGATCGCTGGGCCCCCCAGGAGCGGGAGAGGCAGGAAGGACCCTCCCCTGGAGCCTCCAGAGGGAGCGCAGGCCCGCCCACACCTGACTTAGGACTTCTGGCTGCAGACGTGGGGGAAAAGAGGTTTCTACTGTTCTACCCACCAAGTTCGCAGTGCCTGTTACAGCCGCCCAGGAAACGGATACGGCAGGCATCAGTGACTGTTCGATGAATGAAGACCTCCACACTCAGAACTATTTAAGATGTTTATTTTTAAAATTTGAACCTAACAAGCTTCCGCTCAGGTGAATCCTGCCAGCCTGCAGACAAGCAACATCTCACCCCGATCGAGAGTGGCACCAGTGCCCAGACTTGAGAGCCAGGTGTCTAAGGGCCACGGAAGGGGCCACTCCCCTCACCAAGGCTGAGGATTGGTTGGGTCATTCGGGCTGTGATATGCCCTCAGCCCCAGGGTCAGGTCACGGAATGGGCCTCCGCGGCTGCCACCAACCCCAGGGACGCACCCGCATCGCAGAAGACTTATACGTATCCAGTTCACGGCATTTTACCAAAGGGCTTCCATTTTTAATTTTTATGGTGTTTAGTCTTCCCATTTTCCTTTATTATTTCTTTTATTATTTCTAAACTTATAATGTTCTTTCTCCTCCATGTTTTGATAAATGTTTAATTCAATATTTATAGTGTTTCTTTCAGGTTTTCAGGTTTGATTTGTTAAATCTACAGCCCATCGATGCGTCTGGAATTCACTGCAGGACCCGGTCGGGCTGTGAGCTGTCAGCCCAGCAAAAGAGGAGCAGGTCTCATCCTCCAGGAGGTTGCTGGATGCAGCTTTGTCTTTCTCCTGTGGGTGTGTGCACATGCATGCACACACATGCACACAGACACACATGAATACACATGCACACACATGTGTGCCAAGGCAGACATGCATGTACACACGTCTGCACTCAGGCGCGTGACAATAGCCGTTGCTACATGTGGCGATCGGCACATCTTCAATCACAAAACCCAGGTTGCTTTTTTTTTCTGTGTGTTCCAATTTTCTGTCTGTGTTCACTTTCTGGTTAGTGACTTCAAATTGTTTTTTTACCTGAAAATTACGCAAAAGTGCACTTTGGATAAATGGTTCTCAAATGGGGCATTTTGCCCCCTAGGAGACATTGCAATGCCTGGAGCTATCATCAAAAATTGGGGAGGGGGTGCTACTGGCATCTAGTGGGTAGAGGTCGGGGATGTTGCTAAACATCCCTAAATGCATGGGCAGCCCCCCAGGTGCAAAGGACAGCCCCTCGACAGAGCTGTCTCTCCTCCACCGAGAAGGCTGAAAAACACCACTTTCAATTAATTGGCTGTAATGTTTGAGATGCTCAAAATTAGGCGAAGCAGGAAAGACACACAAGGCCATTTTTCACAAAGCATGGAGATGAGTCTTAACACATCAACGCTAGAATGAAAGGTCGTGGGTGTGATTTCAGGAATTGGAGGTGAAGGGGCCATTATAAGCGTCTGTTTCAGAAGGACCCGCCTCTCCATGTTCACGTGGCGTAAACCGAGGGGCACGAGGCTGAGACAGCCAAGTGCCCACAAAGCAGCCCCTTTTCTCCTCCATCCCTGAGCTGGCCCTGCAGGCAGTGGGCCCAGGGTGGATGACGGACACCCCTCCTGGGGCTGGGCCAGGTCTCCCGGGAGGGCCCTTTCCCTGTCTGGGTGGCTAGAAGGTCTTGGCTGGCATTGGAGGCAGGCGGGGGGAGCCAGATCCCCACATGGCTGGTCTAGAAGAGCTGTCCGCTGGGGTCCCCCATCTGGACGACGAGGAAATGCACTCCTGTCTGCGCCCGTGGAGAGCGTGGGCCACCTGAAGGAGGGCCGGCCCAGGCGTGGGCATCCCCACACGTCCCCTCCACCTGTGCAGACCACAGCATCCGAGAATTTCAAACCAGACCCAGCCTCCTGGAGCCCCATCACGGCTGTGCTCACACACAGGCAGGCGTCCCACGTTGCTGCCGGCCGGGTGCGGCACAGTCTGATTTCTAACCAACACCCACGTCACACGGTTCAGGTGTGGCCAGTTCCCTGGTCATCTCAGGGCACCTGCAGCCCTGCACGTCTCCCCAGGCCGGTCTCTTTGTCCCACAGCTGCTCCGAGTGTGAGCCGGGGCCTCTGCTGACCACTCTCCCCAAAAATGGCGCTTCCTTTTTACTTATTTTATTTTTAATAACCTTTTTAAAAACTTAGGACAGTTTCAGGTTTGCAGAGAAGTTGCCAAGGTACTTCAGAGTGTCCTCCAGCCCAGGCCCCCCCGTCGCAGGCCCCTCACGTGACTAAGTCACACGTGTTACAATTAATGAGCGACATTGGTACATCTTCACGGACTAAAGTCCCCACTCTGCTTGGATTTCCCTCATTTTTACCCAATGTCCCTTTTCAGCCCCAGACCCCACCCAGGACACACGACATCAGCCATCACGTCTTGACTGTGTTTCTCGGGTTTTCCTTGGCTTTGAGGGCCTGACAGCTTTGAGGAGAGCAGGTGGGGGTCTGCTGGGATTTGTCTGATGTTTTTCCCACGATTAGACCGAGGTTATTGGTTATTGGAGGAATAATAACCAATCCCCAAGTGCCCCCTTTTCCCACATCCTAGGAAGGGCACATGCCGTTAAGGTGACATCACCAGGTGCTGGCCTCCCTCACCTGGCTGAGGAGTGCTGGCAGGTGGTCAGAGCACGTCTAGCCCCTGCATGTGGCTGAGGTGTCAGGGTCCCGTGGGCTCAGGGCTGGTCACTAGGGAGCTTGCCAGTCTCCTCGTTATGCCAGCGACCACCCATTACCTGCGCAGCGGCCTGGCCCTTCTGGGCTGTGTCTGAGACAGTGGAGGGCGGGGCTGTGGCAGCACAACGGCCACTCCTGTGCCTGGTGGGAGTCTTTCCAATGTCACCATCACCTGTGCTCGAACCTCAAGGAACGCCCTAGATGGGTGAGGTCTTGAAAGTGTCTCCACCACCCAGGGGCAGGGTTCTGTTTGGGGGAAAGCTCTGCTCGGTCCCCTGAGTTGTCTGCAGGAAAAAGAAAGTCAAATAAAATCCGTGAGAGCTGCCGCGGTCACATGACGCTGCTGGGTCTGTCGCAAGCAAGGCTGGGCCATCCTCGCTGGTGGGTCGGAGCAGAGGCCGTGGGGAGGGGCTGGGACCAGGTCACCACGCTGCAGCTTGTCGCCTGGAGCGGAGACCCGTGGTTGCTTCCTGAGGATGGACTCAGGGCTGCAAACCGTGGGGGTGGGGCTGGCGTTTGGTTACGAGCCTTTCCCCAAATCTCTTACCACCACAGGACATGAAACATCAATCAGTAAGTAAGTAATCGACACAGTTTGATGACACTTATCTCGGTCAGTGGGCCAAGGGGATGTAGTTTCAAAGCAGAGGCCACACTGAGCGTCTGAGCCACTCGCTCTCCCTGAACCGAAGCACTGGTTTCACTCCTTTCCAATCAAAATTCCAAGCGATCAGAAGGACTTAACAAAGTGATGCTGACGGGCCATTAGGAAAATAAACAGGCTGAGCCCTGTGGATGGTCACGAGATCACGGGCACGGCCGAGTGCCATTGTCACTGCGGCCGCAAGGCTCTGCGGCATCCCATGATGGGATGCGCTACCAAAGCTTTCAGAGACCCCATGGAGCTCGGGGTGAAGGCTGCATCTTTGGGGCGTGTGCAAGGTCCAGGGGCCAGCTGACCACCCCAGCCTGGCCCGCCCTGCTCCCCTCACAGCCCCCGTGCCAACCCCCACGGAGCCTCCCGGCCCCCTTGGCAGGACCTGGTCCAAACCACGGCTTTCTCCTCACTGCCACCTTCTCCCAGAGGGTGTCGAATAAAAGCAAACCCGGACGAGATGAGGAGAGTCTACACAACGAGGCTGTAGTGGCAGGGAGAAGCACGATCTGCGAGCAGCCCCAAATCAAACAGCAGGGCAGGGGCACGGCCGGCAGCACGTGGGAGGGTTGGCGGGACGTGCGGTCACAGACCCTTGGGATAAACCCATGAGGAGCGGGATCTGCGTTCGAGTCCTGCTCTAACGCCCGGAGGAGGAGGAGCCCGGCTGCAGGGCCCGCCCCCCGCCGCAAGACCAAGGCCACCGGAGGCCGACAGTGACCGGTGGAGGGAAGGCGGGGCCTGGCCTGGCTCGCGGGCTCCGGGGGCATGACCCAGAGCTGGGACTCCCGGGTAGGGCGACAGCCCAGCTGTGCCCACGTGACGCATTCACATACTCGGCTTACATGAAGGGAGAACATTTGGGAGAAAACAAGACGTATCAGAGTAAAGAGAATTAGGAGATACGGCCTCACTGATAAAGTCTGTGTGTCACGGCGAGTCCCCATAGAGCTGCTGGCGGGGCCCTTGCGGTGACAGTGGCCTCGAGGGGCCACGGCTCAGCCTGACCTCACAGGTATGAGATCTCCCGGGGTCACACTCGGGCAGTTCCAAAGGATGAAACATGCCTGCCAAGAAGCACAGCTACTGCCAAGCAGCCCGAGACACAAAGCTATTTTCCCTCATTGCGGGAATGAACGTTATCAGTTCTAATCAGAGTTGCCAGCTTGAAGTTGCCCTTCACATCTCACTGGTCACCTAACAGCCATCAGTACTCGGGCCTCCGTCGGGCTCCGTCCTAATTACTCTGCGCAGCTTCCGCTATAAACAGCAGGAGACCCACACAGGGTGGGTGGACCCGCCTTCAGCTGGGGCGTCCGCAGATCGACTACTAATACATTGAAACACCAGTCCCATCAGCCAGCCAATTAGCAACCCCGAGGAAGCGTGGCAGCCGAAACAAGCACGTTTGCCCTGATTTATTGGTGATCTGCCCCAAAAGCAGCCCTGGCAGTCCCCCCAGGGCCAGATGCTCTGACTGCCAACCCCCCCCAGGGTGCCTGATGGCGAGGCTTGGCCATCCCCGAATCCGACCCAAGTCAAACGTCTCCAGAGTCCGGTTGATAAGTGAGTAGGTGTTAGAGAACTGTGCCCGAGTCTAGGCCTTTGCAGACTTTCTGTAAAGGTACAGAAAAATATTTACGGTTTCATCTTTGCTGGCCACGTAGTCTCCGTTGCAAGGATTCACCTCCGCTGCCGGAGGGGACGTTCACTTTCCACTGTGCTCAACGTCACCCCAAAGTCGGAGGCTTTGTTCAGCCCACGCTCACAGCCCCACGGTTCTGCGGGTCGGAGTCTAGGCCGGCTTCGCTGCCTCCTCTGCGAGGTAGAGCCGGTTCCTATGTGGGCTCCGCTAGGCAAGGATCCGGCTCCAAGCTCCCTCGGGTTTCGGGAATAATCTGTTTCCTCGTGGCTGTAGGACTGAGGGCCCCAGCTCCCTACTGGTCACTCTCAGCTCCTCAAAGCCGTCCCCACTTCCAGCCACGTGGCCGTGGCCATGGCCCCCTCACTACGTGACTGGCTCCTTCCAAGCCAACAATGGAAACACAAGCAAGATGGCGCCCGGGATGCCGTGACACAGTCACAGGGGTGACACCTCCCTTTCCCCACCGTCCGTCCTGCAGAGACAAGTCACACCCCACCCAGGGGAGGAGGTACGAGGGCACCGTCGCCCAGAGGTGGGGACTATGGGGTCCGTCCAAACACAGCACAAGAGCAGCTATAGACAACACAACACATCCCAACAAACACGTATTTTTCAAAACAGCCTGCAGGCTGGGACTGTAGGATACAGACCTCCGATTTCCATCTTATCTTTAAGAATAAAACAAAACAACTTTGAAAGTGAGCTCATTTTATCTTCTATTTAGAAAAAGCGAGGTTATAAGTGTAGCCATAAAATGACGTGATTATCAGACTAGACAAAAAGGGAACCAGGTGTAGGTTTTGTTCCTAACCAAGCGCATGAAAGGACAAAAAAACTCTCCGGACGCCGCGCTTGGTGTCTGCGACACTGTCAGGAAGTGCGTCTGTGCAGGGGTTCCCAGGAGGCCCTCACTGATCCTTGGCCGGAGCTGTTCTGTCCGCGCCCTGCGCCCCACGGGGCTGCTGACCTCCTGTTCAAGGTGGTCCGTCCAGGCCAGCGTCCCTTCTCTCAACTTCAGGGAACCCTCCTTCCGCTTCACGGTTGCCATTTTGCAGGTGCCGACGCATCTCATCGTCAGGTCAGTTCATTAGCGAACATGTTCCCGGAGGGGAAAGTTCGTATCCCCTGCAACCTCAGCGCCAGGTGGGGAGGAAGGAAGGATTTAGATAAGGAATGTTTGGACAAGAAGGCCCCACATCTTACAAAGCCTGTAACACTCTTGGCTGATTCAGGAGGAAGTAAATAAAGCAAACTCTCAAATGGGGGGAAAAACTTAAGTATTTCAAATTTTGAAATTAATCAGCACCGCGAAGGAAACAAAGCGTGGGCTCCAGATCTGCCGTTGTGTACAAGGAATGCATCACTCCTGGCCCTGTTTTAGAAGCGGGGCCATGGGTCTGGCTCTGCTGGGAAGGGACAGACTGGTGGATGGGAGGCTTTGCTCCTGTTCATCCGGCACCACCAGTGACAGCCCACAGGGTCAAGGAACAGCATCCGAGACTCAGGGCCTCTCGGCTGGGCCCCTCCGTGCATTTTTGGGCATTCTGATGCCTATTAATTAACAGATTTACGGGGAGTCCCTCACTTGTGATCAGGCCTGGCGTTCCCTCTGGGCCGGGCTGCAGGCATCCCTCCTGCCGTACAAGCATCCCTGCTGCCTCCCCTATGCGCCCCCCACCCCGGGAGTGTCCCCTAGAGAGCATCCCGCTCCCCCAGCCCCTTCCTGACAGCTCTGTGCGGTTCAGACTTGTCCAAAAACATGCGGCTTCCCAAGCCTTCCACAGCCGGTCAAGTACATCCCTGATCTGAGTCCCACTGGGCCGTGAATGGCTCCCCACCTCTCCCGTTCCCTGAGGACACTTTTATTTAGCTTCTGAAATAATAGGTGGAATTTGAATCCTTTCAAGGGGGACACAGTTTATTTTTTTCCTCTAATTATCTGGAGAAAAGTGAAGCATGGCAAGAGCACAGATGGGGACCCCGACCTGGGGGCCCTCACCCACCCGGTTACCCCGGCACAGCTCTAAGAGAGGGAATCATAATGCCTGATCCTGATGCTGTTTCAAAGAGGGAGAATCAGTGCCCGAGGTAGGAAAGGCCCTCGAGGAGGGTGACCCGGGCTGTTGCTTGAGGTGATTATATTCCTAACAGAGGTGGGGACGCGGGCCCTGCAGACCAGCCTCACATCGCTGTGCGCAAGTGCACCCGACCCGGGCTGGGGGACACACTTCATAACTCACTTAGGAAACAGGACCTTGGGGTAGGGACTCAAGTCACCCAGGCCCAAATAAAACACTGATGTCGGCGGGACCTCACACTCCTTTCCCGGCCGTCCGCAGAGCTGTGAGGTCCCCAGACCGGAGCGAGTTGGGACACAGAGCGGCTGGTCCCCGGTCACCTTTCTCAGGCCAGGGTTGCCATGGAAACTCTGTAGGCTCCATGGAGAATTCCCCAGCTGTTTAATCTTAAGCTGGGAATCACCAGTAAATACCCAAGTAAAATCACCTTCTGTTTAGAAAGAGCTTTGCTCCCATTTGCAAATTAGGGAAATATTCTTTGAAGACTGCCCCCTCCAGGGGTCAAAGCCAGGACAGGGGCCTGTGGACCCTGTGACCTCAGCCAGAGTCAGGTCCTCAGGGAGGAAGCATTGGTCACTGCTCGTGGGAGAAGCTGCCTTGTCCACACCGGGTGCCTGGAGTGGGGGGGATGGCAAGGCACTATGTCAGAAGCCCCCGCTTTGGCAGCCACGCGGGAATGAGGGTGAACATTGAGGACGTGAAGGTGGAAGAGGGTTTCCATGTCACAGATGCCCATGTCTGAAAATTAGCTAGTGCTCCTAGCGGACACTCAACTTTACATCCAGTAAGGACACCGTTTGTTCATGTGTTTATTCCTCAAATATTTATTGAGGACCAGTTGTAACATGCCAGGAACGGCACAGGCTCGGGGAAGCCCAGGCCCCTTTCTGGGGTCTTGGTGGAGCCTGGGAGGCTTAGGGAGGGTGGAGAGTTGGTCACAGGAGCGATGTGTGGGGGTCAGGATGCAGGTCGTGAGGGACAACCTGTGTGGACCAAGTCCCAGATGTCTTGGGGAGCCTGGCAGGAGCTGGGACTTCAGCCATGACTGGAGGGGCCACCTGTCCAGGCTGCGGGCATAACCTTGGGTGACACTTGCTGTCCAGGACAATCTCGGGTGACACTTGTTTCCTTGATCCCAGAAGTGGTCTAGTTTGGATGATAAAGTTTGTGGGTGTTTATCTGAAGAAAATGAGAAAACTAACTCAAGAAGATACCTGCACCCCAGTGTTTACAGCAGTGCTATTCACAATAGCCAAGACATGGAAGCAACCTAAGTGTCCATCAGTGGATGAGCGGATAAGGAAGATGTGGTACATATATGAGCGGATAAGGAAGATGTGGTACATATATACAACGGAATACTACTCAGCCATAAAAAAGAATGAAACCCTGCCATTGGGGATAACATAGATAGACCTTGAAAGTATTAAGCTAGGTGAAATAAGTCAAGCAGAGACAAATACTGTATGATTTCACTTATATGTGGAATCTAAAAAAAATTTAAAATTTAAAATTAAAAAGCTCATAGATACAGAGAACAGATTGGTCAAGCCCATGGGCAAGGGTGGGGGGGAGGGTGGGAGAAATGACTGAAAAAGATCAAAAGGTAAAAATTTTTTAATTTTTTAAAAATATATGGTATACTCTTCATATATTGTTGGGATTAATTGGCTAAATTCATGTTTAGAATTTTTGTCTCTATGATCATGAGAGATACTGGTTTGTAGTTTTACTGTAACGCTGTTGTTTTTTATACCAGGGCAATACGGGCCTCGTGGAATTAATTGGGAAGTATTACCTCCTTTTGAATTTTTTGGAAGAATTTGTGTGGAATCACATAATTTCTGCCTTACATGTTTGGGAGAATTCACTATTGGAGTCATTTGGGCCTGGGGTTCCCTTTGTGGGAAAGTTTTTAAACTCAGATTCAATTTCTAAAATAGCTATAGGGATATTCGTATTATCTATTCCTTCTTGAGTGATCTTTGGCATGTGTGTTTTAAGGAATTTGTCCATTTTATCTGAGTGGTTTAATTTACTGGCATAAGATTGTTGATAATATTTTCCTATTTGTAGTCTCTGTAATGACCCCTCTTTAATTCCTGATGGTGGTCATTTATGTCTTCTCTCTTTTATCCTGACCAATGGGGCTAGAGGTTTATCAATTGTATTGATTTTTCTCAAAGAACCAGCTTTTTGTTCCAGTTATTTTCTCAATTACTTTTCTGTTTTCTTCTATTTCATTGACTTCTACTCTGATTATTATTTTCTTTATTCTGTTCATTTTTTCTAATTTCTTAAGGTGGAGGGGTGGTCACTGATTTAAGACCTTTCTTTTTTTCTAATATAGGCATTTAAGGCTATAAATTTTCTCCTAAGTACTCCTTTGGCAGTATCCCATGCATTTTGATTTTTTTTCCATTTTTGTTCAGTTCCAAAGACTTTCTAAGTTCCCTTTTGATTTATCCTTTGACCCATGGGTGATTTAGAAATGTTATTTAGTTTCCAAATATTTGGAGATTTTCTAACGATATATCTGTTATTAATATTCTAGTTAATCCCATTGGGATGAGAACACAAACTTTGTATAACTTGAATCCTTTAAAATTTATTGAGACATGTTTTACAACCCAGAATATGGTCTACTTGGGGAAATAGTCTATCTGGGCTGGAAAAGAATGTGTGTTTTGCTTTTAATTAGTGGAATGTTCTATAAATGTCAATTAGGTCAAGTTAGCTGGAGTGTTTAAGTTTTCTGCATCTTTGATGATTTTCTATCCACTTGTTCTATAAATTATTGACAGAGGCCTATTCAGATCTCTGGTTATAACTGTGGATTTTTCTGTATTGACAGAACTTTGAAGTCAGTTCTACTGTTGCATCTTGGGGCACGTATTATTTTATGGACATCATGTTCTCTTGATGCATTAACCCCTTTCTCATCATAAAGTGACCTTCTAATTCTAGCATATGTCTTTTCAGGGTAATTTTCAGTTTTGTTTTTCTCCTCATTATGGGTCCTATTTTCTTTCTCATATGCCTCGTCATTTTTACTGGATACCAGACGTCGTAAATTTTTCCTTTTAGTGTGGTGAATATGTTTTATTCCTCTACATAGTACCGAGCTTTGTTCTGAAATGCAGTTAAGTTTCTCATCCCTCTGGGTCTTGCTTTTAGGGTTTGTTAAGCAGAACCGCACCCTGGTCCGATCTGTGGGCTGTGCCACCGCTAGGGAAGGTCCCGGCAGTGCCCTGCCCAGCACCCACTGGTCTTGGGTTTGTCTCCCTGGTTTTTGGTCTGGCTGGTGGGAGCAGCTCACAGCCTTCAGTGAGCACAGGCCTGTGGTCCTGCCCGGCGGTCCTTCCCTGCCCTCAGGTACTTTGCCCCTACACAGGTGCTGACCAGGACTCAGGTGCGCATCTGCGTGGCCCCTCCTCTCTGAAAATGTCCCCTCCTATGAACTCTGCCTGGTGTCCCGAAACTCTCAGCCACGTCCCCTCAACAAAGGGCTCTGCCTGGGGATCCCCCTCTAGGTAATGGGCGGGGGGCAACCATGGACTCACCTGGTCTGTTTCTCATCTCTCAGCAACCACTGTACTTTGTGACTGTGACCGTGTCTTAACAACAGTGTTGTAAAACTCACTGTTTCACTTTTATACTGTTTTATGTAGAGGGTTTCCATGGTCCCTTTTACCCCATCTTTTATGGAAGCAGAAGTCCTCACCCAAAAACTTACAATGGCTCTCCCTTGCCTGTCAGGTCTACTTCTTCTCCCCCTCGCCTCCCCCTCTTCCTCATCATCTCCTTCACCGTCATCTCCCTCCTCTTCCTCTTTTAGCTCTCTGAGAGAGAGACTTCATAATTTGTCAGGTTCTTATCTTCTGAGTATGAAATGTATGTATTAAACGGTCCCTCACAGCCCGAGCGCCCCTGATCCTGGCCTTCACCATCACGGCGCCTCCCTCCAGCCTTTGGTTCCACCAGCCTCTCCCATCTGCCCCTGGACCAAACTCCAGCCCAGGGTCGGCTCTAGTCCTGCCTCAGCTGCGACCTTTCTCTGCAGCCTGTGACCAGCCTGCACTGCCCCCTCCTGCCCACCCAGCCTGAGGACTACAGGGCATGAAGAATCTTCCACTTAGTTCATTGAGTTTTTCAAAAAGGCACTCAGTAATTCATCTAGTTACTTGTTGCTGCTTGCTGTGCCAGACCTAAGGCCAGGCGGTGTGCGAGCGTGTACGGGTGGAGCGCGATACGGCCAGGAGAAGCCCTGCCCGCCGGCACACCCAGCCTGCCCTACTGGCCACACAGTGGTCCGAGTGGAGTGACTCTAACACGAATTTCTCAGCTAAGCTTCCTGGGAAAAGCCCCAGTGTCCACGCTTTGAAACCTCTCATGTTTTTCCCTTGGAAGCATTCCAGGAGCATTGCAAATCAGGGTGTTAGGATTTTGATCCAAATGTATTTCTGGGGCAAATTTGCTGCTGCCGTTGGCTCAGGCTTGGGCTGCTCAGGGGACCCCAGGCTCAGAGCGGTTCTATTCCTCACACGGCTGGCCCACCCATTACTCCTCTGCCTTTGTGGCTCCTCTGTAAAGACTTTAGCAGGAGCAAGTGACCTTATAGGGCAGGAGAAAGACCGTGCTGGAAGCTTTCATCCCCTCCAGCCAAAAGCATTTCCTTTTCTCCATTTTTCAATCCTCCACTAAGGGCTAACTTTACAACTTTTATTATAATAGACTTTATGTACAACAGTGAAACTTTACTGCAACGTATGCCCATTTTATAGATTCAGGCATAAACATATTTTAAAATCCTTAGAGGCTCGTAATGCAATATGAAACCCACACCATGTTTTTTTCCATAAAGTCATTTAAAAAAAAACAGTTCTTTGGAAAATGTTATTAAGAACTTTGACTCCGGGGTGTAGAACGTCTGGGTGGGTATGAGCGCTTTGCTGGAGTAGATTCAGATGGGCGTCCACCCCTGCGGTGCTGAGGGGGTACCATCCTCGACACCCCAAGGAGACAGCATAGGGGGAAATCCGAGCAGAGCTGTCGGGGGGTGGGGACAGCCGCCAGGAAGGACCGGGGGAGGCGGTTTCTGCTTCTGTTTGGGAAATGAGATGTCACATCAGAAATTACACACAGTTATTTATCACCAGCTGGAGATTTCCAGCCAGACTGGAAGAAATTGAAACAATACCTCCAAGTAATCCTAGCCCTTTTTGGATTAGCATCTGGTCTCAGGAAATCCCTGTTAACGAGGTGATTCTGACTATTACAAATCGTGAATTTTTCCCCGGGTCTAAACCCAACAGATTTATTTTGAGATCGTGTTTGACATTGTGCATTACATTTGTAACTGAGTAACCATAGCAGCCACTTTCCTGCAGGGACTTTGCCTCATCCCCCGAGAGACCTGGAGGCAGTGCCCAGCTGCCACGGCCATGGCCAAAGACAGGTCTGGCTTTTAAGTTATTATTTTTTAATAATTACAGTCTTCTTACACGAAATTACTAGAAAGTCATTAATTAATACTGGCGGTACCCTTACAGTGGTTGAACTTACGATTTTTTGACTTTACTGGTCAAAAAAGTGACATGTATTCAGTAGAAACCACACTTGGAGTTTTGAATCTGGATCTTTTCCTGGCTGGTGATACTCGGCCCGATCTTCTCTCTCTGAGCACCTGCAGGGCTGCTGCCAGTCAACAACCAGTGCTCTCAGAACCACTCTGGACCCAGACAACCATCTGTGTTTCACTTTCAGTGAGTATTAAATTCATTACATGAGATAATCCACACTTTATTAGGAAACAAGCTTTGCGACGATGATTTCTCCCAGCTGCAGGCCGACGTGAGTGTTCTGAGCACCTTGAGGCGGGTGAGGTGAAGCTGTGACGCTTGGCCGCTTGGGTGTATTAAATGCGTGTTTTCAGTTTACAGTGGGTTTGTTGGGATGCCCCCGACTCCTTGTGAGAGGAGGACGATCTGTATCCAGAACGTGGCTCCTGCGAACAGTCTGATACAACATTCAGCCCAGCCTGTTGGATAACCACCCACTGGTGCCAGCTGGGCCTGCAGACGTGAGAGCCAAGGTCACAGAGCTGCCGCCACGTGGAGGACACAGGAGCAGAAGTCGTGATGACCTCGGTTCCAGCGCCACACACTCGAGGAGGGACCGCAGCTTGGCCAGGACAGGGTGGGGGTCACAGAAACACCTGTCTCGGCTCCTCCATGACTGGGCAGCTGACAACCAGCAGAAACTCTCTCCCAGTTCTGGAGGCTGGAAGTCCGAGATCGAGTGGCCAGCAGATCCGTGGTGGGTGAGGACCTGGCGGTTCCCGGTCGGTGTCTCCTCCCCATGTCCTCACCACGGGGAGGGGCAAGGGAGCTCTCTGGGGCCTCTTATCAGGGCACAAATGCCATTCACGAGGGCCCCACCCTCACGACCTCATCACCTCCCAAAGATCCCACCCCGTGATGTCAGCACATGGGAGGTCAGATGTCAATGTGTGAATCTGGGGGATGCACTCCCCCAAGTGTCTGGGAGGACGAGAGGGTGCAGCCCAGGGAAGCAGCATGTGCAGGGATGTGCATGGGGCACGAGGGCGGGCAGACCCCACCACGAGCACGGGAACTCGAGAAAGCAGGGAGTGAGAGGTGAAATTCAGGGTTAGGTCACAGAGCACTAAGACGGTAAATTTTATGTTCTGTACATTTTAACACAATTTCCAAATTATAAGAAAAAAATCCCTCTTGATGCTTATGTTCCAAAGTGTACTGCAACCCTCCTGCATTCATGCTGGGGTGACTTCATATCTCCTAATGAATTTTTCTCACCCTGATGCCCCTGGGCTGTGATGCAGGACGTCCTTGGGGCCACCGACTGTGCAGCTCGGCTGCTCAGCTCTGCCCTGTTTCCACCCGGTGCCTCCAGGGCTGCTCTAGGCAGTGGAGATGCCAGTGTGACAGGACAGACAGACACAGGGTCATCTGTACCAAACACCACTTTTAGAGGCTTGTCATTAGGGACCAGGGAGAAGGAGGTCGGTGTGTGTGACATGAGTGCAAAGCCGGCCCCAATCATGGAGCCCCGAGTTGCCTGCAAGGATCAGACTTTCGATAACATGTGTGCACGTGCATGTAAGAGTGGGGATCCCCCCTACCCCAGTGTCTCCACGTGCAGGCCCCCTCCCAGGGAGAAATCAAATGGCAGAAGGGCCCAGGCTGACACCACAGTGACACCCAAACACGTTACAAGTCACTGCACAAGGGTCTAATCTCCAGATAAAGGACGAGATATAAATGATGGGAATCAGGGGTGGGACATTCCTAAAGGTTCCCGGGTGAGAGGGGCTTTGGGAGGCGGGGAGGGGCAGGGTCTGAGTCCACAGGTCTGTCCTCAGTCTGAATCGTCAGCACCAAAACCCTGCACTGTCACCCACATAATGGTATTTTATCAAGTTTTCTTTTGCATCTTCCAAAAGTGGGACATCCAGAGGCAAGCGGCATTGCCAATGGGATTGCTTTGCTCTGGGAAAAGCTCACACCGTGGCTGTGCCTTCAGGAGTTGCTATTTATAAGAAGACAGCATAGGATGACGACTGATAATATCATTTAATCAAAATGAAAGTGGGGTGCATAGTTGTTATGGGCTGAACTGTGCCCCCTAAATTCATATGTTGAAGCCCTAACCCCCAGGACCCCAGAGAGTGATTGCAGGTGGAGATGGGTCTTTAAAGAGGTGATTACGGTAAAATGCAGTCATCAGGTTGGGCTCCGATCCAACAGGACTGGGGTCCTTATAAGAAGAGGAAGGGACCCCAGAGGTGCACAAGCTCAGGGCAAGGACCTCGTGAGGACACGGAGAGGCCAGTGTCTGCAGGCCCAGGACAGAGGCCTCAGGAGAGCCAGCCCTGCCCGCGCCTGAATCTCTGACTCGGGCCTCCAGGCCTTCAAGACAAGAAATCCCTATTCTTTAGGCTCCGCCCCATCTGTGTCCCCAGGCGACAGCAGTGCTTGCAGATGCCAAGTGTCCATGTGTGGGCTCTCAGTGGGACTCTGGACGTGGAAACTCTGTGAGCAGGGACTTTGCAGCCCAGCCTCCCTCCTACATTTAAGGACCTGGGCAGGGGCCTGCATGGGGTCTCCTGAGACCCCCCCAAACTCCCCTCCCCAATTCTCACAATTCAAGGCCCCCCACACCCCCAGCAGGGAACAAGAATTAGACACAGGGGCATCATGGCCATTCAGGGACGCCCCTGCCCCCAGGCCCCCAGGCAAAACCAGGGTCTCAGGGTCCTCAGGGGTGAGTGACCTTTGTCATCGGGGGAACAAGGTGGCTCTACACCAGCGGGGAGTCTGGGGATCCTGGCATTCCCTGGGTCACCCCCTTACTTCCTGTCCCGAGGTAAAGCACAGCAGAAGACAGCGGCGGCCCTGCCTGTGAAGACAAGGGCTGAGACCTCGCAGGGGTGGACGTGTGTGTCACTGCCGGGTGGAGAGCCTGGGGACTGGACGGGGCCAAAGGCGGAGGGAGGGGGCCGGCCATCCAGGAGCGGAGTGGGCCAGCTGTGCCCCAGGGAGCAGCTGCCTCTTCTTTCCTGCAGAGCTCCTGGGCCCCCAGAGGCTCCCTGCGTGCTGGCCTTCAGCTGCTGCTCTGTCCCCAGACCAGACAGACCACTGATGTGCACACTCTGCACTCTACTGGGCCCCAGAGGCAGAGCGTTGCCCCTGGGGGCTCATACCTGCGTGGGGCGATGGGCAGAAAAGAGGCGAAGAGGTGAAATCGGGCAACTGTAAGAGGAACACCGAGGGGTGACGGGGGGAGTCAGGACCCCCCTCCCGGGGGGCTCACATCAGGCACACGCTTCTCCAACCAATAGGCCTAGTGGCGCGTGAAATGAGGGCACAACCACACAGACACCAGGAACGGCACCCCAGGCTGGATGGGGAGGCCGGGCGGGGCCAGTGACCAGGCATCAGACGGGCAGCACGGCGGAACCGAGGGTTTAGCCCTTTAATCCTCCTCTCTGCTGGGGTCTCTGCGGGAGCGGCTGCTTTTCCCTCTGTGATGTTTTCCGTCGTCCCTTTCCGTCCTCGCATCCAGGGCTCAGGGGCTGCAGTGCTGCCCAGGGCCATCAGGCTCCCAGCTCAGGTGAAAATGCACCCGGTTGGGCTGCCCCCACTTCCCTCCTTTCATGCTTCTTCCTGGGTCTTGGACCCCAGCCTCCAAAACCGTGGGAAATAGACGTCTGTTGTTTAAGCCGCCCTGTCTGCGGTGTTTGTTACACAGCCTGAGCTGACTGAGGCAGAGCCCACCGAAAGACCCCACCATGTCCCACAAAGCCAACCCCAAGAGAATGGTGTTGCTTTTCTCCTCTTGGGGATAAATAGCCCATCTGTGTTGACTTTGCTCAGAGGATGCTAGCACAACTGGAGCCTGTGAGAGGCACTGGGATTGTGCCCTGGTTTGATGGAATCCCTGGAGAGACGGACAGGGCTCCCAGTCCTCAGGGCCTGTGACCCCCCTCCCCAGCCCGGGAGGCAGAGTCAGGGCCACCCCTCAGCAAATCCATCCAGCGGACACAAGTTATGTGCCTGTGTTTCTCATTTACTGTATTCACAGTGTGTGGTTAAAACTTGAAGGATCATTTCAAGGAAACATGAGGGCGTCTGCACTGGGGACCACAGAGCTCTCATTTCCAAATCGGGTGGTTGAGGGTCACACATTTTCCTGGTTAATTGGTGCATTCCAGATGTGTCCTCTAGAAGTTTGAAAATTTGCACAGGACCTGAAATAACTTCTAATATCATAGTATCTGCTAAGAGGAAATTCCAAACAAACTCTCAGAGATGAAGAAAACAGGGGAATAAGCAAAAAGACTTGTTAATTGGTCTCCGTCCTTCCCTCCCTCTTTCCTTCCTCTTTTCCTCCTTCCTTCCTTCTTTTAACTTGTTTCTCTCATACACAGGTGGCATGGGGAGATTGCTAACATAAGACAATTAATCAGAGACAGTAAAGGTGTCACTGCCAAAGTAACAAGCCGAGCAGACATCCAAAGTGTGAAAATGTGCAGAGTCCTCCTTAGGGACCTTGGCTTGGTCACGATTCTAGGCTGACGACATTTTTACGTGCATCACAAATACAAACAGATGTGATTGCTGCTTCAAGTCTGGGCTGTGCTGTGAAAGGCAAGATGCATGGAACTTAAGCTTATTTATAGAAGCCTGGACACTTGAGCCCAACTAGGCAGGTGTTACATGTTCTGTAAATGCTTGACTGCATTGGAGAAGTGCCATCGGCTTGATGGAAGGTGAGGGATCCCAGCTTGAGCTGGTGGGTAACAAGGATGACCAGGGGGCGGGTGGGACACGATGACAGGGTGATGTATGTTCCCTCCATCCAGGTCCACAGCCAGTTCGATCTTTAGCCACGACACCTGGGCACAGGGGCTCAGCTCCAGATCATTTTATCAACAGCTGGACTCCTCTGGATTTTGTTTGTAAGGAGAACACATATTTTTCCAATTCAGAGATGAGTCCTTAATGCACTGAGGAAGCCCATGATTGATCATTGCATGATAATCAGTCAGACACAAAGAGTTAGGACACTGTGTTTATGACGAAGGGACTCAGACCCTTGAAAAACATGAGTTAAAGAGCCTTATGGGATATGCACATCCTCTGTGAAAGGTCCATATTCCAGCCGAGCTTGTCAGCACAGGTCTGGATGCCCGAGACTGTGTGCCTTCACCAGATCCCAGGGAAGAGAGAGACCTTGGGGACTGCGTGTCTGTGTGTGTGTGTGTGTGTGTGTGTGTGCTCAGGCACATGTGTGGGTTTTAAACTTTGACCGTGGGAAAGAAAAAGCCACAGAAAGGAAATATGTGCCTTGGGGAGAGACGGAAGTCTATGCATGTGTGTGTGAGTGATTGATGTGTGCCTGTGTGCAACTGTGTGTGTGTCTGCATGTGAACGTGTGCATGTAAGCAAGCGTGCATCCACGTGAGGCACACGCCATGGGGAGGGACCGGGAGACGGAAGCTCTCTCCAGAATCAGGGCCTCTGGAAGAGGACTCCCCTTCCGGTAGGTACCCTTTGGATGAGCTGCCCGGCTGTCAGGGGCTTGCAGTGCCCTTCGGATGGGCTGGGGCAGCTTGGAAAGAAAGGCTGAGGGGAGGGTGGCAGGAGCCGTGCCCCTCCCAGGTCCAGGGCCAGCTGAGAACATCCAGAGGGAGGGGGAGGGAGTCAGGGCTTTCCGCAGAGGACAGAGCAGTCTGGTGGGAAACCAGCTCAAGTCATTAAGTACGGGGCTTTCGGCACTGGAGCTGGTCCTTTTCTTTTCTTTTATCTTCTTTTTTTGTTAAGGAGAAATTACAGATAGGAACCCCCATATTTAACAGCTGGTCCTTTTAACAGAAGAAAATCACACTGAGACAGGAGTCGTCAGAAGGGTCCACTGAGCTGGACATGCAAGATGGCTCAGCCAATGGCTGGCAGTGATGCTGGCCTTTCCCAGGGGCTCGGCTGGGCTGTCAACAAGGTGATCGCACACGGCCTCTGCAGGCGGCTTTGGCTTCCCAGAGCTGGGCAGCGGGTTTTGAGATGAGACATCCCAACAGCAGGCATCCCAAGAGACCCAAGCAAAGAGGCAAGGTTTCTCACGCCCTGGGGCTCATTCTGCTGTGTAAGACATGGGCTGGAAACAGCTGTGTGCCATCACAATAGATGCAGAAAAATCCTTGGAAAATCCACCATCCACTCGCGATAAAAATTCTCAGCCAACTGAAACACAGTGAAAAGTGTAGACAGAATGCCAGCTGCACACATGCCAAGTGGTGGGGAAAGAAACAGTCTTGGCTGTAGATCCGGGACGAGGCGAGGACACCTTCCTAACAGTCTGGTCCAGAGTCCCAGGAGCCGTTCAGAAGAGCCAGTGATGGGGTGAGGCGGGGACAGGAAAAGGGGAGAGTGGTGAGGAGAGAAACAAAGGTGGCACTATTTGTGCAGGGCAGGGAAATCTTCTAACTTAATGACTTTAATTAGCAACAGCAACAACAAACAATGAAGCGAGTGAATAAAAGTAGGAGAATGTGAGCACACAAGGAAACATTGTGCCTTTTCCTTAAAGACTGTGAGATGAAACTAACTATGTATCCAAATACCACAGGTTAACCACTCGTTATTTGATAGGAAGACTCAAAAGCATAAAGAGGTCGATTGTCTTAAACAGTTTTTGTGGATTTAATGCAATTGCAATCAGAACTTTGACAGGTAAAATTTAACTCACATTAAGTTCCTACTCTATATCATAAAGAAAAATCCATTTCCGACACATAAAACTTTAAAGGTAAAAGGCAAAATGGTAACTGCAGGAATAAGATTGGAGAGTATCTTATGATTTAGGGGTATGATAACATTTCTCAAGACAGAAAACTCCAAAGACAGATAAAGTTGGCAATATTAAAATTAAAATTTCCTACCTCCAAAAAAGTACAAATGTTCTGAGAATTCAAGCCACGGTCAATAGAAACATTTGCAATAACATACTCAAAAGAGAAAATGAGATGGGCTCATAAATTCTAAAAAATCTGCATTTTTTCTAATTAGTTAAAGAAAGGCAAATGAAACTCAAAATGAGATATCATTTCACGCTCAATAGACTGACAAAAAAACAAAAACAAAAAGCTGTCCAAAAGTAATGGGAACTTTCACTCATTGCTCCGGTGAATGGAAATTGACGTTGTCACTGTAGAGTGTTTCGCAGCACTTTGTGCAGCATGGTGGACGGGATAATAGCTCCTCAATATGTCCACATGCAAACCCCCAAAAGCTGTCAATCGGTTACGTCACACGGCAGAGGGGAATTCACACAGAGGATGGATTGTAGGTTGTTAGTCAGCCGACCTTAAAATGGGGAGGTGACCCTGGATTCCCCAGGTGGGCAGCATAATCACAGGGTCCTGAGGAGCAGGGGAGGGAGGCAGAAGAGAGAGCGTCAGTGTGAAGTGATGGGGGACCCTGGCCATCTCTGGTTTGAAGATGAAGATGAAGGTGGAGAAAGGGCCATGAACGCGGGGGTGCAGGGGCTTCTAGAAGCTGGAAAAGGCAAGGAAATGTGTTCTCCCCTAGAACCTCCAGAGGGGACACAGCCATGCCCACACCTTGATTTTAGCCAATAAGATGCATTTCAAACTTCTGACCTCCAGGACTGTAAGAGAATAAATTTGTGTTATTTTAAGCCACTAAATTTGGGGTGACCTGTTAAAGCAGCAGTAGAACATTAATACATGAAGTTAAACTTAATGATGCTAAAACAACAATTCCACTCTCAGGAAAATGACTTTGAAAAGTTCTCGCAGATATGAAGATCCAGCCTGGAGAGTGATTTATTGACAGCTTCCTTGAGGTCTAATTGAAATACGATAAAGGGCATAAATTCAAAAAGTGCAGTTTGATACATGCTCACCTGTGAGCTCATCAACACAATCAGGTTAGAGTACAAATGCAGAGACCCCAGAGTTCCCTGGGCTCCTTCCCACCCCCTCTTTGCTCTGTTCCCTCCATTCCCAAGCACACACTGGTCTGTCTTCCTTCGCTGTGAATTAGATTGCATTTTCCAGAATTTCGTATAAACAGAATCATACGGTGTGTACTCATTTTCCTCTGGCTTCTTTCCTTCCGTTTAATTATTCTGAGATCATCCACGTGGCTTCATACATCAGCGGTTCATTCCTTTTTAATACTGGTAGCCTCTCGTTGTGTGGGTGTCCTGCATTTCTTGACCCATCCACCTGTGATCATTATTTTTAATCTTAGCGATTCTAACAGGTGTGTCATGGTATCTACTGTGGTTTTAATTTATATTCCCTAGTGACTGATGGCCTACAGCATCTTTTCAGGTAATGATTTGCCATCTATATATAGTCTTGGTAATGTGTCTGGTCAAATCTACTGCCCATTTTTGTGAGTTTCTGGGGTTTTTATTATTGACTTGAGAGGGTTCTTTGTACATTATGAATTCAGGTTTCATATGAGATGGGTGATTTGTAAGTATTTTCTCCCAGTCCGTGGCTCGCATTTTTATTCTGTTAATAGTATACTTCAAAGAGCCAAAGGTTTTGTTTTAGATGAATTTTTATGAAATTTTCTTTTGTGGATCATGTTTTTGGTTTTAGGTCTAAGGAATGTTTGCCTAACCCAGGCACGATTATTTCCTCCTTTGTTTATAAGTTTTACAGTTTCATTCAGATCTTCCACTTAAGTCTGGGGTCCATTTCGAGGTGATGTCTCTATCAGGTGCAAGTTATGGGTAGAAGTTCATTTGGGGCATGTTGATGTGTATTCAACTGTTGCAACACCATTCATTGAGAAAACTATTTTCAATCTACTGAATTGTCTCTGCATCGCTGGTGAAAACTGGTTACTAGCTTTGCAGGGTCTGCGCCTGCCCCTTTGATCTATTTGTCTATCTTTGTGCCAGAACTTTCTTCTGCTCCATTGATCTATTTGTATATATTTATGCCAGGATCACATTGCTTTGATTACTGTAACTTTGTAATGTCTTGAAATCAGGTAGTTTTAGCCCTCCAGTTTTGTCCTTTTAAAAATTGTTCAGTTATTAATTGATTTTTCTTCTCACGTGTCATATTTTTCAAATTTTTTTGCATATCTTTACCTTTTTTTTGGATACCAGACACTGAACTTTATCTTGTTGGGTGCCAGATATTATTGTGTTCCTGTAAATATTCTTGATATTTATTTATTTGGTCTGGGATGCAGGTAAGATACTCAGAAACAGTTTATCCCTTGGGTTTTGCTTTAAGGTTTATTCACAGAACAACAGTATTACACGGTCTAGGACTGGTTAAGCCCTCTTGCTAATGAGGCAAGACCTCCAAGGCAAGTCCTTGACCCAGTGCTGTGATTTGTGAAACTGTCGAGTCTGGCTGGGGGAGACGTGAGCTCTCTGTCACTGCCTGAGCATCTGGTGTGCTTCCCTCTTGTTCTTGCAGGAAGTTATTTCCGCAGCGTCGGTCCCTGATAAATACCTGAGGGGCCCCCTGTAAACCTCCAAGCTTCTCTCTGCCCATCTCTCATCTCTCGGGCACCATGTCTTGTGCAATCCAGATGTGGTGGTCTCTCCAGACCCTTAGTTCCACATCCTCAACTCGGAGGTGGGGGGGGGGGGCCGGGGGGGCTGCCGGTTTCCACCTGACCTCACACACAACCCATCTGTCTCCCCAGCCTGCAGCGCCCCAGGTGCTTACCTGGGTCCCTCTTGGAATCTGGTTCATCTCTGAGCAGTGATTACCCTTTGTTGACTGGTGTCCAGCATCTTGAAAACCATTGCTTTGTATATCGCTTCTGTTTTGTGTTCTTTGTTTTTTTCGGGTAGGAGGGTAAATCTGGTCCCTATTCCATTTTGGCTGAGCACAATTTTTAATAGGAAAAAAAAAGCCTGAAAACAACCTAAATGCCCATCAACAGCAGACTGTAAAAATACAGTGCCCCTAACAACCAAAACCATATAACAGTGAAAATACTTTATGTACTTCAATGTGAATGAATCTCAAAAGATAGTGTTGGGCAAAGGATCAAATCAAAGAATGATAAATACAGAGCTGTCCCATTTATAGGTCAGAGCAGACAAAATTAATAAATATCTTGTTAAGGATGCACTGATAGGAGAGACACCATAAAGAAAAACACAGAAACGGTGAACGCACAATTCAAGAGAAAATCTCCTCCAGGGCAGAGCAGGTGATGGGGTAAGAGGGACACACAGGAAGCTGGTGTGGTCCAGGGGACCCAGTATTCACTAAGCAGGATGATGCATTGCATTGATAGCAACCCTATGACCAAAGTCTCACAATCTACACAAAACCTTGTTACTGTTGTGGACATATACAAACATATCCTATATTTTACAACTTACGATATAGTTTTAAAATTTAAACAAACTATTCTTCTCAAAATAAAAATTTGCCTAAACTGTCAGAAAACAAAGTTCACTGATTTGCTACTTATAAGGGAAATGCCTAAAACAAAATATGAATATTTTAATTACCAAAATTAATAGGCAAATAAATTCAAGAAGATAATAGAGAATATACACAAACAGTATTACAGGAGACACTAACCCATATATTTCTGTATTTGTTACAACAAATAGAAGTGAGATTGTAAAAGTTCTAACAATATAATTAAGAAGCAATTAATTTATTTTAACTGTACTGAAAAGATTTCAAAAAATAAATAACATGATATCCTACATATACAAATAAAACACTGTTCAAGAACATCCAAAATCATAAATTATACGGAGGATGTTCCCTGATGATGTCAAAATAATAATAGAGGACATATGCAAACAAAACTTTAAAAAATGACACATATCTTGGGATTGAAGAAAGAAAGGATGCCTCTTCTCTTTGACAGAGATCTTAGTGTTTTTATTAGGATTGTTAAGACCTGTGAGGTTGATGGTATTTTATGTGTATTTGTCATTCATACAAGCTTATTTGAATTGCCTGTCTGTATCTTTTTCCCATTCTTTGTTAGTTGCATTTTTGTTGCTGTTGATTTGAAGGATGTGTGTGTGTGTGATCTTAATCCAGGGGAGCCTTAAGAGTCTAACAATTCAGTTCCATTTAATACTACCTGATTCAGCCAAGGACCCGTCACCCCTGCAGAGGCAGCAGTTAGGGCTCTGGGATGCTCGTTCTGTCCTGGGGTCACCTCAGCTTGGCGGGGAGGCCTCATGGGAAACCTGCAGAGGGAGGAAGGGAAGCAGGTGCGGGCTGACCAGGCAGCAAATGAGAGTGATCACGGGTGTTCCCTGCCTTGGGGTCATCTCCCCTCTTCTTTCTCAACCCCAGGGATTGACGCAGGAGAGGCAGCCCCGGAGCACGAGGGCAGCTGGTGCCCACAAGAAACTCACGTTCTCCAGGGAAAACACCCAGAAAACTGAGGAGTTGACTCCTGTCAACCAGGAAAGCCAAGGATGTGCAAAAAGATAAGGGAAGAGATGGGACGAGGAAAATTCACTGAAGAAGCAGCCAGTGGAGATCTTGGGCAGGAAAATGTAGCACTTGAGATGTAGCACAAGGAAGCAGGGTAAGTGGTAGAATGGGCACAGCGGGGGAAAACTGTGGGCTTGCAGACCACCGGGAGGAGCAATCGGACATCGCTGTGGAACGTGAGGACACCACAGGCAGTGAGAGGGTTACAGAAGCTGCAGGGAACAAGGTCTGCTCCCAACAGCCGCGCCGGGACCCCCACCAGAGGCCTCTGCCTGCAGCCTAGTGAGTATTAGAGAAAAGAGCCTTCAGTTCACACATTTATTACTGAGTCATATTACTGAAGTGTGAGTAAAAATAAATAAGTAAATGGTCTTTTTTGTTGAGATAGAGTTGATTTACTACGTATTAGTTTCCGGCATACAGCAAAGTGATTCAGGTGTACATAGATATGGATATAGATAGATTCTTCTTCAGATTCTTTTCCCTTATAGGTTATCACAAAATACTGAGCATAGTTCCCTGTGCTATACAGTAGGTCCTTGTAAATAGAAATAAACTCTTAAATTCCTCAAATAAAATCAGCAAATCCAGAGAATTCACAAGCTGTATGGGGAATAGGGTGACCTAATATCTAGGTGCTATTTTTGTCTTAACATATAAAAAATAAACTAAGCCAAAGAAAAGGAAAAGAGAAAGAATATTCATGACAACTCAGGAAGGAACACAAATGTACCAAAATAGGTGTCTTCTTAGAGGAACAACAGAAAAATTGATAAGGCAAAAATCAACAGCAGTAAGTGAATATAAGTGTGGTCTTAAACATAATCACCCACAGAGTAAAATATATAGAATATATAACAATAGATGAAAACACAAGAAAGAAATGAAGGTGAAACAAATAAATGGGTAAGTAATAAATATGATAAATGGAAAATAGAAAATAAAAAGGCAGAAGTCCTGATATAACAACATTTAAAATAAAGTTAAAAGATTTAAACTTACTAGTTACAAGACAAAATGTCTCAGGCGAATGAAAAATAATAAGACGCAACAACACAGCATCTATCAATATATACATACTTAAGTGCAGAATGGTCGGCACTGAGAAGATGGAAAAGACATTCAACCTGAATGTGAGCCCAGGGGAGGCTGGCTGGTCATCATAATATTAGACAGAATAAAATGTGACTAAAGCATGTCCTAAATATCAAAGCAGGTAAAAGGGCAATTCCACGGACACAGAGCCATCGCTAACACGTACGCACCTAATCATACAGCTTAAAAGTATATCAGTAAAAAAAAAAAAGTATATCAGTAAAAACTGAAAAAAAAAAAAAACCTGGTGGAAGAGATGGGTAAGTCAGATATCGTGATTGGCAATTTTAACTCCTCTGGAATCCTTTGGGTCCAGCAGTCAAACACGCACACAGAAAAGAGAGACACAAAAAGAAAGAAACGTAAAGATTGAATCAAGTTCAAGATATGTGGAATATTTGCAAGTGTAGACATATAAAGTCTCAACAATTCCCAAAGTTTCAATATTATACAGAAAACATATCCCAACTATGAAGCTTTAATATTATACAGAAAATATATCCCAACTATAAGATAACCAATTTTGAAAATACCAAAAAGTACCCAAATTGCCTATACGTTTAGAAATGAAGTGACATTTTATTATAGAAATTCTGGGTTATAAAGGAGAAGAGAACTAATTAAAAGCATCTAGAAGTGAATGTAAATAAAACACTACATGTAAAATCTGAGGATTTAGCAGAAGCAGTACTTAATGGGGGATTTATGGCTTTAAATGTATTAACCAGGAAACAAGTGAGATTAAAAACAGACAATCTGAAGATTCAACTCAAGAATTTGGAAAACCACAACAGAACGACCCAAAGAAGCAAGAAGTGAAAAAAACAAAAAAAACAAGAGAGAAAAAGATAAAAGTCAATGAAATAGAAAAGAGGATTAGAAGAGAGATACAACCAGAGTTTGATTCTTTAAAAAGAGTAATGAATCAGCTTTCCACAAATCTGCATATGGAAAAAGGTAGGAGGATGGAGAGAAGATTAAAATGACACAGAAGGGATGGGGACAAAAATGATGGGGACTCAGAGGGACAGCAGAGACAAAAACACCTCACAGGTAATTCAATAGGATATGCCAATGCACCTGAAAACCTAGATTAAATGGATAAAAAGACACAATGCAAAAACTGGCTGAAAAATAAATAGGGAATGTGAATGATCTGCTACTTATTAAAGAAATGAAAGTTACAGCCAAAGACATGCGTCTTCAAAACCCTGGAAAAGACTGTAAAAAATTCAAGTCTATCAAATTTTCAAGGAACAAATATAATATAATGCAATATAGTAGAGTATAATATAAATATCCAGCTAGCTTTATGAAACTTATGTAATATTGGTTTTAAAACCAACAAGGGTTATAAAGAAAATAAAAAATATGTCTTCTTCAGTGATGAACACAGATACCAAAATTACAAATAAAATATTAGTCACAGAACACAATATTGTTTTTAAACAATACATGTTGAAATTCCAGACACACAGGATGCTCCGCAGAGGAACTGGAAATGCCTTCCCTTTAAGACCAGCTCAGCACTGCCGCTCAGGGTCCTCTGGAGAAGAAAGTGAGTGCCCTAGGGGGGAGGGGGAGTCACCATCGTCCTTTGCAGACATAATGATCATCTTCCCAGGAAAAAAAATAATCAGCAGAATCAACAGACATACTGAGAGTTCATCAATATTGCTGGAAACAAGGCCAACATATACAACCAACAGCATTACCTGAACCTTTAATAATCAACAGAATATACGATAAAAATAATATGCCATTCACAACAGCCACAAAAAAAAAATCTATGTCTGGGACTAAATTTCACCAAACATGCAGGAGCCCTCCTCGGAGAAGGTTTTAAAATTCTGATAATAGACAAAGGGAATGATCTGAGTAAATGAACAGGGGTGCCATCATCTAGGATATAATTATTTATTACAAAGATGTCAGTTCTCCCCAAATTAATCTATGTATTCAGTACAATCTGAATTAGATTTCTAATTGGAGCTTTGGAAAAAAACAGAATTATTTTAAAATTCATACGGATGAATAAATGTTCTCAAAAGGTTCCAGTAAACTTAATTTTTTTAATGCAAGCATGTGTTATGACAGACTACTTGGCCACAGTAACAAATACGGTGTAGGCTGTGAGAGGGATGCCGGTGCAGACCTGAGGAGGATTCGGAGATGGCTTAGTGCACCGGCTGTTACATGCATGGGATCAGTGGGATGTCCAGAGGGCTCACTATTGACTGGAAAACAGAACTGTACCCACGCCTGACAAGTACAACGATGGACCCCAGCTGTGAAAGATGGAACCACGATGTTATCAGAATAAAATGTAGAATCGTATGTTTTATCACCCAGGGAAAGGGAAGGGCTGCTTTAAAGAAATAAAAGCTTCAAAAGCACAGACCAGGAGACCTCAGACTGATAACATTTTGATCCTATTCCCATTGTACTAATTTCCTGTGGCTTCTGTAACAAAGAACTACAGCACCAATGTATTCATTTACAGTTCTAGAGCCCAGGAGTCTGACCTGGGTCTCATGGGGCTTAAATCAAGGTGTGGGCAGGGCGGGGTCCTTCAGGGGGCTCCAGGGGAGAATCCATTTTCTTGCCACATGCCTTGGTACCTCCAGAGTGGTGCTGTTTCTCTCCTCAGAGCCAGCGATGTCAGGTCCAGGTCTCACATTGCATCACCATGACCTCCCCTCCTGCCTCCTTCTCCAACTTTTAAAGAGCCTTGCTGATAGACAGAACCCACCTGGATAATCCAGGACAATCTCCCGAATTTAAGGTCCATTGGTTAGCAGACTTTGTTCCAGCTGAGGCTTAAACCCCCCTTGCCATGCAAGGTAGCATATTCACAGGCTTTGAGGATTATTATATGGACATCTTTGGGGAGGGCTTTATTCTGCCTACACCATATTATATTATATAATATTATATTATATTATGCTATATTGTATTATATTTAAGCACATATAATTTCTAGATAGAGAGATAGATGATGATGATGATGTAGTTAGATGACAGATAGATAGATAGATGATAGATAGATAGATAGATGATAGATAGATAGATAATAGATAGACAGATGATAGATAATATCTTGAAGAATGCACATGCCAAATGGTTTTCAGTGGTTTTCCCCCCAGAGGAAGATTGTGATCTTGTCTTTTTTCCATCTTCTCGGTTACCTATGTTGAGTGTGCATTATTTCCATAAATATGTGTGTGGGTTTCCATCGCAGAGGGTTTAAATGAAACTGTAAAATAGGACATGGTGCAGGTGTCAACTGTAGGTTTAACTCGGGACGTGTGGCCACACGGGGACAAAGGTCATCACTCTGACTCCTTGGGCCACACCCCTGGACGCATCTTCTTGGGACTCACAGACACGCCCGTGTTCGCCTGACCATGCCTGGACCCTGGAAGGCGCTTGCATGGTTCTGCTTGGTGTTTTCTGGCTCAATGAGGAAAATTGCAGGTAAGAGGCTCCCATTAGGAGCTGCCGTATTTAAGTAATCTTCAATTATCGGACAAAAGCAGTCAAAGATGGCCTCCACCAGGAAAATCGCTTGCAGCATTTATCAGCTTGCCCATCTCTGTGACCCATCCACGCAGTAAGTCAAACGCGTGCGCCTTTCCAAGGCAAGCAGCAAATAATTAATCTGTCCATAAAGGCAGGGATGTCGTAACAGGGTTTAATTTTGTGTGAATCCACAGCTCAGGGGATGGGGGAATCCGTGGGAGCCCAAGAGAAGGTCCCGCCTTAGCCATCCACCAGCCCTGGTGGAGAGCGCCCTGCGGGCATTTTGCCTCCCGAGGTGGACCCCATGCAGACGGTCAGTCTAAGGCCACTGGTGAGCTTGTGGACACACTAGGAGAGTCAAGGCCACTGTGATTACCACCCAGCCACGCCCGCCAACCTCCAGCATCAAATTCTGACTCAGCCCCTTGGTCCACGGTTCCTCCCCGCGAGGCAGACTGCACGTCCACCCCCGCTTTGTCCCTCCACAAGCCTAGGGCACTGTTGGTCCTCGCAAAAATGCCAGGATTGCAAGGCCACCCACTGGGAGGTGACCCCCCCACCACCACCACCAACCACTCAGCCTCCGCGCTCCCTGAGAGGGGTGGACGGGAGTCCTGGAGGAGGGCGGACCCCCTCTCCACCCATTCACGCTCACGGTGACAACTTTGCCCAGAACTTCAGGTAAATCGGGGACCAAGCCCTCCGGGATGAGACGGCCAGGTCAGGGGAAATCCCATTCCACGTGGTGGGGTCAAAGTCTCGGTGTCTGGATGCCCCACTTTCTTTCACACCCCAAACCTAGTCTACCAGGAAATCGGTCCAGCCTCCAGAAATATCCAGAATCCAGGTTTCTCTGGTTGCTCTCACTTTCCCCACCCAAGTGCATCTCCAGAGTCTGGGCTTCCTAAGAGGCCCCTGCTGCCAGCCAGGCTTCCTGGATTTCTCCCACCGCTGCTGCAGGAACCCAGGCCCTGTTGCTCTTCTGCCCGACACCTGCAGGGCCCTGCCCTCTGCGGAGACTCACACCTCCAGGGCCGGCCTCTCTCACCCCTGGACTCTTCTCTGGGCTCCCCAGGTGGGCTCCTGCCCCAGGGTCTTTGCCCAGCAGCCTCCACCTGGGATGCTCACTCCCTCACCTCTTGCAGGCCTTTGCACAAAGGTCTCCTCCTCCAGGAAGCCCACCCCACCCCTGGGGAGACAAACCCTGCTTCCTCCACAGCCCAGAGCTCCGGCCCCCTTGTGCTCGTAGGTATTGATGAATGAAGGGATGAATGGACGAACAGGGTCAGCAAGGGTGAAGCGTGCATGGGACGGGCTCCGAGAGACCCTGGTGGAGGTTCCGGGCTCAGAGCAGCCTCTCTCTGGGCTGCATGAAATGCAGACCTGAACTGGGGAGGCCGGATCAGGAAGGGCGGGGCGGGGCCAGATGCTCGGCGCTCAGGACTGGAGAGGAGAGGGCTGGCGTTGCTGGTGGATGCAGGGGTTTGAGGAGCAGGGTGACGTAAGTGTAGGGACTAGAAGGGCGGCCTGTCTTCCATGGAAAGTGGAGGAAAAGAAGGCAGGTCCCTGTGCCCGTGTTGTGCTGGGTCAGCCGTCCTAGTCCGAAACTCGGAGAGCCGTGTGTGTGAGGGACCTGTGGCTGCTGGTACAGATCTCCACCGCCTTCGTGGCTTAAGCAACTTGCGTTATTGTCCGGCTCTGTGGATCTCGGGTCACGGGAGCAGCCTTGGGGCTGAGAGCAGCGTGGCGCCCACACCAGAGTTTTCAGTGGAGGAAGGGAACCAGCACAGCGTGGGCAGTGGCGGGAGGAGCTTTCGGTTTTTCATGAAATTATTACTGTCATTTTATGAAATGATTGCAGAATACACCATTGCATCATTACAAAGTCACAGCTGTGCAGAAGCCGTGTGCGGGCCGGTGTCCACGTGTGATTCGGGTTTTCTCGTGTCGTGTCCCTAAATCTGTTGCACTGGGACAACTTCTAATGACGTTTTCAAAAAGTCATTTTTCATAACTCATCCACGTTCTGAGTCCCTGGTCAAAGCTGGATTAAGTTGATCAGTGCACATGTGGTAGGCAGAATAATGGCCCCAGAGCTGTCCCCGCCTCAGGCCCAGAGCCTACACGTCAGGTCACGTGGCAAAGCGAAGTAAGCCTGCTAATTGGCTGACCTCAACATTGGGTAGTTATCCTGGGTCATCCCAGTGAGCCCTGTATCCTCATAGGGTCCTTAAACGTGGAAGCGGGAGGCCGAGGAGAACCAGGGAGATGGCAGCCTGGGAAGGACTTGGAGGTTGGAGGAGGGGCCAGGAGCCAAGGAGCGCGGGGCCCCTAGAAGCTGGAAAGGCAAGAAGTTCTCCTCTGGAGCCTCCAGAAGGAACTCGGCCCTGCCCACACCTTGATTTCAGCCCAGAGAGACCTGTTTTCAACCTCTGACCTCCAGAACTGTTTAAGTCCCTGAGTTTGTGGTCGTTTGCCATAGAAACCAATACAGGGCCTAACCAATCACTCACCAGTGACACGTTTCCTGAGCTCTTTTTGTACAACAGGCAGGATGCAACGACAAGAACGGAGCTGAGAGTGGTGACTCCAGGCAGGGGCTGTGCAGCCTGACTGCGGTGACCCTCCGTGACCCATCTGTAAAATGGGAGCAGTCCCGCCAGCGACACGCCCTGTACCTCACCTGACACGTGTCCAGCAGAGCACGGGTCCTCCTTTCTCCTCCTCCTCCTTCTTTCCCAGGAAGAAGGGGTGAGGTCCACACTGAGACAATGGCATGAGCCCAGCTAGAGAGTATTTTGGAACAAAATTGGTGAGACTTGCCTGTGATCCACCGGCCATGGGGATGCAGGAGAAGATGGGTCCAGAGCAGGGCAGCCTGGTGGATGGCGTGGAGAAGGCATGTGATGGGGAGGAAGTTATGGAAGCTTCCTGGGCTCCATGTGGCGGTTCCAGGGATGATCCCGCAGGGCCAGCAGTGTATCCCTGGGAAGACAACCCACAGCAACTGTCTGTCGTACTTTCCCATCGTCTTTGCCTCTGAACGAGCTGGGGCCCATACATCCCTCCTGCCCCTGGCCTGCGGGGTCAACGGATAATTGGTTCAATAATGTGCTTTGACTTCATATTCATGAGCCCTGGGATTTCATGCTTTTGATCAACGCACAGGAATATTTCAGGTGGATTGATTTTAACAAAAGCATCACACCCACCCAGCAAGCCTGGGTGCCCATATGCTTCAGTGAGAACTGGCCATCTGCGTCCCTGGATCTCATTTCAGCTCGTAATTGGCTGGACACGGACCTGCAGGTGCTGGGGACACAGCTATGCCCCTGGAGCCGGCCCACCTGCCCACACAGAAAGGGTGGGTCTTCCTGGCTTCTAGGGATAATTGAGTGTGACACATCCTGCACCCAGATGGATACAGACAGACAGTAGGGAGTGGAAGGGGGGAGCTCTGGGCCCCCAGTCATTTGTCTGTGATACGACAAGAGCCCGTTCCTAAATCACAAATTCAAAAGTACCGCAATAACAGCTTGAACATGGCTAAACCCACACACTGGAACTCGAATTCTATAGCATGTATTTTTGTTATTGTGATAAAATACACAGAGCATAAAACGTACCGTCAAGGACATTCGGTGCATTCACGATGTTGTGTAACCACAGCCAGTGTCTCGTATCCCCCCAGAAGGGGACCCCACACACGTGGGCAGTCACCCCCCATCCCCCACTGCCCTCCACAGCCACTCCTCTGCTTTCTGTCCCTCTGGGTTTGCCTTTTCTGGACATTTCACAAAAACGGAATCATATAACGTGTGTTCTTTTGTGACTGTCTTCTTGCACTGAGCAAGACGTTTCCAGGGTTCATCCACGTTGTAGCGCGTCTCGGTGCTTTATTTTTATTCATGGCCGAATAATATTCCATCGTGTTCAATCAAAAGCTTGTACACCAAGGTGCATAGCAGCATTAACCACAATAGCCGAAAGGCAGAAACATCCCAGGTATCCATTAACAGGTGCGTGGATAAATAAAATGTAGCCTAGCATGTCTTTGCCGTCTTGACGCCCACATTATAAAGCAGCCAGGAAACCCCGAAAGTCCTCCGTCCTGGTGGGTCTGCAGTCACCCACCAAGGATCCCCCTATCCGGTTGAGATCAGTCTGATTCACTTCACACCGAGCGTCTGACACACACCGTGTATGCAAACCTCACCAGGGAGGCAGGACCAGAACCACGATGGTGGGCGATGGTGGGAGAGCCAGGCTGGGGGTCAGAGCAGGGCTGGGGGAGTGAACACGTGTCTGTCTTCTGGAAACTCGGGGGACACCACATGCAGAGGGAGGCGGCACGAACTTCAGGGCAGGAGCAGGACAGGCGTCAGAGCCGCGGAAGGGTGGAGGCGGTTTTGGTGGCAGGTGCCCCGGCAGCGATGCCCCCTTTTCCAGAAAGGGGCGGGGAGGCAGGGCTGCCGTCACGGGCTCCGGTTCCAGCGCAGGTGGGGCGAGATGAGGGACCCCTGGATGTCATACTGGCCGGCGCACAGCGGAGATAGGGAGGCAGGCAGACGCTGCCCAGAGTTGCCCCTTCCCCGGGCTGGCGCTGGGCGTGGACGGGGGACCCTGGGCCCGGCTTGTGCAGTCTGCTCCATGGGAGACATGCTCAGGCCGCTTGCTTCGGTCATCGGTCACCGGCTCCTTCTCAGTGACCCCAAGGCCTCGTAATTCAGGTTAACTGGAAGTCCACATCCTCCAAACTCAAACTTGATAGCATTTCATTATTGTGCTGGGGGATGGAGTCCTTTCTTCTTTGTGGCAAGGTTATTTCAGCCTAAATTATTAAGCAGATTGTTCAATAATGCAAGCCTCACATTGTGGATGGAAAAGCAGATGCCATGTTTCAAAGCATATTGTTTCCGGAGAGCAGTGGGCTGCTTCTCTCTCATCTGACGACGCAGGATCATCTGTTCGTCAAGACGAACGGACTTCTTCTTGGTTAGTAAATGAGGCTGGGCCCTGCCTCGCCCAC